>NC_060140.1:47532861-47865639 GCF_021461385.2 Schistocerca piceifrons | reverse complement strand
CCATTCACGTTCAGATGCTGGCACACCTTTCTCCGGCGGGCAAAAGCTTCCTTCTTCATACCTACAATCGCGTCTGGACCGAAGGTCAGGTCCCCATGTGTTGGCGTGATGCCGCCGTTGTTCCTATACCCAAACCCGGGAAGGATAGACACCTTCCTTATTGTTACCGCCCCATTTCTCTTACAAGCTGTGTCTGTAAGGTGATGGAGCGCATGGTTAATGCTCAGTTAGTCTGGATTCTTGAATCTCAACGGCTACTTACTAATGTCCAATGCGGCTTTCGTCGCCGCCGCTCTGCTGTTGACCACCTTGTGACCTTGTCGACATTCATCATGAACAACTTTTTGCGAAGGCGCCAAACGGTAGCCGTGTTCTTCGACTTGGAGAAGGCTTATGATACCTGTTGGAGAGGAGGTATCCTCTGCACTATGCACAGGTGGGGCCTACACCGTCACCTGCCCCTTTTTATTGATTCCTTTTTAACGGATCGAAAGTTTAGGGTACATGTGGGTTCCGGAGTGCCTCAGGGCTCCGTCTTGAGCGTAGCCCTTTTTGCCATCGCGATCAATCCAATTATGGATTGCATTCCACTTAATGTCTCTGGCTCTCTCTTTGTCGATGACTTCGCGATCTACTGCAGTGCCCAGAGAACATGTCTCCTGGAGTGCTGCCTTCAGCGTTGTCTAGACAGCCTCTACTCATGGAGCGTGGCAAATGGCTTCCGGTTCTCTGAAGAGAAGACGGTTTGTATCAACTTTTGGCGATATAAAGCGTTCCTTCCGCCATCCTTACATCTCGGCCCCGTTGTTCTCCCATTCGTGGAAACAACTAAGTTTCTAGGGCTCACGTTGGACAGGAAACTGTGTTGGTCTCCACATGTCTCTTATTTGGCGGCCCGTTGTACGCGTTCCTTTAATGTCCTCAGAGTTCTTAGTGGTTCATCTTGGGGAGCGGATCGCACTGTCCTGCTTCGCTTGTATCGGTCCATAGTCTGATCGAAGCTGGATTATGGGAGCTTCGTCTACTCGTCCGCTCGGCCATCCCTCTTACGCCGGCTCAACTCCATCCACCATTGTGGGATACGTCTTGCGACTGGAGCCTTCTACACTAGTCCTGTTGAGAGTCTTTATGCTGAAGCTGCCGAGTTACCATTGACCTACCGGCGCGACGTACTGCTGTGTCAGTATGCCTGCCGGCTGTTGTCTATGCCCGACCACCCCGCTTACCAGTCCTTCTTCGCCGATTCTCTCGACCGTCAGTACGGGTTTTATGTCTCTGCCCTGCTGCCCCCCGGAGTCCGCTTCCATCGCCTGCTTCAACAATTGGATTTTGCCCTCCGTACCACCTTCAGAGAGGGTGAGAGCCCGACACCAACTTGGCTCCAGGCTCCGGTTCCTATTTCTCTCGACCTCAGCTCACTCATGAAGGAGGGTACTCCGGCTGCAGTGTATTGCTCACGGTTTGTCGAACTTCGTGCTCGACTTGCCGGTCACACCTTTATTTACACCGATGGCTCCAAAACTGACGATGGTGTTGGCTGTGCCTTTGTCGTCGGGGCCGCCATCTTTAAATACCAGCTCGTTGACCAATGTTCCAGCTTTACGGCCGAGCTTTTTGGTCTCCATCAGGCCGTTCAGTATGCCCGCCGCCACCGCCATTCATCGTACGTACTCTGCTCTGACTCACTCAGTGCTCTTCAGAGCCTTGGAGCTCCCTATCCGGTCCATCCCTTGATTCAATGGATACAGCAATCCCTCCATTCTTTCGCTGCTAATAGTTAACCTGTCGGCTTTCTGTGGGTTCCCGGACGTGTAGGAGTGCCTGGGAATGAGGCTGCAGATGCTGCAGCCAAGGCTGCAGTCCTCCTGCCTCGGCCAGCCTCCCATTGTGTCCCGTCATCTGACGTTCGTGGGGATGTATGTAAGAGGCCTGTGTCGTTGTGGTGGGATGCTTGGTCATCCCTCCAAGGAAACAACCTCCAGGCAGTCAAACCGCTCCCAACTGCTTGGAAAACCTCCTCCCAACCATCTCGGCGAGATGAGGTCCTTCTGACCAGGTTGCGGATTGGGCATTGCCGGTTTAGCCACCGCTACCTGCTCTCCGGTGACCCAGCCCCGCAGTGCCCTTGTGGTCAGGCATTAACAGTGTGCCATGTTTTATTGTCGCGTCCCCGTTTTAGTCAATTTCGTGGTGTCCTGTCCCTGCCATCTACTTTACCAAATGTTTTAGCTGATGACGTTCGAGCAGCTGCTTGTATTCTGCGTTTTATAACTTTAACTGGCTTGTCCAAAGACATTTAACCTTTTTACTTATTTTACCTGCATCCTTGTCAGGTCCTTCTGGTGTCCCCCCCTGCCCCTTGAGTTTTACTACATTCCATGTGCTCTAACAACAGTGACTAAGCGCTAATGACCTCAGCAGTTGAGCGCCCTTAACCCATCAAATAAAAAAAAAAAAAAAAAAATATAGATGAAATGCAATGATTTTGTCAGTGTAGTAATAATACAACCATAGAGACTCGAATGAGGGAGGAGCTTTCTGCAGATTTTTAACAGAAATATTTCACATAAGGTAATAGATGTAATGCGATGATTCTGTCAGTGCTGTAATCATACCAAAATAGAGACTCAAATGAGGGAGGAGCTTTCAGCAGCTTCCATCAGAAATATTTCACGTAGGGTCATAGATGAAATGCGATGATTCTGTCAATGTAGTAACCATACCAACAAAGATTCTCCAATGAGGGAGGAGCTTTTTGCACCTTCCATCAGAACTATTTCACATAGGATACTAGATGAAATGCGATGTTTGTGTCTGTGTGGTAATCATACCAATAAAGAAACGCAAATGAGGCAGGAGCTTTCAGGAGCTTCCATCAGTAATATTTCACATAGGGTAATAGATGAAATGCGAGGATTCTGTCAGTGTAGTAATCATACCAACATACAGGCTCAAATGAGGGATGAGCTTTCTGCAGCGTCTCTCTTATATGCTTCCAATAGGATAATGGATGAAATGCAATGATCCTGTCAGTGCAGTAATCATACCAACATAGAGACTCAAATGAGGGAGGAGCTTTCTGCAGCTTCCATCTGAAATATTTCATATAGGGATATAGATGAAAAGCGATGATTCTGTCTGTGTAGTAATCATCCCAGCAAAGAGACTCAATTGAGGGAGGAGCTTTCTGCAGCTTCTCTCTGTCATACTTCACATAGGATAATGGATGAAATGCGAGGATCCTGTCAGTGTACTAATCATACCAACAAAGAGACTTAAATGAGGGAGGAGCTTTCTGCAGTTTCTCTCTGAAATACTTCACATTGGATAATGGATGAAATGTGATGATTCTGTCAGTGTAGTAATCATACCAACAAAGAGACTCAAATGAGGGAGGACCTTTCAGCTACTTCTCTCTGATATATTTCACATAGGATAGTTGATGAAACGTGATGATTCTGTCAGTGTAGTGATCATACCAACAAAGAGACTCAAATGAGGGAGGAGCCTTCTGCAGTTTCTCTCTGAAATACTTCACAAGGATAATGGATGAAATGCGATGATTCTGTCAGTGTAGTAATCATACCAACTAAGAGACTCAAATGAGGGAGGACCTTTCTGCAGTTTCTCTTTGTAATACTTCACATAGAATAATGGAGGAAATGCGATGCTTCTGACAGTGTAGTAATCATTCCAACAAACAGACTCAAATGAGGGAGGAGCTTTGTGCAGTTTCTTTCTCTAATACTTCACAAAGGATAATGGATGAAAGGCGATGATTCTGTCAATGTAGTAATCATACCAACAAAGAGACTCAAATGAGGGAGGAGCTTCCTGCAGTATCTCTCTGAAATACTTCAAATAGGATAATGGATGAAATGCGATTATTCTGTCTGTGTAGTAAACCCACCAAAAAAGTACCACAAATGAGGGAGGGGCTTTCTGAAGCTTCTCTCAGAAATAGTTCACATAGGATAATGGCTGAAATGTGACGATTCTGTCAGTGTAGTATTCATTCCAACACAGACACTAAAATGAGGGAGGAGCTTTCTGCAGTTTCTCTCGGAAATACTTCACATAGAATAATGTATGAGATGCAAAGATTCTGTCAGTCTAGTAATCATACCAACAAAGAGACTCGAATGAGGGAGGAGCTTTCTGCAGTTTCTCTCTGGAATTCTTTACGTAGGGTAATGGAAAATATGCGATGATTCTGTCAGAGTAGTGATCATACCAACAAAGAGACTCAAATGACGGAGGAGCTTCCTGCAGATTCTCTCAGAGATAATTCACATGGGATAATGGATGAAATGCAATGATTCTGTCACTGTAGTAATCATACCAACAAAGAGTCTCAAATGAGGGAGGAGATATCTGCAGTTTCTCTCTGGAATACTTCAAATAGGATAATGGATGAAATGCGATGATTCTGTCAGTGTAGTAATCATACCAACAAAGAGACTCAAATGAGGGAGAAGCTTTCTGCATTTTCTCTCTGAAACACTTCATATAGGATAATGGATGAAATGTAATTTTTTTGTCTGTATAGTAAACATACCAACAAAGAACTGAAAATAAGGGAGGGGCTTTCTGAAGCTTCTCTCAGAAATAGCTCACATAGGATAATGGCTGAAATGCGACGATTCTGTCAGTGTAGTAATCATGCCAACAAAGGAACTCAAATGAGGGAGGAGCTTTCTGCAGTTTCTCTCTGAAATACTTCCTATAGGATAATGGATGAGATGCAAAGATTCTGTTAGTGTAATAATCATACCAACAAAGAGACTCGAATGAGGGAGGAGCTTCCTGCAGTTTCTCTCTGGAATACTTTGCATAGGATAGGGGATGAAATGCGATGATTCTGTCAGAGTAGTGATCATACCAACAAAGAGACTCAAATGACGGAGGAGCTTCCTGCAGTTTCTCTCTGAAATACTTTACATAGGATAAAGGATGAAATGCGATGATTCTGTCAGTGTTGTAATCATACCAACAAAGAGACTCAAATGAGGGAGGAGCTTTCTGCAGTTTCTATCTGAAATACTTCACGTAGGATAATGGATGAAATGCGATGATTCTGTCAGTGTAGTAATCATACCAACAAAGGGACTCAAATGAGGGAGGAGCTTACTGCAGCTTTTCTCTGATATATTTCACATAGGATAATGGATGAAATGCGATGATTCTGTCAGTGTAGTAATCATGCCAACAAAGACGCTCAAATGAGGGAGGAGCTTCCTGCAGTTTCTCTCTGAAATACTTCACATAGGATAATGGATGAAATGTGATGATTCTGTCAGTGTAGCAATCATACCAACAAAGAGACTGAAATGAGGGAGGAGCTTTATGCAGTTTCTGTCTGAAATACTTTACTTAGGATAATGGATGAAATGCGATGATTTTGTCAGAGTAGTGATCATACCAACAAAGAGACTCAAATGATAGAGGAGCTTTCTGCTGTTTCTCTCTGAAATACTTCACATAGGATAATGGAGAAGAGAAGTTTGTGGCACAACCTGACCAGAAGAAGGGATCGGTTGGTAGGACATGTTCTGAGGCATCAAGGGATCACCAATTTAGTATTGGAGGGCAGCGTGGAGGGTAAAAATCGTATAGGGAGACCAAGAGACGAATACACTAAGCAGATTCAGAAGGATGTAGGTTGCAGTAGGTACTGGGAGATGAAAAAGCTTGCACAGGATAGAGCAGCATGGAGAGCTGCATCAAACCAGTCTCAGGACTGAAGACCACAACAACAACAACAGGATAATGGATGAAATGCGATGATTCTGTCAGTGTAGTAATCATACCAACAAAGAGACACAAATGAGGGAGAAGCTTTCTGCAGTTTCTATCTGAAATACTTCACATAGGATAATGGATGAAATGCGATGATTCTGTTAGTGTAGTAATCATACCAACAAAGAGACTCAAATGAGGGAGGAGCTTTCTGCAGCTTCGCTCTGATATATTTCACATAGGATAATGGATGAAATGCGGTGATTCTGTCAGTGTAGTAATCATACCAACAATGAGACTCAAATGAGGGAGGAGCTTTCTGCAGTTTCTCTCTGGAATACTTCACATAGGATAATGGATGAAATGCGATGATTCTGTCAGTGTAGTAATCAAACCAACAAAGACACTGAAATGAGGGAAGAGCTTTCTGCATTTTCTCTCTGAAACACTTCAAATAGGATAATGGATGAAATGTGATTTTTTTGTCTGTATAGTAATCATACCAACAAAGAACCATAAATGAGGGAGGGGCTTTCTGTAGCTTCTCTCAGAAATAGTTCACATAGGATAATGGATGAAATGCGATGATTCTTGGAGTGTAGTAATCATGCCAACAAAGACACTCAAATGAGGAAGGAGCTTTCTGCAGTTTCTCTCTGAAATACTTCACATAAGATAATGGATGAGATGCAAAGATTCTGTCAGTGTAGTAATCATACCAACAAAGAGACTCGAATGAGGGAGGAGCTTTCTGCAGTTTCTCTCTGGAATACTTTACTTAGGATAATGGATAAAATGCGATGATTTTGTCAGAGTAGTGATCATACCAACAAAGAGACTTAAATGACAGAGGAGCTTTCTGCTGTTTCTCTCTGAAATACTTCACATAGGATAATGGATGAAATGCGATGATTCTGTCAGTGTAGAAATCATACCAACAAAGAGACTCAAATGAGGGAGGAGCTTACTGCAGTTTCTATCTGAAATACTTCACATAGGATAATGGATGAAATGCGATGATTCTGTTAGTGTAGTAATCATACCAACAAAGAGACTCAAATGAGGGAGGAGCTTTCTGCAATTTTTCTCTGAAATATTTCACATAGGGTAATGTATAAAATGCGATAATTATGGCTTTGTAGTAAGCATACCACCAAAGAGAAGCAAATGCGGGAATAGCTTAATGCAGATCCTCTCAGAAATATTTCACATAGGGTAATCGGTGAAATGCGATGATCCTGGCTTTATAGTAACCATGCCAACAAAGAGATGCAAATGAGGAAAGAGCTTTCTGCAGGTTTTCTCAGAAATACTTCACATAGGGTAATGAATGAAATGCGATAATTCTGGCTTTGTAGTCACCATACCAAGTAAGAGATGCAATGAGGGAGGAGCTTCCTGCTGCTTCTTTCGGATACACTTCACATTGGTTACTGGATGAAATGCGATGATGTTGTCTGTGTAGTAATCATACCAACAAAGAGACGCAAATGAGGGAGGAGCTTTGTGCAGGTTTTCACATAAATTCTTCACATACTGTAATGGATGAAATTCCATGATTACGGCGTTGAAGTAACTATACCAACAAAGAGATGGAAATGAGAGAGGAGCCTTCTGCAGGTTTTCTCTGAAATACTTCACTCTCGGTGATGGATGAAATGCGATGATTCTGGCTTTGTAGTAACCAGACAAACAAACTGATGCAAATGAGGGAGGTGCTTTATGCAGCCTCTCTCAGATCTACTTCACACAGGGTAATGGATGAAATGCGATAATGATTGCTTTGTAGTAACCATACCAACAAAGAGATGCAATTGAGGGTTGAGCTTTATGCAGATTCTCTCAGAAATACTCACAAAAGTTGATGGATGAATTGCGATGATTATGGATTTGTAGTAACCGTACCAACAAAGTGATGCAAATAAGGGAGGAGCTTTATGCAGCTTCACTCAGAAATACTTCTCATAGGAGAAAAGATGAAATGCGATGATTCTGTCTGTGTAGTAATCATACCAACAAAGAGACTCAAATGAGGGAGGAACTTTCTGCAGTTTCTCTCTGGAATACTTCACATAGGATTATGGATGAAATGCGATGATTCAGTTAGTGTAGTAATCATACCAACAAAGAGACTCAAATGAGGGAGGAGCTTCCTGCAGTCTCTCTCTGGAATACTTCACATAGGATAATGGATGAAATGCGATGATCTTGTCAGTGTAGTAATCATACCAACAAAGAGACTCAAATGTGGGAGGAGCTTTCTGCAGTTTCTCTCTGGAATACTTCACATAGGATAATGGTTGAAATGCGATGATTCTGTCGGTGTAGCAATCGTACCTACAGAGAGACTCAAATGAGGGAGGAGCTTTCTGCATTTACTCTGAAATACTTCACATAGGATAATGGATGAAATGGGAAGATTCTGTCAGCGGAGTTATCATACCAACAAATAGACACAAATGTGGGTGGAGCTTTCTGCAGTTTCTCTCTGAAATACTTCAAATAGGATAGGGGATGAAATGCAATTATTCTGTCTTTGTAGTAATCATATCAACAAAGAGACTCAAATGAGGTAGGAGCTTTCTGCAGTTTCTCTCTGGAATACTTCACTTAGGATAATGGATGAAATGCAATGATTCTGCCAGTATAGTGAACATACCAACAAAGAGACTCCAATGAGGGAGGAGCTTTCTGCAGATACTCTCTGAAATACTTCACATAGGCTAATGGATAAAATGCGATGATTCTGTCAGTGTAGTAAACATACCAACAAAGAGACTCAAATGAGGAGGAGCTTTATGCAGCTTCTCTCAGAAATTGCTCACATAGGGTATTAGATGAATAACGATGATTCTGCTTTTGTAGTAACCATACATACAAAGAAATACAAATGTGGTGAGAGCTTTATGCAACATCTCACAGAAATAGTTCACATAGAGTAATGGATAAAATGAGATGATTACGACTTTGTGGTAACCATACCAACAAAGAGTTCGAAATGAGGGAGTATCTCTCAGCAATACTTCTCTGAAATATTTCAGATAGGGTAATGTATAAAATGCGATGATTATGGCTTTGTAGTAAGCATACCACCAAAGAGAAGCAAATCAGAGAATAGCTTTATGCAGATCCTCTCAGAAATCTTTCACATAGGGTAATCGGAGAAATGCGATGATCCTGGCTTTATGGTAACCATACCAACAAAGAGATGCAAATGAGGAAAGAGCTTTCTGCAGGTTTTCTCAGAAATACTTCACATACAGTAATGGACAAAATAAAAATACTTCACATCGGGTAATGGATGAAATGCGATGATTATGGCTTTGAAGTAACCATACAAACAAAGAGATGCAAATGAGTGAGTAGCTTGCTGCAGGTTATCTGGCAAATACTTTGCATAGGGAAAGTGTATGAAATGTGATGATTATGGCTTTGTAGTAACCATACCAACGAAGAGATCCAAATGAGGGAGGAGCTTTATGCAGCTTCTCTCAGAAATACCTCACATAGGGTAATAGATGAAATGCGATGACGCTGGCTTTGTAGTAAACATACCAACAAAGAGATGCAAATGAGCGAGGAGCTTCAATCAGCATCTCTCAGAAATACCTCATATAGGGTAATGGATGAAATGCGATGATTATGGCATTGTGGTAACCATACCAACAACGAGCTGCAAATGAGGGTGAAACTTTCTGCAGTTTTTCTCATAAATACTTCACATAGGGTAATGGATGAAATGCAATGATTCTGGCTTTGTAGTAAACATACCCACTAAGAGATGCAAATGAGGGTTGAGCTTTACGCAGCTCCTCTCAGAAATACCTCACACAGGGCAATGCAGGAAATGCGATTATTATGGCTTCGTAGTAACCATACCAATAAGGAGATGCAAATGAGCGAGGAGCTTTCTGCAGCTTCTCTCAAAAATAATTTACATATTGGTATGTATAAGATGCCATGATTCTGGCTTTGTAGTAACCATAGCAACAATGAGATGCAAATGAGGGAGGAGCTTTGTTTAGGTTATCTCAGAAACACTTCGCATAGGGAAATGGAAGAAATATGATGATTATGGCTTTGTAGTAACAATACCAACAAAGAGATGCAACTGAGGGAGGAACTTTATGTAGCTTCATTCAGAAATGCTTCCCATAGGGCAATGGATGAAATGCAATGATAATGGCTTTGTAGTAACGATACCAAATAAGGATGCAAATGGGGGAGGATCTTTATGCAGCATCTCTCATATATACCTCACATAGGGTAACGGGTGAAATGCGATGATTCTGTTTGTGCAGTAATCATACCATCAAAGGGATGTAAATGAGGTAGGGGCTTTCTGCAGGTTTTCTCAGAAATATTTCACCTAGGGTAACTGATGAGATGCGATGATTATGGCTTTGAAGTACCCATACCAACAAAAAGTTGCAAGTAAGATGGAGCTTTCTGCAGGTTTTTTCAGAAATATTTTACATCGGGCAATGGATGATATGAGATGATTATGGCTTTGTAGTAACAATACGAACGAAGAGTCGCAAATGAGAGAGGAGCTTTATGCAGCTTCACTCGGAAATATTCACATAGGGCAAGGGATGCAATGCGATCAGTATGGCTTTATGATAACCATACCAACAATATTTCACATAGGGGAATGGATGAGAAGTGATGATTCTGTCTGTGTAGTAATCGTACCGAAAAAGAGACGTAAATGAGGGAGGAGCTTTCTGCAGGTTTTCTCAGAAATTTTTCACATAGGGTAATGGATGAAATGCAATGACTATGGCTTTGTAGTAACCATACCAACAAAGAGATGAAAATGAGGGTGGAGCATTATGCAGCTTCTCTTAGAAATACCTCACGTAGGGTAATGGATGAAATGCGATGATTATGGCATTGTAGTAACCATACCAACAAAGAGGTGCAAATGAGGGAGGAGCTTTCTGCAGCTGTTCTCTTAAATACTTCACATAGGGTAATGGTTGAAATGCGATGAATATGGCTTTGTAGTAACCTTACCAACACAGAGATGCAAATGAGTGAGGAGCTTTATGCAGCTTTTAACACAAATACTTCATATAGGGCAATGGGTGAAATGCGATGATTATGGCTTTGTAGTATCCATACCAACGTAGAGATGCAGATGAGGGAGGAGTTTCCTGCAGTTTGTCACATAATTATTTCACATAGGGTAATTGGTGAAACGCGATTCTTATGGCTTTGTAGTAATCATACCAACAAAGAGTTGCAAATGAGGGAGGAGCTTTATGCAGCCTCTGTCAGAAATACTTCACATTGGGTAACGGATGAAATACGATTATTGTGGCTTAGTAGTAACCATACCAACAAAGACATGCAAATGAGGGGGGGCTTCATGCTGCTTCTTTCAGAAATACTTTACATAGGGTAATGGATGAAATGTGATGATTATGGCCTTGTAGTAACGATACCAACAAAGAGATGCAAATGTGGGAGGAGCTATATGCAGCTCCTCTCAGAAATACTTCGCATAGGGTAATGGATGTAATGCGATGATTATGACTTTGTAGTAACCAAGAAAAAGACAAAAAGATGATTTTTGTTGATGATATGGTAATAAGTCGTGATAAAGAGGTAGATGTACAGTTACAGCTTGATGCGTGGAAGGAAATAATGAAAAGGTATGGATTAAAAATAAAGAAAAATAAGAGTGAAGTAATGGTATTTGGAAGAGAGAAAGGAATCAATTGAAAAATTACCTTGAATGGAGAACCCCTCAAAGTGGTAGAAAGGTTCTATTATTTAGGGAGTGAAATATCTAGGGATGGAAGAATAACTAACGAAGTTAATAGGAGGTTACAGAAGGGAGGCAATTTCTGCCAAAAAATAAAACATCTGATTTGGAATAATAAAGTTTCAGAAAGAGCAAAACTCCTGATGTGTAAGAATTATTACTTCCCTATTGTCACCTATGGTGGAGAAACGTGGACAATGAAAGAAAGTGACTGGAACAGACTGCAAGCAGGGGAAATGAAATTTCTCAGAGCAGTTAAGGGAAAAACAAGAATGGACAGAGTAAGGAATGTAGAGATTAGAAAGGACCTCAAACAAGAAAGTATGAGAGAAGAAATTGAAAGAAGGAGATTAAGATGGTTTGGGCATGTTAAGAGGATGCATGGGCAGAGACCCCCCCAAAATTATGGAAGAACTAAAGATGGATGGGAAAAAACCTAAAGGGCGCCCAAGAACACAGTGGAAAATGGGAGTGAGAATATCTGTGGAGAGGAGAGGTGTGACTTGGCAGCAAGAGACGCAGATGAGGGAAGAGCGTCCTGCTGCTTCTTTCAGAAATACTTTACATAGGGTAACGGATCAAATGCAATGATTCTGTATGTGTAGTAGTCATACCAACAAAAAGGCACAAATGAGGGAGGAACTTTCTGCCGGTATTCATAGAAATACTTCACATAGGGTAATGGATGAAATGAGATGATTCTGGCTTTGTAGTAACCATACCAATAAAGAGATGCAAATTAGGGAGGAGCTTTTTGCAAGATTTCTCAGAAATACTTCACATAGGGTAATGGAAAAAATGCAATGATTATGGCTTTGTAGTAACAAAACCAACAGAGATGCAAATGAGGGAGGAGCATCCTGCTCCTTTTTTCAGTAATACTTCACATAGGGTAATGGATGAAATGTGATGTTTCTGTCTGTGTAGTAATCATACCAACAAACAGACGCAAATGAGGGAGGAGCTTTCCTGCACCTCCTCTCAGAAATACTTCACATAGGGTATTGGATGAAATGCGATGATGATAGCTTTGATGTAACCATACCAACAAGGAGATGCAAATGAAGAGGAGCTTTCTGCAGGTATTCTCAGAAATACTTCAAATAGGGAAATGAATGAAATGTGATGATTATGGCTTTTAAGTAACCATACCAACAAAGAGGTGCGAATGAGGGAGGAGCTTTCTGCAGGTTTTTTCACATATACTTCACATTGGGTAATGGATGAAAAGCGATGATTATTGCTTTGAAGTAAGCATACCAACAAAGAGACGCAGATGATCAAGAAGCATCCTGCTGCTTCTTTCAGAAATACTTCACATAGGGTAACCAATGAAATGCGATGTTTCTGTCTGTGTAGTAATTATACCAACAAAGAGACGCAAATGAGGAATGAGCTTTCTGCAGCTTCTCTCAGAAATATTTCACATAGGGTAATGGATGAAATGCGATGATTCTGTCTGTGTAGAAATCATACCAACAAAGAGACGCAAATGAGGGAGGAGCTTTCTGTAGCTTCTCTCAGAAATACTTCACGTAGGGTAATGGATGAGATGTGACGATTCTGCCTTTGTATTAACCATACCAACAAAGAGATGCAAATGAGGTAGGAGCTTACTGCAGCTACTCTCAGAAATACTTCACATAGGGTAATGGATGAAATCCGATGATTCTGGCTTTGTAGTAACCATACCAACAGAGGGATGCAAATGAGGGAGGAGCTTTCTGCAAGTTCTGTCAGAAATATTTCACATTGGGTAACGGATGAAATGCAATGATTCTGTCTGTGAAGTATTCATACCAACAAAGAGACGCAAATGAGGGAGGAGCTTTCTGCAGCTTCTCTCAGAAATACTTCACGTTGGGTAATGGATGAAATGTGATGATTCTGGCTTCGTGGTAATCACACCAAAAAAGAGACGCTAATGAGGGTGGAGCTATCTGCAGCTTCTCTCAGAAACGCTTCACATCAGGTAATGGATATAATGCGAAGATTCTGTCTGTGTAGTAATCATACCAACAAAGAGATGCAAATGAAGGACAAGCTTCCTGCAGCTTGCATCGGAAATACTTCAGATAGGGTAATGGATGAAATGTGATGGATAAGTGTCTAAGTAGTAACCGTTCCAACAAAGAGAAGCAAACGAGGGAGGAGCTTTTCTGCAGCTTCTCTCAGAAATACTTCACGTAGCGTAATGGATGAAATGTGATGATTCTGGCTTCGTGGTAATCACACCAACAAAAAGACGCTAATGTGGGTGGAGCTATCTGCAGCTTCTCTCAGAAATACTTCACATGGGTTAATAGATGAAATGCGATTATTCTGGCTTCGTTGTAACCATACCAACAGAGAGACGCAAAGGAGGGAGGAGCTTTCTACAGCATCCGTCAGAAATATTTCACATTGGGTAACGGATGAAATGCAATGATTCTGTCTGTGAAGTAATCACACCAACAAAGAGACGCTAATGAGGGTGGAGCTATCTGTAGCTTCTCTCAGAAAAACTTCACATAGGTTAATAGATGAAATGCGATTATTCTGGCTTTGTTGTAACCATACCAACAAAGAGATGCAAATGCAGGAGGAGCTTTTTGCAGCTTCTCTGTGAAATACTTTACACAGTGTAATGGATGTAATGCGATGATTCTGTCTGTGTAGTAATCATACCAACAAAGAGGCACAAATGAGGGAGGAGCTTTCTGCATTTTCTCTCAGAAATAATTCACACAGGGTAATGGATGAAATGCAATGATTTTGGCTTTGTAGTAACTATACCAACATAGTGTTGGTAGTTTGAGATGAGCTTTCAGCTGTTCCTTTCAGAAATAATTCATATAGTGTGAAGTATGAAATGCGATAATTTTGGCTCTTTTTTAACCATACCAATTAAGTGAAGTAGTGTGAGAGGAGCTAGGAGCAGCTCCTTTAGAAATTATTCGCATAGGTTTATTAATGATATCTGATGATTCTGGGCTTGATGGTATGGTTACTACAATGCGACAGAACTGTGGGAGGAACTTTCTTCAGTGTCTTTCAGAAATAATTCTCATTGCGTAATGGATGGAATGCAATTATTTTGGCCTTGTAGTAACTATACCAACAAAGTTATAGTAGTGTGAGGAGAGTTTTTTGCAGTTTCTTTCAGAAGTAATGTACATTGGGTAATGGATGAAATGCGATAATTCAGGCTTAGTTAGAACTTTACCAACAAACTGATCATAGTGTGAAAGGAGCTATCAGCAGCTCCTTTCAGAAATAATTCCCATAGGTTAATGGGTGAGACATGATGATTTTGGCTTTGTAGTAACCATACCTAAAAGTGGAACTACTGTTGAAGGAGCTATCTGCAGCTTCTTTCAGAAGTAATTGTCATGGGGTAATGGATGGAATGCAATGATTGTGGCAACGTAGTAAATATACCAATAAAGTGATATTATAGTGAGTGGAGTAATCTTCTGTTGTTTTCAAAAAAATTCACATGGGGTAACGGATGAATTGCGATGACCTGGCATTGTGGTAACTATATTAAGAAAGTTATAGAAGTGTGAGAGGAGCTATCTTCGTCTCTTTTCATAAATAATTTACTTAGTGTATTGGATGTAATATGATGATTCTGGCTTTATAGTAACGATACCAACAAACTGATAGCAGTGCGAAAAGTGCCATCGGCAGCTCCTTTCAGAAATAAGTCACGTAGGCTTATGAATGCAATGTGATGATTGTGGCTTTGTAGTAACTATACCATCAAAGTGATAGTAGTGTGAGAGGAACTATCTGCAGCTCTCTCCAGAAATCATTTACATAGGGTAATGGATGAAGTGCGATAATTCAGGCTTTGTTAGATCCATACCAACAAACTGATAGTAGTGTGAGAGGAGCTTTCTGCATCTCCTTTCAGAAATAATTCACATGGGGTAATGGACGAGAGGTGATGATTTTGGCTTTGTATTAACAATACCAACAAAGTGCCAGTACTGTGGGTGGAGCTTTCTGCAGCTTCTTTCAGAAATAATTCACATAGGGTAATGGATGGAGTGCAATGATCGCGGCTTTGTGGTAACTATAGCAACAAAGTGATAGTAGTGTGAGAGGAGCTTTCTGCAGCTCCTTTCATAAAAAAATTCGCATAGGGTATTGTATGAAATGCAATGATTCTCACTTTGTAGCAACTATACCAACAAAGTGATAGTAGTGTCAGAGGAGCTTTCTGCAGCTTCTTTCAGAAATAATGCTCATAAGTTTATGGATAGAGTGCAATTATTCAGGCTTTGTTGTAACTTTACCAACATAGTGATAGTAGTGTGAGAGGAGTGTTGTGCAGTCCTTTCAGAAATAATGCACATAGGGTAACAGAAGAAATACGAAGCTTCTGGCTTTGTTAGAATTATACCAACAAAATGGCAGTACAGTGGGAGGAGCTTTCTGGAGCTTTCTCCAGAAGTATTTCTCATAGGTAAATGGTTGGAATGCAATGATTGTGGCTTTGTAGTAACTATACCAACAAAATTATAGTAGTGTGAGAGGAGCTTTTCCAGCTCCTTTCAGAAGTAATTCACATAGGGTAATGGATGAAATGTGATGGTTTGCAAATGTACTTGGCTTGTTCACTACCTATTTTTCATGTGGCTTATCTGCAAAGGGGGTTGATAGTGAACAGTTGCATTTGTGCCCCTATTATTGAGTCATATATTGGCTAGCTTTTGAACAGCAATGAACTGAACTATACATGTTCAGATTGTAACGTAGTTATTTAAAAGAAAAACTTTAACTCTTTGCCATATATTTCTAATTTCACAAATGAATCCGATTTTTACGAATAATAATCGATGCAATTCATACACTGTTTGTCCCACACCTACACAGTTTCACATTGTTTCTTCACATACCATGGCCTCCACGCTTACACTCATGGCACTTTGTTCATTGTCCATTGATGTGGCAAGTTGGGAGCGGAAAGACCAAATTTTCACGCTCATATCCACTGTCCTGAGTCAGGTCACGTGACACCACATTAGTCAAAATAATCCCTAAACATGGCCACAATTCGATTACAATATTTTATAATATTTAAATCCTTAAATCTAAATTCATTATATAATTTTACATATTTATCACCACACTTTTATAGTTTGTTTCAATTAATAGAAAACCAAAACACTATGCAACGGAAATACAATGCCCATCAAAACAAGTATTTTCCGGTCTATTTTGCCCAGCATATTATCTCTGCAGCTGTGCTTTAAATTGAAATTATGAACTACTTGAAAGAGGTCCATATTATCCCTGTTACCTTACATACCCCCACTTCATGGAGAGATTACCTTAGTAATGGCAACATGAATTTGCACCAAACTGAGCAAACCCTTATTACTTTATATTTTAAACATTTTAATAATAACTATAATGCCACCAAATCATATATAACAGTGTTATAGTGGTGAGTTAATTAGTGTAAGTACTGTCATGAGAAAACATACACACATTATCCAACAATGCATCCAATTCAATTATACAATTAGACAGTCGCCTATTGAGTCCAAGGCAAAATGCAAAGAAATTTATATTATATAAATGCCCATGTTAATCTATAATGTAGGTTTCACACTTGCTGCACATTAACACTTCCTCTTTTTACACAGTTGTTTCTGTAAGTTGCATGAGGTTGTTGTATCCAGATCCTTGTGTTCACTGGTTTATGCTTTGGAATGCAGGCTTTACAAACTTCTCAGCCAGCAGTACTGTACTTCCTTTGTTAGCCAAGCCATCCTATCTAAACTGAATCAAATCCTCATAAATCTTGCCTAGACATCCAAACCCTGCCTGGAATATCCTGTGTTCACTGATCAGCTCTTATTGATGTTTATACAAATGACAGACATGCACACAAATCAAACACAAACATGGCATTCTTAACTATATTCTATTTCACCCTTCAAATGTTCCCAAATCAGCAGCTCCAACATTTCTACCCCCCACACCAAGAGAGTTTATTCCCAGATGCAAATTCTTATATTTTTTAAGTACCCATACAGCTACATCACTGTACATGAATAAGCTCAATTTTTTTTCATGAATTCCAATATAAATTTTCACATAATATTTGGCAATACCTTGAAACCCTTCTTTTCTGCCATTTCCATGGCTAACTAGATTCAATCACAAATGGCAAACAAACTCACTAAGATCATAAAACTTATACAGGCATCCACTTAGCCATTATTGTTGTTTCCTCCACTTTCCTCATGAACATCTTATAATAAGCAAGTTAATTATTTCCCATATGCCTCTACAATTTGCATATTTAGTGAGTGCCCTACATGACTGTCTCAGCAACAGTCCTACTCCCATGCACCAGTATCAAATCCAGATGCCACAGATACATTAGAAATTTTAATATCATCTCAACTATTTTTAAACATACTATTTGCAGATTTCCTCCCTCCTATACTCTCCACACATTTATACAGAAATAGTGACTATATATACAGTAGGTTTCAGTTCTTGTATGACCTTTTCAAAAAGGCTTCCATCACATCCACACCAGTTGTGCAAATCCATTGGACAACAGATTCCCTTATTGCAAATACATTCAGTATAATGAAGGTTGTTGACCACCGACAATGGCATCGCAACATACACAGTAACACAAATAATACTCTAATTATAAATACATATATACATAGCCCCAATAATTTTTTTAACTAGACAAAAGTATACATGGAAATCTCACTTCCTTACCGTTTATTCTTTTACCACATATTTTTTCAACTCCATTACATTTCTCAGTCCTAATGGCTTTTTGGACACTGGATATACTAACCTATATGCATTAGGGTGTGGACAACCCATTATCTCAAAGGGTCCATGGTATAATTCCAATAACTTTTTGATTTTGCCATCAATGTCACTGGATTTTTTCTTGTTCCTCACCAGCACCTTATCTCCCTCCTTGAACTTTGTTGTCTTATATCTTTCTCCATGCCTCCTCTGTCTCTCATATCCTTTCTTTAACATTTGCTGTCTGGCCATCTGCATCTTCTCTTGACTTGTCAAGCCTTGAGATGGAGGAAAATCTATGTGTTCTGCTATTAGATTGTCTGGCTTGATATTTTTCATAATAGGGTGAGAATCCTGTTGCACAACTCTCCACTGTGTTCATAGGATCCTCAAAGACAGTTATATATTCTGCCCAAGTACTATGCTTTTTACTGCAATATGTCCTACATAGCCTACCCAGCTCCATTATATACCTCTCAGCCAGGTGAACCACAGGGTGATACACTGAAATCCTTATATGCTTTATCCCAGATCTTTGCATAAATGTCCCCCACACACTAGATGCAAATTGTGCTCTGTTATCAGACAGAACATTCTCTGGTTTTATAACATTCACAAAGCAATCTTATCCCCCTGCGGGTCCGGGGGTAAGAATAGGCCCGAGGTATACCTGCCTCTCATAAGAGGTGACTAAAAGGAGTCCCTCCCCCTCAAGTGGGTAGTTTGCACCTTCGTCCGGAGACGGATGGTTTAACGACTTACATTTGTGGTCATTTTGGTTTTTCACTTCTGATTTCTTCCTTCCTTTGTTTGTTTCCTTTTTTCTTCTTCTCCCTCTCTTACTGTCTTCCTTACTTTTTACCCTGCCTTCTTCTCCTTGCCTTCTTGCCCACCCTATGGTGTCTGCCTCGGCATTTGAGACACTCTGTCCTTTCTCTCCCTCTCTCCCTTTTTTTCCTATTCTTCTTTCCTCCCTGTGCACACCTGAAGGCCGGACCCACGCATTCGCTCGCATAGCCGGTGATGGGGTAACTCGTAATTCCCCACCCTGGGTAGACAGGCAAGGCACGCATGTACCCCGTCGTAAAGGCCAGACCTGGGGAGGGGTGATTGCCTGAGCTGACACCTTCCTACCATGCCGATTGGTCCCTCTGTCGATTTCTCTGGAGGTGTGACCTGAGGTATAAACATTCACCTATGGTAGGAGCGCCCTCTGAGAGGGTCCCCACAAGGAAGGAGTGCGCCATCGGAGACGCTGGCAATCATGGGGGATTCATCCGCAATGGATTTCTCTCTTTCTTCTTCTTCTTCTTCTTCTTCTTCTTCTTCTCTCTGAACTTCTGCCCAAAAACGGAAGCATGACCAGCCACCAGTGACAAAAGTATTACTGCCTGCCCCAAAGTTCCTAGTACTTTCTAGATCTGAGGACGGATAGGATTTTTCATCTGTCAACCCTTTCGTTATTCAGAAATGCATAGATGCCATAGCCAGACCTGTCAAGTCTTGTACCAGGATGCATAACAGTACCTTGTTGTTGGAAACTGAGACCGCTTTTCAAGCACAAAAACTCCTTTGGGCCACACTCTTGTACACGTTCCCTATTCAGGTGGAGGTTTACCACAAGTTAAATTCGTCACATGGTGTGGTATATACTAGATTACTCGACGGATTGACTGACAAGGAGATTCAGTTTTTCCACTATGAGCAGGGTGTGACAGCTGTCTGTACGGTCATGTAAAAGTCGACAATGACCTTTTACCGACCCGGACACGTTTTTTGACCTTTGATAGTGCTCAGCTGCCGTCGTGCATCAAAGAGGGCTATGAGGTTATCTCTGTTCGCCCCTATGTCCCGACACCTACGCGCTTCTACCAGTCTCAGTGTTTTAATCACACCCGCCTGTCTTGTTCTAATGCAGCTAAATGCATCACTTATGGCAGGGATGCCCATGAGGGTGACTGTCCACCTCCATATCCTCATTGTGTGAACTGTCAGGGCGACCATGCAGTGTCCTCCCACGACTGTCCCATCTACAAGGATAAATGCTGTATACAGGAAATTTGAGTCAAAGAGAAAGTGTCCACCTCGGCTGCTCACAAGCTATTTGCTAGTAGGAAGCCCACGCTGCTCCCAGTGGGGAAATACAGTACTGTCCTTGCCTCTCCTCGGACTACCAGGGAGGTGTCGACGCAGACATGCGATCTGACCTTTAGCGCTACGGCCGTCCATTCGGCCAGTGTTAAGATCACCCGGTCAGCATCTCCTCTTCCTCCCGTCACCCCTAAGACACAAGCACCTTCATCAGCTTCTGCCAAGACTAAGACCCAGAAGTCAGATGCACGGGCCTTCAAGAAGGAACCGTCCCATGAAGACTTACTACGTACCCCGAACTCCCAGCCATTGACCAGTACGTCGACTAAATGACTTTCCAAGAAGGCTCACAGGAAGCAAAGTTCTCCTTCTCCGCCATGGCGCGTTTCTTCTCCTGCGCCACCCAACGGTTGCTGCCCCAGGCCGTCATCGATTTCGCCTGGCCACACTGCTGGTAGCCGAACATCTGGCCGTTCACTGGCGGAGGAAGCTCCCCCCTCCCGGCCATCTTAACAAGATGGCTGATGAACCTATTGAACAAATGGACGATGACTCTCCGTCTATTGATAGCGGCAGCTGTGCTCGCTTGAAGCCAGGCTCTCAGCAGCCTTCGAGGTGACTCCTTCTTGCTTCTTCTTTTTCTTTTTCTTCTCACGATGGCACTTCTTCATTGGAATATTCGCGGCATTCGTTCCAACTGAGAGGACTTAAAGTTGCTGCTACACTTACACTGACCGCTTGTCGCAGCTCTCCAGGAAACGAAGCTACGCCCATGAAATCAAATTGACTTGGTACCCTATGCCTCTGTGCGTTTTGACGTACCCCCTGAGGCAGGTAATCTGGCTCATGGAGGGGTTATGTTGCCGGTACGGGATGATATCTACTACGATCCCATCACATTGCACACCGACCTTCAGGCAGTTGCCGTCCGAATTACTCTCCCCACTTTTACATTTTCCATCTGTACCGTTTACACTTCATTGTTGTCTGCCATTACTAGGGCGGACATGATGCAAATTATTGCTCAGCTACCTGCACCATTTTTGTTGACTGGAGACTTCAATGCCCACCATCCCCTTTTGGGCTCTCCAGCATCCTGCCCGAGAGGCTCCCTGTTAGCAGACCTTTTCAACCACCACAATCTTGTCTACCTCAATACTGGCTCCCCTACTTTTCTTTCGGACACAACTCATACCTATTCCATTTTATACCTCTCTATATGTACTACCCAACTTGCAACACAGTTTGAGTGGTACGCGCTTTCTGATATGTATTCGAGCGACCACTTCCCTTTTGTTATCAGTCTCCTGCATCATACCCCATCTCCAAAGCAGGTAGGGGGCTCTTCTGTTCCAGGCGACTTTTCAGGATCAAACATTCGCAAGCTGCGATAGTCAGGTCGCACACCTCATGGAAGTCATTCTCACTGCTGCTGAATATTCCGTCCCTCATACTACTTCTTCTCCATGTTGTGTACCGGTCCCCTGGTGGACCGCAGCATGTAGAGACGCCGTATGTGCTCGTCGACGTGCTTTACGCACCTTTAAATGCCACCCTACGATGGCGAATTGTATTAATTATAAGCGATTACATGCGCAGTGTTGTCATGTTATTAAATAAAGCAAGAAAGCAAGCTGGGCTGCTTTCACAAGCACCTTCAACAGTTTTACTCCTTCTTCTGTTGTCTGGGTTACCCTGTGCCGGCTGTCTGGCACTAAGATCCACTCACCAGTTTCTGGCTTGACGTTCGCGAATGATGTCCTTGTGGACCCTGAGGATGTCTCCAATGCCTTCAGCCGATTTTTCACGAGGTTTCGAGCTCCGTTCATTACCACCCTGCCTTCCTCCCCCGAAAACAGGCAGAGGAGGCAAGGTTGCCGAACTTCCGCTCCTCAAATCATGAAAGTTATAATGCCCCGTTCACCATGCAGGAACTCGAAAATGCACTTGCCCAGTCATGGTCCTCTGCTCCAGGGCCTGATTCTACTCATATTCTGATGCTGAAGAACCTTTCTCCTGCGGGTAAAGGTTTTCTTCTTCAAACTTATAATCAAATCTGGATTGAGGGTCATGTTCCCACATGCTGGTGCAAATGTATTGTTGTCTCGATTCCTAAGCCGGGGAAGGACAAGTGCTTGCCTTCCAGTTATCGACCCATTTCCCTTACCAGCTGTGTCTGTAAAGTGATGGAACAAATGGTTAACCTTCATTTCGTTTGGCTGCTCGAATCTCAATGCCTGCTTAGCAATGTACAATGTGGATTTCGTAGGCGTCGCACTACTGTTGACCATCTGGTTACCTTGTCGACCGTAATTATGAATAACTTCTTGCGGAAGCGCCCGACCGTGGCTGTGTTCTTTGATTTGGAGAAGGCTTACGACACCTGCTGGAGAGTGGGCATTCTCCGACCCATGAATACATGGGGCCTTTACGGTCGCCACCCTCTTTTTATTTGTGCCTTTTTAATGGATCAACAGTTCAGGGTACGTGCAGGTTCTGTCCTCTCCGATGCCTTTCGCCAGGAGAATGGGGTGCCACAGGGCTCAGTTTTGAGCGTCGCCATAGCAATCAATCCAATAATGTATTTCCTCCCAGCTGATGTCTCAGGCTCCCTTTCCGTGCACTATTTTACCATCTATTGCAGCGTGCAGCGTACATGTTTCCTGGAGCAATGTCTTCAGCGTTGTCTTGACCATCTTTACTCCTGGAGTGTCGCCAATGGCTTCCGTTTTTCTGCTGAGAAGACGATCTGCATTAACATCTTGCACTACAAAGAGAATATCCCACTGACCTTACATCTCAGTCCCGTTGCTCTCCCATTCGTGGAGACAACATAATCTTTATGTCTTACATCTGACAGGAAACTTAGCTGGTCTCCACATGTGTCTTATTTGGCTGCCTGTTCTACCTGTTCTCTAAATGTCCTCCGTGTTCTCAGAGGTACGTTGTGGGGAGCAGATTGAACCATCCTACTTCGCCAATATCGGTCGATTGTCCACTCAAAGCTGGATTATGGGAACTTTGTATACTAATCTGCCCGGCCATCCATCTTACGACACCTCAATTCTATACAACATCGGTGTTTACGTCTTGTGATCGGGGCGTTCTCTACTAGTCCTGTCGAGAGTCTTCATGTTGAAGCCGGTGAATTGCCACTAACCTACTGGCGCAATATACTGATTTGTTGGTATGCCTGTCGGCTATTGTCAATGCCCAACCACCCGCTTTATCATTTCTTTTTTGACGACTGTCTCGACCGTCAATACGGGTTGTATGTATCTGCCCTGCTACCCCCTGGAGTTTGCTTTCATCGCCTCCTTCAGCACCACGATTTTTCACTCCCTGCCACCTGTCAAGTGGATGAGAGCCAAACGCCAACTTGGCTCCAGGCTTAGGTTCGCGTTCACCTTGACCTCAGCTCACTCCCAAAGGAGGTTACCCCAGCTTTCGTATACCGCTCGCGGTTTTTCGAACTTTGTTCGAAGTTCATTAATACAATCTTCATTAATACGATCTTCATTTATACAGATGGCTATAAGACCAATGACAGTGTCGGGTGTTCTTTTATTGTCGGGGCACACAGTTTCAAATACCGGCTCCATGGCCGTTGTTCAGTCTTCACAGCTGAGCTATTTGCCCTCTACCAGGCTGCTCTTTACATCCGCCGCCACCGACATTCTGCTTATGTCATCTGCTCTGATTCCCTGAGTGCCATCCAGAGTCTCAGTGATCCGTATCCGGTGCACCCTTTCGTGCACCGGATCCAACGCTCTCTTCAGCAGCTGGCGGACTACGGTTCTCCGATTACCTTTATGTGGGTTCCTGGCCATGTCGGTATCCCTGGGAATGAAACTGCAGATGCCGCAGCCAAGGCTGCAGTCCTCCAGCCTCGGACAGCTTCTTGTTGTGTGCCTTCATCTGATTTTAGCAGGGTCATTTGTCAGTGCATCTTATCGCTGTGGCATGCCGATTGGGCTACACATACTGAAAGCAAGCTTCGGGCCTTGAAACTTCTCTTTCTACTTCACTCCTGCTTTCCTCTTGCATAATGCAAATATCTTTAGGTGCTTCTCCAAAACATACATCAGTATCCCCTTCAAACAGATCCTTAATAGCAAATTCAACATTCTCTTCTAAACTTAATTCTTCCAATTTTCTGGCAATTTTAATTTTACTTTACCCCATTTTTCAGGCATAAAAGCTTTATGATTTGCGTGATTGGGTGCCCTATGCAAAATTACTTAATCAGCCTCCTCCTTTCCTAACCATTCACAATTAACATCTTTCAGGCTTGCATCATCAGTTAAGAAAACATAGGTTTCAATTTTATCTTCTGGGCAACCTACAGCAACATTCTCCGTATCATTACACATTTCCATATCCACATTGAAGTCATTATCACTACCACAGTTAGCACCTGCACCCACAATCACAGTAACATTATCAGTAGGTAAATTACCAGCATTTTCCACATTGTCAAATACACCACTCATATTATCCTTTACATCACACTGAATAACCCTCTCCTCACGTTATCCACAATTCTCCAACTATTTCCCATTCGTCACATCCATTATTACTGTGAACATTGCCCCTTAATTCCATATCCACTTCTGTTCCCCCTTTTGATGAAACTACCTCTGTCTCTGATCTTTCAATGAATTTTACTGCACACAAACCAATATTGTCCTCCTCTGCTTGTAATTTCTCTTCCCTTTTAAACATATTGTCAATGTTAAACTCACCCTGTTCATTGCTGATATTAGCCTTGTTCCATTTTTTCCTCTTATACCTTTTATCTGTATTTCTATAATTGTTAAACCCTCCCCACAGATTTTCATTTCCTAAGACAGCATCCATATGACACATCCCAATGTCCCTATTTTCCTTGTTGACTTTATTACTCATCCCATCATGTTCTTGTCTGGCCCTGTTCACATAATTACCAGCCCCTCTGCGGACCTTAAGTGAGGCATCAATTAGTTTTTTAATTGCCTACCCTGTCCATTTGCATCTGGCATTCCTATTTTCGTACCTTCTCTATCACTTCTCATCTGATCAAAATTGTCTCTTCTCCCCTCAAAATTTCTGTTATATCTTTGTGGCCTGCTTCTCCAATCTCTATCCTGATTATTCTGATCACTTCTATCTTCCCTCCACCTGTTATGATTATTACTGTACTCATAATTAATACTGTTTCCCCTTTCATGATACCTTCCCCTCTCCCTCTGTTCCATGTATTTAGGTCTGTAACACAATGCCCTATCCATATTATCCACAAAATTAAGAAATTCTTCCACTGAATCTGTTGCACTGTGAATCAAATCCCATTGTAAATGCTCTGGTAATCTTCTTTTTAGTGTAAATATTTCTGTTAATACACCCAGTGGCCTATCCAGATGATTTATTTTATTCAGTTCGCTAACACAGAACCCTCTCATACTTTCCTTTCCACTCTTGTAACTGGGTCCATTCAAAAATCGTTTTGCAATCTTAATTGTTTTGCCTGGTCCCAGTATTTGTTCAAGAACAGATTTTCAAAGGTTTTAAAATCACAAAATTTATCATCATTTTGGTTCACCCAGGTTCAAGCACGCAAAAATTAAATATGTTAAGAGGCAGTTGGAAGGGGGAGCTCTCACCCCTGTCACAAAGTTATCCTTACACATAGCTAGAAAGTCAACTGCATGGTATTTATTCTCCCCACTAAAAGGTTTTGACTGAAATCCATGCCTCATAGGATATCCCAACAATAAATTTTCATTCCCCGCTGCCACAGTATTAACTGTTTCCCTCAAGACATTTATTTCCCCTCCTAATTCCTTCTTATTGTCAGTAATCCCCTTATGGCAATCCAGCACTCCTATCTTAATGGATTCAATGTCTGCCTCTGTTTGTTTTTGAAATAATGTGCATTTCTGTTCCTGTACCTGAATCTGCCACACAAGATTACTTTGCACAGTGTCCACCTTGGCTGTTAGTCCTCTTTCAACCTCAGCAACTCTCTCAATAATCAAATTTTTCACTCACTGTCTTTATTTTAACCATAAGCCTCAATTCCATATCCCCTATTTTCGAATCCGTTTCTCCAACTATTGCAGTTTTTATATTCCCTATTTTTGAATCTATTTCTCCCAATTTACTAGTAAGTTTTACAAAAAATGTACTCAGGTCACTTCCTGGTATCCAGCCTATTTCTTTTGGCATGGTGGGGCTACTACAGTTACTCCTAACATCCATTGATTCGCCTTCACTTTGAGATTCATGCATCTCATCGGCCATGGCTAATGAAAGGGCACAATTTTGCAATGTAGCTGTTGGTTGTACTTATCTTTTATATCCTCATGCGACGCGATGTCTGCAGTGAGCTCCGCAGCACAGGTATGCAATGAACCATAGTCGGCGGCGTGGACACGCAGCAAACTCGATCAGGAGTGAGAACACGTTGCGTGGGCCCATGGCAGCATGTAGTCATGTTGGTCGGTTGCACAGACAATGGCGTTGATCGTTGGGAGCACATGGATATAGCTTAGACTGCTTTACCCGTAGCAACATATGGACATGGCATGGATGACTGATTTACCCGCGGCAATACGTGGTCGACTCATCAGGCTGTGTAAATGACTGCCTCACAATCGTGTGGCCTTATATTGGCATAACCAAGGGACAGCACGTATCTTGTCCAGCACACACTCCACTACTGCTAATGCACCGATTTAGCTCAGAGCCCTCACACTGACTGTTCAAAAGCCTAACCATCAGATGGACACCCGATTCCGAAATACTATGGAATGGAGAAGGAAGTCCTGTCCCAGAGCAGACCCTAATTGCAACTGTACTCAGGCTCGTTCACTACCTATTTTTCATGTGGCTCATCTGCAAAGGGGGTTGGTGGTGAACAGTTGCATTTGCGCCCCTATCATTGAGTCATATATTGCCTGGCTTTTGAACAGCAGTGAATTGAACTATACACGTTCAGATTGAAACTTATTTGTTTAAAAGAAACGCTTTAACTCTGTGGTCATGCATTTTTAAGTTCACAAATAAATCCGATCTGTATAAATAATAATCGATGCTATTCGTACACTGCTTGTCCTGCGCCTAAACACTTTCACGTTGTTCCTTCACATACACTGGCGTCCATGCTTACACTCGCGGCACTTTGCTGCTCCCAACTTGCCACCACAACGGACAATGACCAAAGACCAAATATTCCCGCTCATATCGACAGTCCTGAGTCTGGTCAAATGACACCACATTAGTCAAAATAATCCCTAAACATGGCCACATTTCGTTTACAATATTTTATAATATTTAAATACCTAAATCTAAATACATTATATAATTTTACACATTTATCACCACACTTTTATAATTCGTTCCAATTAATAGAAAACCAAAACCCTATGCAACAGAAATAAGACGCCCATTAAAACACAGAACAAGTATTCTCCGATCTCTATCGCCCAGCATATTACCTCTGCAGCTGTTCTTTCAATTTTAATTATGAACTACTTGAAAGAGCTACATATTATCCCCTGCTACCTTAAAGATTCTAACTTTGTAGTAACTATACCGTCAAAGTCATTGTAGTGTGATTGGAGCTTTCTACAGCTCCTTTCAGAAATAACACACATAGGGTAATAGATGAAATCTGATGATTCTGGACTTGTTGTAACTATACCAACAAATTGATAGTAGTGTGAGAGGAGCCATCTGCAGCTCTTTTCAGAAATAATTTACATACCGGTAGTGATATGGACGGATTGCCTTGATTCTGACTTTGTAGTAACTATACCAAAAAAGTGATAGTAAGGAGCTTTCTGCAGCTCCTTTAAGAAATAATTCACATAGGGTAATGAATGAAACGTGATGATTCTGTCTTTGTTGTAAATATACAAAGTGATAGTAGAGTGAGAGGAGCATTCTGCAGACCTTTCAGAAAAAATTCACGTAGGGTAACGGATGATATGCAATGATTCTGGCTTTGTTGTAACTATACCAACAAAGTGCTGCTGCTCCTTTCAGAAATAATTCTCATAGGGTAAAGGATGAAGTGCGATTATTCTGGCATTGTAGTAATTATACCAACAAAGTGATAGTAGTGTGAGAGGAGCTATCTGCAGCTCCCATCAGAAATTATTCACGTATGGTAAAGGATGAAGTGCGATTATTCTGGTATTGTAGTAACTATACCATCGAAGTGATAGTAGTGTGAGAAGAGCTACCTGCAGCTCCTTTCAGAAATAATTTACATAGGGTAATGGATGAAATACGATGATTGTGGTTTTTTAGTAACCATACCAACAAAGTAGGAGGAGAAATGTGTACTATCACGTTTCCGACTTTGATAAAGGTCGGATTCTAGCCTATGGCAATTGCGGTTTATCGCATCGCGATATTGCTGCTCACGTTGGTCGAGATCCAATGACTGGGTTCAGGAGGGTAATACGGAACGCTGTGCTGGATCCCAATGGCCTCGTGTCACCAGCACTCGAGATGATAGGCAACTTATCTGCATGGCTGTAATGGATAGTGCAGCCATATCTCGATCCCTGAGTCAACAGATGGTGACGTTTGCAAGACAATAACCATCTGCATGAACAGTTCGACAACATTTGCAGCAGCTTGGACTATCGACTCAGAGACTACGGCTGCGGTTACCCTTGGTGCTGCATAACAGACAGGAGCTCCTGCAATGATGTACTCAATGACAAACCTGGGTGCACGAATGGCAAAACGTCATTTCTTCGGATGAATCCAGCTTTTGTTTACAGCATCATGATGGTCGCACACATGTTTGGTGACATTGCGGTGAATGCACATTGGAAGCGTGTATTTGTCATCGCCATACTAGCGTATCACCTGGCGTGATGGTATGGGATGCCATTGGTTACACGTCTCGGTCACCTCATCTTCGTATTGACGGCACTTTGAACAGTGGTCGTTACACTGTAGATCTGTTACGACCCGTGGCTCTACCCTTCATTCGATCCCTGCCAAACCCTACATTTCAGCAGGATAATGCGTGACCGCATGTTGCAGGCCCTGTACGGGCCATTCTGGATACAGAAAATGTTCGACTGCTTCCCTGGCCAGCACATTCTCCAGATCTCGCAGCAATTGGAAACGTCTGGTCAATGGTGGCTGAGCAACTGGCTCGTCACAATACACCAGTCACTACTCTTCATTAACTGTGGTATCGTGTTGAATCTGCATGGGCAGCTGTACCTGTACAAGCCATCCAAGCTCTGTTTGACTCAATGCCCAGGCGTATCAAGGCCGTTATTATGACCAGAGGTGGTTGTTCCGGGTACTGATTTCTGAGGATCTATGCACCCAAATTGCATGAAAATGTAATCACATGTCAGTTCTAGTATATTATATCTGTCCAATGAATACCCATTTATCATCTGCATTTCCTCTTGGTGTAGCAATTTTAATGGCCAGTAGTGTAGTAACTACACTCCTGGAAATTGAAATAAGAACACCGTGAATTCATTGTCCCAGGAAGGGGAAACTTTATTGACACATTCCTGGGGTCAGATACATCACATGATCACACTGGCAGAACCACGGGCACATAGACACAGGCAACAGAGCATGCACAATGTCGGCACTAGTACAGTGTATATCCACCTTTCGCAGCAATGCAGGCTGCTATTCTCCCATGGAGACGATCGTAGAGATGCTGGATGTAGTCCTGTAGAACGGCTTGCCATGCCATTTCCACCTGGCGCCTCAGTTGGACCAGCGTTCGTGCTGGACGTGCAGACCGCGTGAGACGACGCTTCATCCAGTCCCAAACATGCTCAATGGGGGACAGATCCGGAGATCTTGCTGGCCAGGGTAGTTGACTTACACCTTCTAGAGCACGTTGGGTGGCACGGGATACATGCGGACGTGCATTGTCCTGTTGGAACAGCAAGTTCCCTTGCCGGTCTAGGAATGGTAGAACGATGGGTTCGATGACGGTTTGGATGTACCGTGCACTATTCAGTGTCCCCTCGACGATCACCAGTGGTGTACGGCCAGTGTAGGAGATCGCTCCCCACACCATGATGCCGGGTGTTGGCCCTGTGTGCCTCGGTCGTATGCAGTCCTGATTGTGGCGCTCACCTGCACGGCGCTAAACACGCATACGACCATCATTGGCACCAAGGCAGAAGCGACTCTCATCGCTGAAGACGACACGTCTCCATTCGTCCCTCCATTCACGTCTGTCGCGACACCACTGGAGGCGGGCTGCACGATGTTGGGGCGTGAGCGGAAGACGGCCTAACGGTGTGCGGGACCGTAGCCCAACTTCATGGAGACGGTTGCGAATGGTCCTCGCCGATACCCCAGGAGCAACAGTGTCCCTAATTTTCTGGGAAGTGGCGGTGCGGTCCCCTACGGCACTGCGTAGGATCCTACGGTCTTGGTGTGCATCCGTGCGTCGCTGCGGTCCGGTCCCAGGTCGACGGGCACGTGCACCTTCCGCCGACCACTGGCGACAACATCGATGTACTGTGGAGACCTCACGCCCCACGTGTTGAGCAATTCGGCGGTACGTCCACCCGGCCTCCCGCATGCCCACTATACGCCCTCGCTCAAAGTCCGTCAACTGCACATACGGTTCACGTCCACGCTGTCGCGGCATGCTACCAGTGTTAAAGACTGTGATGGAGCTCCGTATGCCACGGCAAACTGGCTGACACTGACGGCGGCGGTGCACAAATGCTGCGCAGCTAGCGCCATTCGACGGCCAACACCGCGGTTCCTGATGTGTCCGCTGTGCCGTGCGTGTGATCATTGCTTGTACAGCCCTCTCGCAGTGTCCGGAGCAAGTATGGTGGGTCTGACACACCGGTGTCAATGTGTTCTTTTTTCCATTTCCAGGAGTGTATACCAACAAAGTGACAAATGTGTGAGTGGAGATTTCTGCAACTTCTTTCAGAAGTAATTCACGTAGGAGTATGAATAAAATGCGACGAGTGAGGCTTGTGGTAACTATAGCAACAAAATGACAGAAGTGTGACCGGAGCTTTCTGCAGCTTCTTTCCGAAATAATTCCCATAGGGATATGAATGATATGTGGTGATTGTGGCTTCTTAGTAACTATACCATCAAAGTGACAATAGTGTGAGTGGAAATTTCTGCATCTTCTTTCAGAAATACTTCACATAGCATTATGAATTACATGCAATGTTTGTGGCTTTGTAGTAACTATACCAACAAAGTGACAATGTGTGTGATACAGGTTCTATTCTGAAAGCAAACCAAACTACACTGATTGGTGCCGTTCATACACGATCATTCACTAACAGACATCCCCACACAAAGTAAGCCACGTTTATCAAATTCATGAAAAAAAACTGAGGAAAAAAGGTATGATTAGTCGTAGTAACAAACACGATGAAATATGTTATTTGCCCTCATTTTGCCTAATAATAACAAAATCCTTACATAACACACCAAGCAATAAACTTTATGACCGTAACAGACAGTGGGTGAAAAGAAAGAGTGAGAACAACAAAGCTGCGTGTCCTTGTTCGCTTAAATTACATAAATAATCCATTTACAGAAATATTAATTTCATTGTAATCGTAGTGTCTGTTGTCAGCGATAAAATACTCTCAGCCCTACTGCGCGAAAACACGCAGTCATGTCTCCATTAACACTTGGCGAAACGTTTTCACCCTGTCTTGGGAATTGCTACGATCTTCGCGTGTTTCCAGGTCATTGGGTAGCTTCCTGTGCTTACGATGATGTTAGCAGTGGGATGGCTATCGGTGGCATTTTCTGGATCAGCATGTTGGTGAGGAGATCTGTTCCGCCAGCCTTCCTTGTGTTGAGGCAGCGTATTTGCGATGTCACTACTTCTGGTATATGTTTTATTCGGTCCTCTTCGTCACGGTTGATTAGGAAGGCTGGCAGTCGTCGGGACTACTAGTTCCAGGTGTGCCTGGTCAACTGGTCGGTTAACGGGTTGGAATTTAACCGCGAACACGTCCGCTAGTGCGTTTGCCTTAGCGTCCGGTTCGCAGACTATGTTGTTCCCGACTGAGAGAGGTGGTGTTCGGTTGGTCTGGCTCAGGATGTGCTTCACCGTTTTCCAGTCCGACTGGTACCGCTAGTTTAGTGTGGTGACTGTTTGCCCACTTCGTTTCAGTACTGCTATACTGCAGCCTCGATTTTCCCGGTTTATGGCGGAGAATCTCGTGGTCTGCCCCTCCCTGTTGAGTCTGTTCTTTCTGGTAATCATGTCAAGCACTTCGTGGGATAGTTGTCTCTGTGGTTATCCCTCGATCGCTGTTCTCTTTGTGGAGCTACTGCTGCTTCCAGTGCATGGAATACGTGCATCAGTGTGGCGTGGGTTCCTGCCGTTCCCGGGTCTGGGACTGTGCTTAGTGTCTCTTTGTATGCTAGCCAGTAAATTCCCTTCCGTGAAGATCTGTGTCGAACACGACAGGGGCACGGTTGGAACACAGCACTCTGACTGGTATGACTGCTGCGTGCAGTTGCAGGCCCTTAAATGAAGCAAAATGTACGACATCAGGCAGCGCTCTGTCGGATAGACAGTGGGCACTGAAGGGGCGGCGACGCTGGCGTTGCTCTGTATCACGGCTCCGAATAATCTTCTGCCATTAACATTTGTTAGACGACTGTTCCAGAGGTGTTTTTCGCGTTGAAGTCTCCGGCGACAAACACGTTTCCTGCGGATGGCCTGAGAAGGATATAAAGTTAATTGTCCCACGCGTCATTTTGGTAGCTACTCCGCTAGCTTTTGTTGTCAGTTGTGGGAGGTTGGTGGAGTGATGCTGTAGTGTTGTTCCGACGTACGCTGCAGTTCCTCCCGTGCAGTTTGCCTGTCGGTCCTGTAACAGTTGTAATTTCTGCACTCACATTAACCCTGGGTTTCGATGTGTCACCGCCTCTCGGGCCGTATTTATATACGGGCGCAGCGGACGGCTGAAAGGAACACGGGCCATCGTCCGCTCTATGCGCCGGTAGCAGCATCTAAATGGCCGCTTTCTCGGATAAATTTTACAACACATATTTTATAACACATGTGTGTATCAATTTACAACGTTCGTAATATTTGTATGAATGGAGTTAAGTTGGCTTCAGTCACAGAAAAAGTTTTAGCTCGACTGCTTTTAAACTTTGCCGACTAGAATTCTCAGAACAGAACCGACAGTAGAACATGCCCTCTGAAGTAATACTTAGACCTTGTATTGATTGGTATTTACATCAAAGTCGTGAAACTAGTTATAGTTTTACCATTTTATGGGTTTCAACAGGTGCTTTAGTCAGAACTATCTGTTATTAATGTAAATGATACGTAATCTATTACAAATAAGGACAGTTTTTGTTCGAAATTTAGTTTGCAGTAAATTACTCAAAAAAATAATTGGAAGAGGGAAAAAGTGCAGTTGGGATAAATCTAGATTTGTCAAAAGCCTTTGACACTGTTGACCACAGTATACTTTTGAAAAAGCTTGAAGCTATAGGTATCAGAGGACGAGTAAAAAAGTGGTTTGAGTCTTATCTAGAAAAGAGGATGCAGGTGGTTGAAATTACAGCACTAAATATTAATCAAAAAATTAAACTAAGATCAGATCCAAGGGAGGTCACAGTAGGAGTACCCCAAGGAAGTGTATTAGGCCCCTTGCTGTTCCTCATTTACATTAATGATATTCAGGTGTCAGAGAGAAAAGCTAGAATCATTTTATTTGCTGATGATACTAGTTTAATAGTTAGTGATATGACCCAGTCATTGCACAGTACTGTAGACCATGTCCTACAAGATATACAAAAATGGTTTAGTGCTAACAATCTAACACTGAATGCAAAAAAAAAATTAATTATGTGCAATATGGAAAAATAAGTGAACAGGACGACCTAAATGCCACCATGGAGGGCTAACAACTTGAAAGAGTACAGTGTGCAAAATTCCTGGGTATGCACATTGATGAGAAGATTAACTGGAAGGACCATGTGGTGAGCTTAGCACTAAAACTAAATTCAGCATGTTTTGTGCTTAGAATAATTTCAAGAGTTTGTAGTAATGACTGTACCAGATTAGTATATTTTGGCTATTTTCAGTCCATTGCATCCTATGGGATAGTATTCTGGGGAAAAACAAATTGTCGTCTAAATGAGATTTTCAAATGACAAAAACGTGCTATTCAGATAATGACCCACAGCCCACCTCAAACACACTGTAGGCCCCTTTTTAAAGCATTGAAAATTTTAACAATTCCGTTATTATACATTCTGAAATGTCTGTTGGTGATCAAAAGAAATCAGGACAAAATGAAAACCAATACAGACTTCCAAAATTACGATAGACGGCAATTTAAAGATCTCCACATACGAGCTGTAACAAGGACCCGAAGCCGGAAACATGTATGTAATCAAGGCCTCAAACTTTTTAATGCACTACCAAAACATATCAAAGAGCTGGAAAACGAGGATAAATTTAAAACTGTTATAAAGAACCACATGCTTGACAAATGTTATTACAGCATAAGTAAATATCTCTGCGCAACTGTATAATAATATATGTTTAAGTTAATGTGACAAATGAAATGACATCAGTGCATAAGAAATTATGTTATAAAAACACTTATTAGTTGTATATTGTATTAAACATAAGATAGATTAATATGAATTCAGTACCGTACTGATACAAATTTTGTAAAGATATTATATAGTTGTTAAAATGTACCCTGACAAATCCTATATCACAAGTGTGATCATTGGGATGATAATAAATAAATAAATTATTAGATGTAGCTTAATGGGGTCACATAGTTAATGATTTTATATCCAATTGATGCTTCATACCAATTTTCATCTTTCTAAGTCTAATATTTAGCGCCTTTCATTTTTCGTAAAAACGGCGATCAAAAATGTTTCTCCAATCAAGTTCAAACTTGTAATTGTAGACTTTGACATATATTTGCACATTCTCAACAGCTTTTGGCTTTCTAACTTTATTGAGCGCCAATTTTTTTTCTTAAAACTATGTGTTTAGCGAAATGTATTTATCTCTTTGAACATGTTAAGCCAAATTAAATTATGAAGGCATTCATTCGAATTCTGTGTTTCCCCACGAAGAACATTGATGAGTAAATCTGCGTTTTCAAGAAACCTAATTGTCGGCTTAGTTGTGTTCACAACAAGTGATGGTAGTGAGTACCTGTATGCATAGGCATCATTTTATATGTTGTACCTAACACCAATCATGTACACGCACGGATCATGTCGATATTTTGCTCATTCACTCACTGTGTACCAAATGCGTTTGTGTCACCAAAACTTAAATAAACCATATTCAAGGAAGTTATCGGCGAAATATAGTGATTTCGGGGAAAAATATCGAAAAGAAGGAGCCTTTAAACCCAAATTCCACTGAAGCCAGCAGTTTCCCATAGATCTGAAAAGATGTGCACATATAAGTGCATAGTTAAACATTTTAATATTTTAAAGTCATTTCTAATACTGTTGTCAAGATAAAATTTGCACGCAACGTAAATTAATGTATGTACGTTAAGCAAAGCGTTTTCGCCGTCCTCCCTCGGCAGTACACGTTGCTGAAAGTACAGTACGTTGGTGCTGCCAAGAGTCTGCTGAAAGATATTTTCAAGTTCTCGACCCTACTGACACATCAGTACATTTATAAAGCTTTTTTAGTATAAAACAACAATTAACAATTTTTAAAACTTTTTTAATTTGGGCATAATTTTTTTTTTATGATTGACAAAAGAAACAACGAATAACGAACTGAAACAGAGTGAATAATAAATGACGAAATTTTTACTTGAACCAGGAAGGCAGCAGCGAGAATTGCTAGACTTGAGCAAAGACAGGTATTGATTTGATCTGATATGATGTATTGATACATCGTTGAGCATTTTCCATACAGCTGATGTTATTTCACGCTCCTTGTATAGTTACATAAAAAGTCATATGTTTTAACCGTGTTGAAGGAATATATATGGTTTATGCAGAACACAAAAAATTCCGCCTTATGGAAGACACCTTTCAGTTTCAGCACTTTTGTGCTATCTTCAACGGGTTATTTCATTTTCTTACCTACATGAAGCTATTGGGTATTTATAGTGCTAGCTAGTCTGTTACACAATCTACAACTTGTCACGGCTTTGATGTTGTAGTGTTTTTGTCGAGATGAATACGCTGATTTCTGCGACTTACGGTCTTTAACAATGCCTATGTCTGAAAATTCTTAGAAAGTGCAGAGTTTTCGCCGCCGTTACGGGTTGACAATGTGCCGTGCTGTTATCAAAGGCACTCGCGTCTGTCGCCTGCTGGCATAGCCCATCAACGCCAAATTTCCGCGCGCCGTCCCAGCTGATACATGCTGCGTTTCGTGTCTGTTAGCACTGACAAACGCCGCCTCTCGCGGCCCTTTAGTGAAGACTGTGGGCCATCGCATTGTCTGTGGTGAGAGATTATGCCTGAAATTTGGTATTCTCGGCACACCCTTGACAGTGTAGATCTGGGAATATTGAATTCTCTAACGATTTCCGAAATGGAATGCCCCATGCATCAATCTCGAACTACAAAGTTCAGTGTGTGTCAGCTCCTGTCGTGCGGCCATAACCGTGTCAGAAACATTTTCACGTGTATCACCCGAGTACAAACGACAGTTCCATCAATGCACTGCCCTTTCACATGTTGCGTACGCGTTTATCCCAGCCTCGTCATACATTCTTGTCGCTGTCCCATACCTTTTGTCACTCAGTGTGTGAGAGACCATGACACTTATAATTTGCAGTTAAGGTAATGCTTCCCTCCTTAATACTCACAGCCCGTCTATGGATCTGAATTATTCTGGCAATCCTCTCTTCGTTAGGCTATTGGCCCTCCCAGACAGGCAAAGTTCCTCGATTGATGGATAGGGTCCTGAACACAACTGTCAACTCTAATATTGACTTAAGCAAAAAATAAGTGTTTTAGGGTTTTGAGGAGCGCCTCGAAATACATGTTTGTGTTGAGGCCGAACCCTGCTCAGAATCAGTAAATATAATTTCCAGCCTTGTTGCGTACTCTTTCCTAAAATAGGTACCGAATGCCTGTGCCTGGTGGTCTTCTGCTCACCATCGTAGGAAAATTTGTAGCATTAGACAGACTTTATCTACACTCCTGGAAATTGAAATAAGAACACCGTGAATTCATTGTCCCAGGAAAGGGAAACTTTATTGACACATTCCTGGGGTCAGATACATCACATGATCACACTGACAGAACCACAGGCACATAGACACAGGCAACAGAGCATGCACAATGTCGGCACTAGTACAGTGTATATCCACCTTTTGCAGCAATGCAGGCTGCTATTCTCCCATGGAGACGATCGTAGAGATGCTGGATGTAGTCCTGTGGAACGGCTTGCCATGCCATTTCCACCTGGCGCCTCAGTTGGACCAGCGTTCGTGCTGGACGTGCAGACCGCGTGAGACGACGCTTCATCCAGTCCCAAACATGCTCAATGGGGGACAGATCCGGAGATCTTGCTGGCCAGGGTAGTTGACTTACACCTTCTAGAGCACGTTGGGTGGCACGGGATACATGCGGACGTGCATTGTCCTGTTGGAACAGCAAGTTCCCTTGCCGGTCTAGGAATGGTAGAACGATGGGTTCGATGACGGTTTGGATGTACCGTGCACTATTCAGTGTCCCCTCGACGATCACCAGTGGTGTACGGCCAGTGTAGGAGATCACTCCCCACACCATGATGCCGGGTGTTGGCCCTGTGTGCCTCGGTCGTATGCAGTCCTGATTGTGGCGCTCACCTGTACGGCGCCAAACACGCATACGACCATCATTGGCACCAAGGCAGAAGCGACTCTCATCGCTGAAGACGACACGTCTCCATTCGTCCCTCCATTCACGCCTGTCGCGACACCACTGGAGGCGGGCTGCACGATGTTGGGGCGTGAGCGGAAGACGGCCTAACGGTGTGTGGGACCGTAGCCCAGCTTCATGGAGACGGTTGCGAATGGTCCTCGCCGATACCCCAGGAGCAACAGTGCCCCTAATTTGCTGGGAAGTGGCAGTGCGGTCCCCTATGGCACTGCGTAGGATCCTACGGTCTTGGCGTGCATCCGTGCGTCGCTGCGGTCCGGTCCCAGGTCGACGGGCACGTGCACCTTCCGCCGACCACTGGCGACAACATCGATGTACTGTGGAGACCTCACGCCCCACGTGTTGAGCAATTCGGCGGCACGTCCACCCGGCCTCCCACATGCCCACTATACGCCCTTGCTCAAAGTCCGTCAACTGCACATACGGTTCACGTCCACGCTGTCGCGGCATGCTACCAGTGTTAAAGACTGCGATGGAGCTCTGTATGCCACGGCAAACTGGCTGACACTGACGGCGGCGGTGCACAAATGCTGCGCAGCTAGCGCCATTCGACGGCCAACACCGCGGTTCCTGGTGTGTCCGCTGTGCCGTGCGTGTGATCATTGCTTGTACAGCCCTCTCGCAGTGTCCGGAGCAAGTATGGTGGGTCTGACACACCGGTGTCAATGTGTTCTTTTTTCCATTTCCAGGAGTGTATTTTGGTTTCAAAGTGTAAGGTCTTGGAAGCTTTGTACAAGTTACATTTTATGGTAGTATCTTTTAGTTTGTTCCTCTAGGCCCATCTCCACACTTGAGAAACATGGTAAGACCAGAAAAATCTATTACTACACTGGCCCATTCACTCAATACTTAATTCTGTTTTTTTTTCTTTGGTGTGGGGGTGGAGTATAAAATCGTCAAATATCTCGACTCTTTGATTTTTCGTCTCAATAAATTCAGAGCAGGTTCTTGAAGTAAAAGTGCCTGGACAACCCATCAATAATTGTTCCTGTCTTGAACAAACTTCACGACAGTTTCAATATCTTTCTCATGGCTCTTCCCCCACCTGATGCCCAACTTATTCCTAGGCATGTTAGAATGTCTTCCAACCATCTCAAACGAAGAACTGTTGTTATAAAAAACCCAAATACGAAAGTAACAGACATTCTGAATTAAAAATTAAAAATATGGAAAAACCAAATTTTATTAAATAAATGTTAAGATACCATCTTAAACTATTTATCTGTGTAATTGCCATTCAAACTGAGGCACTTATCATATCATTGTACAAGTTTTTCAATACTGTGTCTGTAGAAATCTGGTTTGTACCAGCCTGCAGTTCGGTGTCAGTACCAAAGTTTTGTGTAGCGAGCCAAATCTTCATTGCTGGGAAGAGATGGCAATCGCTCAGTGCCAAATGTGTGCTGTATGGTGGATGATCAAACACCTTCCACCCAAAATTCGGCATGAGCTCTCGGGTACGATTGGCGGTGTGTTTTGTCAGTGTTTGACATACTTCATTTTGTTTGCAGTTTTTTGCCAACAAAAACCTAATCACAGAACGCATCTCAGAAGTAATGTGATTTTCTATTGCAGCGTACATTTTAAGACAATACAGAAAGCAAACTGACATGGACCACATGCTACCATTAGACTACTACTGGATGTGTACTGAGTGTAGGACATTGTTGTATCAATATAATGGCTATTGCTCTGTTCACCAACATGTGGACCAAAACATGTTACTTTCTGATATACCTTGTAATTTGACATAGAATTATGTATTAACCTACTCAAAAGTAAAATCACTTATATTTATATTAATAAAGGCTGTGTTGTACCACTGAGCTGATCAATGGGACAACCTGTGTTGTTTGGTCATATGTACAACATACTGTTGGCATCTTTTAAAATTACTTAACTTCGGATCAGAAGCTACAAAGTTTTTGTCGTAGATCTAGAATACTTCATAATCCGTTTGCTTTTATTTCAATAGCAAACATTGAAAAATATTGATATGCAAAAAGAAAAAAACTATTTAGATTAAAAATAAGAAAATATGACAATTTTCTTAGATAATGTTTAAAATGACACAGTTATTTGTTCAACATTTTGTCCATTTATAATGTTTCTATCGATTGCAGGGACCAAATCTTCTAATGATATGTCGTATGTTTTAATTGTTGAAACAAGACTCCTTTCAGAAGCTGCTCTCAGCCTGCTGCAAAGTGATTTAAGAGTGACGGGTCCTTTAATATTGATTTGTGTGGCTTGGCTGCCAGACAAGTTTCTTTTTCAGAGTTATGGTGAAGGTTGTAAGTTGGACCAAGGGCATGCAACCCCTGCTCCAGGACCTGCTACACAGAGCAGCTGGAACCCAAGATTCAATGTGGCAGATCTTCTCCATATCCTTAATAACAATAATTCATGCTAAAAACAGACCGCCTGAAGCTCAACTTGAATTTACGAATTTATGATCCACGTAGGTGTGGAGCATTGGACGGCAAAGAATACTTCTTAGGTTAAAAATGAGAGGCCGTGGTCAATGTACAGAAATCTTCTCTGATGTTTTGTCTCTGATGGTCCATCTGCAGGTAACATCTTTGGAGATAAAATGGAAACTTCCAAGGATGTCTCCCTCAGTCGGAGATGAAACGTTAGAAATAATTTTATTTATCGACCGTGCCGTCCTCCCACAAGCCAGTCCATAAGTTTTGACTAAAGTGAACAGTGGCTGTGAAAGCCTATGTTGTGTAAATGAATGCTAGGTGTCCTGAAGTGTATCTCGTGAGAGGGGGAGTAGGAGGTGTGTTAATGCTCGTGGTGCGAGTAGCTTTGCAGTATTTTCTATCCTTCACTTAACCTGTGTTTTCATTCTCGTTGCTCATGTATTTAGAGGAAACAGCACTGTCATGCCCTACATGTTTCATTGGGATTGAACAAGAATGTCATGAATTTCAGCCACAGTCTCCAACTGTTGTCACTATTTAACCTAAATTATTGTAGGACCTGACTGAGGAAATGTGTGTCAAGTAATGTACTTCACAAGGTCTTTCTGCTGTGCTCTAATTCCTCATGTTCATATACAGGATTGAAGCAGTTGAGGGTTGAGAAACATTATGGGTTTGGGAAAGAATAAGATCTTTAGTCAACGTGAAAACACAGATGATGCTATTGTGGTAAAGTGCAGTATTAAAAATTCTGTAACTTCGCAAAAGGTCTAAAAAAATCAGTAGAATCAGCTGTGACTGGTAAACCATCTTTTTTCAGTTGGTATACATTTTGTTCTTTTTCATTTATAAATGTACATCTATCTGTTCCAGGAGATACATTTTCCTGCCACTGGAATGAATACGCAGGTTTTTCTGTGTGTCACTAACAATGTGTTTTTTGTAGATCATGTCTTCCACAGTGGCCGACTTTGAAAAATCATTTGACTGAAAGCCATTTCCTTGTGCAAATGGGTGTCCCGTGACTGTGTCGTAAGGCAGGCCAACCTGGCCATTGTATTTTATATTCTATACCGTTGCAAGTTGAAATCAAACTACACACACACACACACACACACACACACACACACACACACACAAATACTATGTAGATCTTCTTTTGTTACATCTGAGCTCCCAGTGCATGTAATTCATATTTATGCATTATTTTTAGCAGATGGGCAAACATGTGCAAACTCAGTTCATGAGAAATAAAGGATATAATGTAACTACCTAATTCATTTTTCACCAAATTAAATCTCTTCTCATTTTCAGGTGGAAAGCCTTAATCTGTGTCACAGTACAAGGTGCGGCCCCTGGGGGGACCAGATGATCTGGCGTAATTGTGAGGTTGATAAGATCTGCCACAGCCCAAATTGATTGGAACTGAACAGCTGGTATAATGAATGAACGTGCGAAATCTGTGGCTATTACTCCCTGTAAAGGTGCCGAGGAGGTAGACAAGAGAAAAGGTGAAAAGGACGAATCCAAGAGTCTTGCTGCAGATCTGCATAGAGGATAATTGGCGACAAAAGCTAGGAAATAGAATCCGGTGGGAGAGGAACCTTGTAGCTGCATATGGTCCTGTGGACCTATCACGTAAACCTTAAAGTATGTAAGTAAACAAGATTTCACCACTAGTTGAGGAGACACTCAGTGAAGGATGTTCAGCAGCTGACTGTGGTCATGTCATGTAGTTACTTGCAAGCAATTATGCAAAACACGAACAAAGCCCCCATCCCAAACATACAAGGCGTGACCAAAAAATAATGGGAATTTTTTGTATTCTTAAAGAGTTTTGTTTGTTTATCTCCACTACCTCTGTTCCATTGAAAGCAACCCCCTTCATAAATAATACGCCTGTGCCAGCACTTTTTCCGATGTTGGAATCTCTTCTGGAACTCACTTTTTGTTATGGCATTCAGCTTCTTCAGCGATTGTTTTTTTACGTTATCAGCTGTGGCAAAACGACGTCCTTTCACAGTTCTCTTCAGCCTTGGGAACATGGTGGCTGAGACAACATAAGTTTTGTTTTTTGCCAAAAGTCATGATGTATTAAGGGATAGGTGGTTAGTATTACCATGATGCAGCTTCCACCAGTGGTTTTGCCACAGTTCTGGTCGTTTTCTTCAGATTGCTCCACACAAACAGTGCTTAACTCGCAAGTAGTATTCTTTATTGGCCATACGGCCATTAAGCAGAAACTCTGATGCACTATTGAATTGTAATCAAAAAACTCAGTAACATATACTTTCCTTTCACATGTGATCGACTTGTCGACTGTTTTTTTGGTCTTGGTTTTTCATGCAGTTTCCATTCTGAGAGTTGGACCTCAGTTTCAACATCATACCCTTACACACATGTTTTGTCACGTGTTATAACCTCCTTTAGATGCTCTGGATCGTTGTTCACTGCATCGTTCTGCAATTGCTGAGTGATGTCTATACCAGACATCATATTTGGTGTAAATTCAGCAATTTTGGAACCAACTTGGTGCTACAGATTTCATTCCCAAACATCCTAAAAATTGTTTGACAAGAGCCAGAGGTCATGCTAACTTCATCAGCATCCTCTCTGATGGTGATTGTGTAATTTTACAGAACAATTTACTTCACTCCTACCACATTGTCGTCAGTAATTGCGGTAGTCATTTTCAACGTCGTCTCAACCATCTTTGAAACATTTGTACCACTTGTAAACTCTTGTACTTGTAGTAGAGTCGCGAAAAGCCACACTTGATGTTTCGAATGCGATACTGCACTTAGCTCCATTTTCAAGCAAAATTTAATGCAAACTCTCTGATCCATCTTTTTCGAAAGCAAAAATTCTCTGAGCTCTCAAAAACATGCACATCCTTTTCCACTGTCAACAATGAACTAAATATTGAAAATAGATGTAAATATATGTACAGTACATCAGGAACACGTGTACTAACAAGAAAAGAAAAAAAATGCATACAGCCCACAAAATTAAATTCCTGTTACTTTTTAAACACACCTCGTATGCAGTGTCTGGAAAAAAGGAAATAAAGCACCCATAACAGTGTAACTTTGTACAAGTACAAACTATTAGCGGGCATGTAAACAATTAGAGCAGCAATTCTCAGCGAAGGTAGAAAGGCTACTAGTGTTGATGGTAGAGGGAATATAATAGGTGTGAGCACCATCGGATAGACTACTGATAAGAGGTGTCACATTGTGTTCAGTGTTGAATCATGGTTCTGCACCATCCCCGATGACCACTGTTAGCAGCTTGGGGTGACGTTCCATTCTTTCAGTGTTTTGGAAAGGCACAGTATGGCCAGCCAATGGTTATGACTGTAGGTTGCAGTTGATAGTGATTGAGGGAACTGTGATGGAACAACAATCCTTCAGATATCGATCATCCTCGCGTTACGTCTCTTACGACAGTATCGTGATGTTATTTCCAACACAACAGTGCTCATCCACACAGTGGAATGTGTATGTATCAATTGTATGCACGGTGTTAGGTGCTCCCATGGTCAGCAAAATCCCTAGATATGTTCCCTGCAGAGCATATGTGGCACCATCTTGGACATAAACTCTGCCCCAGTGTCAGTATCCAGAATATTGTGGACCATTACAACAGTTTGAGGCCAGCTTGCCCGAGGAAGGAATGCAGTGGCTTTACGAAGGATGCAATGGTAAAGAATTGATATGTTTGTAAGCACACATACAGATATTTGAAACTTAGCATATAGTATTTAATGAAATTACAAAAAATTAAAGAATCTGTAGTTACAAATAAGTCAGTTCTTTACTGTTGCACCCTTTTGACAGTGTCACCTTCAGTTTTTTATATCTGTTTTTCTTGCTAATAAGCTTCAGCATATTTATGAAAATTCATGCCAATGAAGTCGTTTGCTTAATAAGCTTATCAGTGACAATACTTACAGTAATTTGAGAATGAATTCAAGAATGTCTGTGGGTAATGGAATTAAACTGTTAACATTAGTATTATGATGATGAAACTTTCCAGAATATTACTGTTTACTACTTTTTACTTATTTTTCTCATTTCTGGTCCTGGTTTGTTTTGATTAGTTTTATAAAACTTCCGCTGTCCCGATGTTTTTTCTTCCAGTATAATGAAATGATGCTTATATAAAACTGAGTTGATCCACATAAAGCACTTGCAGTCTCTTGCAGACCTGCATACAATAAAAAGTATTTAATACTGCATTTTTGTAATCAGTTCAGCATGCAACTCTGTATACATAACCTGTCGGTAACTGCCCACAGAGCTATTTTCAATTTTCCTGTAACTAAATAACATAAAACATGATAAATAGATGTAAAACCTTTTTATAATATGCAAAAATTACTGTACACCATTATTATTTGTAGTATGTAGATAGTCACAGGATATGTGATGCATTCTCTTCAGGATCTGAGTTACTGGGCACACATTTGTTTCCATTCTATTCGGGCCCATGTAGTTAAATGTACAGTTCAGTTTATCATGTTTTATAGATAAACTCACTTCAAAATTTCTCTGGGGGTTGAAATGTTTTTATAAATATGTAATGTTGGACCATTGGCTGTTGTCAGCTTAGCATATAATTTTAGTGTTCTTTTATCCATTCTGGATCTTGCTGAACTCAACAGCTGTGAACAAATGTTGGTTAAGAATGCAACCAACCATGAGTACTTCTAAAAGTATTTATTTAAATGCCTTTACCAGTCCCAAGCTATTAAGTCCATCTACAGATTTTTATGTTATTTACTTACTATTTTTAAGTAATAGCAACAATGTACTAATATACATGCATTTGATAAAATATAAAATTAAATACTTACATACCCTAAATTTTTTTGTGGATATCATTTAGGCTTTCTTTGGTCCTTAAGCATTTTCAGGATGACATGTGAAGTGTTAAGAAGCATAGACAATGCACTTATTCTAAACATACCACTGTGTTGTGCACACACTTCACAGTATTTCTCTTCAGTTGCAGCCTTTGACAAGTACTTCACATGTAATGATTTTGTTTACAGTGGAAAGTCTATCCACTGAGCAAAGATATCACTCATTTCTCAACAAGGAAAGATCTCATCTACTGTACATTAAGTAAAGAATGTGTGGGTGATGCAAATCTAAATAACAGAAAAATGCTTTGTCCAGAAAAGTGCACTTCTTAAAAATAAGGAACTCTAATTGTAGCATGTCGTAGGAGAAATTAACAAGAAGATTTATCAGGCTACTCTCGAGAGGCAATGGGATGTGTTTTGATTTTGGTCCCTGACCATTTTCTTTAATGGATGTTAAATTGGGCAGCTAGCGGAATAAGGATAGCCTTGTTCAGAGTCCTAGCCCAGACCAATCATGTTTAATTTGTGTGAAAAGTGCAATGAACATCTTCAGGATTGTTTGTTAGCCAGCTGTAGTTGCTCATTTAGAATTTGCTGAGATGAGTTGAAGGTGTGAATGTATATTTCCAGTTATTTTAAGAGACCCATTCTCCTCCATAAGTTAGTTGTATATTTTTTTTTGTAGATTATGTTTAGTGTTTGAAATGGTGTATCTATATTGAGCCATGTGAGTGGTAGTTGCAGATTTACTTAAATTTTTTTAGTCTAAAAGCATCCTTGTATTTGTGGTATCTTGAAGTTGCTGCCAGTCAGGCCAAGATAAAATCTGATGCAATAGTCACAATCAGTACTGTGTATTCCTCAGTTTTTAGAGACCCAGCCCAATGGTTTTGGTTTTATGCACTATGTTATGTTGCAGAATTTAGTGTGTATCTATGGGCTTAAAGTTGAAATTGTGCAGAAAATATTAGTAAGTTATTTTATTCAACCATAGATTATTTATGAAATATTAGATATGTCATGGTCATTGAAAGAGGAAACAGTTTTTTTAATTAACTAATCCATGTTTAATATTTTTTTTGTGGGATCTAAAATTTTAAAACCTCTCTCACACCGGCCTGCTTTAGCTTCACTGATCAGGATAGTAAAAAGATGCGTATATTAAGGGAATTTTCATTGACAAAGCAGGCTTATCACATTCACACAGTTCAATACTGTTCTATCCTGATTAAATTGAGCTTAACTTAAATTCCATAAGGCAGTGAAGCAATTTCGAAGTCTCGGTGCGACAAAAATTGTCAGTCGATCTCCTGGAAACATTTGTAATAATTATTAACTTTCGGTGATCACGTGGGGAAGACCGGAGATCTGCTGGTAAGACCGTGTTAGCCTATTCATTTGAAGTAATTGGATATCTTGAGCATACAAAACAACAGGTTCGTCCAGTGTAAATCAGATGTTCCCCACTGATCCCGTGCAACACAGCGTAGTAAGCAGACACTGTCAATAATAAACAGTTAAATAATATGCAAACACACTTACTTTAGTTTAATTCATGTATTAAATTCCCCCTCATACACAATCTCATCAAGATTGTGACTAGCCCAACAATACATACATATACGCCCTCCTTTCACGACTAATTGGCAAGAAGTCCTCTTTCTTTTCATAAGAGAAAACATAGATAGCAGAGAAGCTATTCCATGGAGTAAATGGACGCTCCAAGGAATAATTGGGCTTGAAACTACTTTGCATTGATTATTGGTAAGATAAGAAGAGATATTTCGAGATATGTACTGATTTATATAAGTTATAAAATTTCTGAAAATATCGCGGAGAGACCGCTGAAGGAGACATTACACATGCGTATAGTAATAACATCTTGTACAGTTGCAGATGATGATGATATGCTGTTAATTCTGAAGTGTTGTGTACATTTTTTTATACATATTGCCAAACAAATTTACAATTAATGTAAAAAAATTTCAGTTTGTGTCACATAACTACACACTGGGTGAGTGAATGTTTGTAGTTTGGGCACTGCCTTTCAGCTGTTGTAAGTACCTTGACAATACTTTTAGCATCCCCTTGTATTCTTTATGTTGTCTCTTCAGCCCATTTGAAAAAGCAGAGTCATCAGCTCACCACAATGTTAAGGTGACAAAAATGGATCAAGTATGGAAATTATCCATCACAGACATTGGGTATAGGATTTCACATTATTTCTAATTAAATAATAATAATAAGTTTTTCAATGCCTGCTCAGTGTTACATAAATAATCTTTGACTTTTTAGTATGAACTGTTTGAGAGGTATGCTTCATTTTTTTTTAATATCAGGATTTTAATGGATTCAAAAAATTTATGGTGCAGTTTTATTCCTTTGTAGAAAATACTGGTCGTTGTTTTGTTTATCTTGGAACATGAGTCGGACAAAACTGACATTCACCCAGATCGTGTGAATACTTCTGTTTGTGAGATAACTGCTTATGTTCTGTATAAGCCAAAAATATTTTTATTCAATCTGATATTATGTAATTGCCCAAACTATGAGGTTTGTGATGGGATTATTTGGGACAAATATGCTACAGATTAGTATGTTGTGCAAACAACAATGTAAAATGAATGACTTACAGGGGATGATGTGAAGTTTGCGCTGTGTGCAGATTCAGTTAGACTGCTCAGCTACAACTAAACTTGCGATCATATGAATTTGCACTGTATAAAAATCTGATGACCTATAGCTGCCAAGTGAAATGCTTCACTGAAATTTATTTCATGTACTTACCAAATGTTGAAAATTGATCTTTCACCTTAAACTTATAATGACCTTTGATGATTTACGTTCTGTAGATAGTAAACATCACTATAGAAATCTGCCATTGTGCTGCTTGTAAAAGTTATAACTGTTTGATAGTAATTTAGAATGTTTCTAGCTACGTAAGTACTTTTATTCATGTTATATAGTAACCTATTTTTACATTATGTATGTAAATGTTTGTTGTTCACTAGGAAACTTAAGTTGGAGTCAACAGAATTCCCAGCACACAGTTATAATTTGTGATAATAATTAAAATAGTTTGTGCCCAATTACCTTAAAATATTCAAAATTAAATGTGAACTTAGTAACAATCAGATTAATGCTTAAAGACATTCTTCCCTTTCTTACTGTAGATTGATTTCTGCAGGCATTTTTAAGTGTAAAGATGCGTTGCTGGTACCTGGTACTTAATGCTGTAAATCTTAGCTCTATTAGCTTCAGTTTTGCTTGGTTGTATGCATCATATGGAACAAGTCAAAACAATACTATTTTTGTGCAAAACAAATGAGCTCTGTATTCGTATGATAACAATACTATCAGAACTAAATGAACTTACAGATTTTAATCACATTGTTACAGTGAAAGGCATTATTTGTCTCTCTATCTTTTTTTTAGGATAAATTTCGGTCATCAGTTACAAATAAATTGTATTATGCTTTACTGGTTTCGAAAAATTATTTTTTTTGTATTCAGCAGCTTAGTTTAGCACAATGAGTGTCACTTTCATAAGGATAATGTCATTGTATGTTCAGAAATTTACTTATAGTGTGTGATTATTTCAAACATTCTTTGAAATTTACAGTAACTGAATCACGTCTGTGTATCTGTTCAGTACTTGATAATGTAAAAATGTAACTTTCCTTTGTTGTCCACTTTACCGCCAACATCCCTTGGGCATTATCATCATCATCTAATATTCTGTCAGTTTGATAGTAAACTTTGTTGTGACCTTTTTTTGTAAATATGGCTCTCCTTGTTAAGCTATTTCCAGTTTGTGTTGTTCAGTTCCTAATGATATAGCTGAAGTTTGGCAGTAGGCATTTATTTATATTTTATTTTGTTGGAGTCATAAAAATGATGATTTTTTTGTTTCTCTTTTTTTTTACTGTCAGATGTATATACCTCTGTGTTAAAAGTAGTAATATTTGTTGAAATTCAGTGAGTCTTTACACATATTAGTATTGTTAATTTACCTCAAACCATAAATGCCATCATATTTGTTACAGCACTTGAAACATAATTGCTAGCTTGTGTATAATTTGTTATGGTATATTAGTAGGTACGCAAACTTAATAAATGTAAGCATGTTAGACAGGTCCATGCACACCACCCATGGCCTTAATTTAAATCACATTGGGAAACAATTTTTGGTTGAAGAAATCTGTCGTCTAGTAAATTGGAATCACAATAGGCCTAATATAGAAGCAGTCCAAAGTACTTTGGACAAATGGGTCATAAAGAAAGATGCAATGTCTTATAAAAAGGGTGAAAGGCATTTTTTAGGGAAGTAGACTGTAACACAAATAAATGTGATGCAGAATTAAATTGCAAATATAGACTGAAGATTGTACACCAGAATGTACAGTCATTAACAAACAAAGTTGATGATATAAATATACTCCTCAATAGTGAATGGAAAGATGTTTCAGTGTTATGTTCTTGTGAGCATTGGTTACAAAATGAGTATTTTCAGTACTTAAAAATATTACATTTTAACCTTGCAAATTGCTTTTGTAGAATGGAATCAAAACATGGGGGAACTTGTATATATGTAAAAGAAAATGTAGATTATAAGAGTATAACATCTGTTTGCAAACTTGGTTGTGAAAGAGACTTTGAAATCTCAGCTGTAGAGTTAATGTCTGAAAACACTATTATTTTATGTGTGTATAGATCTCCTGTTAGCAACATAAGTGTTTTTTTTTTTCAAAAAATTGGACCTTGCTTTAGGCAAACTTAAGACAACTGGGAAAACAGTGGTACTATGTGGTGATTTTAATATTGACTTTCTGAGCCATAGCCCTCACAGGGAAATGTTTTTAAATATTATAAAAGCCTACAATCTTTGTCTTACTGTTAGTTCTCCAACACATGTAACTAAAACTAGTGTCACTCTCCTTGATCAGGTATGTGTAAACATGGACAAGTGTACATCAGAAAACTTTGATACCGGCTATAGTGACCACCTTTCACAATTACTGACCATACCTGTAAATCACACTTCGACCAGTATAGAAAATGTTATCCATAAAAGGATTTATAGTGGGAAAAATATTGAATGCTTCCAGTGCCTAATCAGTGAACGATCTTGGAGAGAAGTATATGATACCTCTAATACTAACGAAAAGATGGAACATTTTTTGAACATATTCAAGCATAACTTTGACATAGCTTTTCCACAAAGGAAAGTTATTTCCAAGAGCACAGATAGATTCAGAAACTGGATTACATCAGGCATCAGAGTATCTTGTAAAAGGAAGCGGGAACTTTTTCTGCAGTCAAAAACTAACAGCAGTCCAGAATTTATTAATTATTTCAAAAAATACAAGCTAGTTTTGAAACGCATCATAAAGGAGGCCAAAATTAAGGAAAATGACAAATATATTATGAAGTCATCCAATAAAACTAAGTCCATGTGGAAAGCTGTGCAGGATCTTACTGGGAAGAAGACAACTCACAAAAATATTGTGATATCACATGATGGCAAGAATGTCTCTGACCCTAGGGAAGTTGCAAATAGTTTCAATTCTTACTATGCAAATGTTGCTGGGAAATTAGTGAAGGAAAAATTTGGAAATTCACCTAATACAACATGGAAAGAACTTTCATCTATTGAAATAAATAATATATCCATGTTCCTCAGTCCAGTAATCCCAACAGAGCTCCTAAATACCATTAATTCACTGAAGAGTAAGTACTCAACTGGTACTGATGATATTCCAGATAATATCATAAAAATAACAGCAAGACAAATACTTTCACCTTTATTGGACATATGCAATTCATCCTTATCATGTGGTGTCTTCCCTCAGCAACTGAAAATGGCAAAAGTAATACCCCTATATAAAAAAGGTGATCATCAATGTACGGGTAACTATAGGCCTGTGTCTCTATCGTCAGGGTTTTCGAAAATTATTGAAAAAGTGTTCCTTTCAAAACTAATTACATTCTTCGACAAGAATAATATTATTTCTGGGTGTCAACATGGGTTCAGACCACAGAGATCAATTGAAACTGCCACTTTCAATCTGATAAACCATGTCGTAAATGCAGTGGACAACCACAGAAATATCTCAGGTTTATTCTTGGACCTAACAAAAGCTTTTGATGTGATTGATCATTCTATACTCCTGAGGAAGCTCGAATGGTATGGTGTAAGAGGTGTGCCAAATCAGTGGATCAAATCATATTCGGAATATCGTTCTCAGGTAACTGAAATTAAGTACACAGAAGGAAATGAACTCCAGGTACACGTTTCAGAACCATGTGGACTAACTCATGGTGTTCCACAGGGCTCTATTTTAGGTCCCTTTCTTTTTTTGGTCTACATTAATGATTTTCCATCACACGTTAGGGATTCTGAACCAGTACTGTTTGCAGATGACACCAGTCTATTGATTGAAGGGAATAATGAAGAAAATTTTACTGCATCTGCAAAAGATATTACAAAAGGAGTGTCTGAATGGTTTACCAGAAACAGGCTAATAGTTAATCCCCAAAAAACTGTACTAATGAATTTCCACACTGATCAAAATAAAAATCCGGCACAACCTGTAATATGTATAGATAACCAAAACATTAGTTCTGTCAATGAAACTAAATTTCTTGGGATGGAACACTCATATCACAGCCCTAAATTCAAAACTAGCAAAAATGAGCTATGTGGTAAGAATTCTCTGCAACAGTACTAGTGCAGAAACAGTTAGGGCTGTATACTTTGCTCGTGTACATTCAATACTGAAGTATGGTATCATTTTCTGGGGAAATGTACATCAGGCCATAACAGTTTTCAGGAAACAAAAGGCAATTATAAGAATAATGAAACAAGTGAGCAGCAGAAAATCATGCAAACCTTTCTTTAAAGATCTAAAGATCCTACCCCTTCCCTGCATTTATATACTGGAAATAGTCACGCATGTCAAAAAAAGCATACTGAGAAAAGAAAACCTTTTTCCTCAAAACAAAAGTGTCCATGATTACAGTACCAGGTCAGACAGTGACATACACGTCAATCATTGTAACACCACATTATGCCAAAAAGGTGTATATCATGCAGGAACAAAACTTTACAACAGATTACCAAGACATATAAAATCTCTTACTGAACTACAAAGCTTTAAAAATTCTGTGACATCCTACCTTCTGAAAAACTGCTACTATTCAGTCTCACAGTATCTTATGCAAGAAAAAATGTAATTTGTATCTTTAATTGTAGAAATAAGTTATAAATATACAGTATTTCAAAAATTTGTAATTATTAACTCTATAGATCCAATTTGTCATAAAAATTTATAAAATTTATGTTTGATATTTGAAAATCCAATAGCCAAAAAATGTTTTCTGTCCAATATCCTGTGTACAATATATGTACTTAAAAAGAGATTTATATGGACAAATAAATAAATAAAATTTGTTGTTGTTGTTGATGTTGTAGTTGTTAATAATGATGCACATATAATGTTCTTACAAACCTATAGGTGTATTTATGAACAAATAAGTCACTGGAATGGACCAGCAAGCAGAGCACTAGCATGTTTATCTATCAACAATAGTCACAACAGCCAATTTGAGCAATGATCTGTGCCACAAAGAACCTGTCTCGAGTGCTTGCAATCTGCTGTACTACTAGTGCTAACAAAACTAGTACATATGGCAAGAGTATGAGAGGCAGTGTACCTGACAGTAACACTGGAGTGTATTAAAGAATTTTCAGCAGGAACTATTAGTGTAGCAACTGTAGTGAACCATTGGAAGATGCCACTGAGCCTCGCCTTTTTAGGATAGAATGTGACAGTCAGGGACTGGAATACACTGGACAGGAGCTCTACTGACACACTTCCACAAGGACGTCACCAAAAGATGTGGTCGTGCTTGTGGGAAATACTTTACTGTGTCATTATTACGAGATCAATCTGCAGTGCTGGAGACCACTGAACTACTCTCAGATGACCAACCAGTGGTTAGCCGTGGGAACCAAATGGTTAGATGATGTAGCCCTCAACATCACTTCACAGCTTCCAGAGCCATCAAGAACCTGAGCTGATGACATCCTGTGATCATCAGAAAAGTCATTTCTAAGATGTTCCTAGATGTAACAGCATAACTAGTGCTGCGATGGGGCTGATATGACAATGGGACTAGTGCTATGATGGGACTGGTGCAATGATGAAAACGGTCTTGAGTGGATGAGCATCTCTGGGGTGCAAGAATTTCTTCTGATAGGTGTGCAGCCACCAGGATTACGCTCTGTTCCTAGCTATACTGGACATTCCATATTTCTTAGACTTCTGGATCAATCTGTACTGATATCACGCTGTCTACCACACCCTGTTCTCTGTACCTCCCTTTGCAGGTGCAGTGGGTAACATGACACTAGTGAAGACACTTCAGTTTTCTTTCCAAGAGAAAATTGATCCTATGCAGACCCATCCTGACTCCACTCATAAACAACAGTTCTCAAATTTTGGATTTGACATCAGGTTTATAGGGGAAAACAACATTCCACAAAGAGCTAAAATTTAATGACTTCGAAACCAGTGAATATGATTCTGGATGTGCATGAAAGCCTTTCTTGTAGAGCACAAGACATGGGTAGCCGACATATGTTTGTGGCACTGTGAACTGTGACTCGACAGCTTACCACTACCTTATCCAAGACTGCTTCTAAAGTAGTGGCGATACAGGCTGTGCATATGTGCAGTGAACTTTGGTGTGAGAACATCCATCAGGGGTTTCAGAATAGGTAATTCTACAGCATGGAATGAGTCACAAAGTGCTCTGTGACCCAGTTAAGTTATAACATTACATGAATAACGCACAGCACAGTGAACAGTATTAATGATGATGATAACGACACTGACAACATCATAAAAAATGATAATAGTCTATTCACTGTACAGTAAATGTGTAATTATTTATGTACTGTATTAGACGAGTCAATTGTTAATCAGTGGGATGATGACTGCATTACCATCTGAAGCAAGACTGAATAAAGCAGAAATTTGTATTAAGCAATCAATTTTTGGTGTGCACATATGTTCCTGCAACAATAAAATAAAATTAAATGATATGATTGAATTGTTCTTTTGATTGAATTCTGTATTCATTTGGATGTAAAGTACACCAGTGTATCATTTCTTTAATACCTCATCTGAATCCTTGCCACTTTAGCAATTTTTATCTCAAATTTACATACAGCATTGCCCAACACTTGTTTGTAATTTAGTTTTCAAAGCTATAATTGTAAAAAAAAATCACAGGTTGTTTGTGTTTAATATGTTGTTTAAGTTTAATATGTTGTTTCACTGTTAGTATGTTCTGAACATTAATAATGTATTTCAGGACAGTTAGTAATATTCTTTAAAGTTATCCCCTATTGTTGCTTACAGTGTTTTGTTAGTCAATATAATATGTTGGTACTGATTTACACTTTTATGGCCATTTACCATTATTTTGTTACTGATATCTTATAAAACCAAATTATTGATTTATATACTTCATCTATTCTTATATCTTTCTTGCCTGTTGCGGAAAGTGGATGTTAACAATTTGTTCAATTATAGTGTAAGCAGCTATGCCTTCATGCAGAAAGAAATAAAACACGTTTGGCATGTATAGGTGTTTTAATTCATGTCCCTAAGGATATCTCACTTTTAACTTGTTTCATCTCTGGCAGTGTTTATTAATTTGATGTGGTAGTCAGGAAGCAACCTCAAGACATAAAACAAACTCTTGCAGTGTTTTTGTCCATAAAATTTGGAATTCAGAAGAAAGATAATGGTGGTAAATGCTGTGATCAAATACACAACACTGAAATGATTGTATTTGTTTGGTTATACACTACATTAAAACAGAATTTTCCAGTAATCAAAATTTCTTTTGTGACAGCATTATGGAATAAGTTTCTCCTATTCCAATGTGAGGATGCACAGATAGGTCGAGTGTTCGGGAGCTTGTTCCATACTCACTGGCAGAGCTCTCTCTCTCTTAACTAACACTGTGGCAGTTTTTTTATGTGCAGAGGATGACAGTGTGGGGATCAACAGGCAGTTCCTGCTGATGACAGGGAAGCTGTTGAAAACTTGATTCTCCCTAAAATCTGAAGGGGAAAGTAAACCTGAAAAACAATTCTAAAAATTTGCTAATCTTGTTATGATTGTGTAGAAACATTTGGTATTCCTAAGTAACACTCATACACAATACAGAAGCCTTGTTGTGGTAAATAAATTGACGCTCATATTTAGGGTACGCTAATTATCACATTCATGTAAGGAGTGACTCTTTATCACGTTAGTGCACCATTTTCAAAACTTTAAGTGGTATGTAAAATCTTGTGGCTTTTGAAAACAGAAAAAGAGGCACTTGCAGTTTATTCCATGCCTTCCACAGCATGACTGTGAAGGCCTAATGATGTAAACAGAAAGGTATACTAGGGTTTAACCTCCCATTCTTAATGCTGCTTTCACAGTGCTCTCCCAGAAAGTGGATGATCACTAGTGCATGGCATACTGTCTCATCTGTTCCAAAACATGAATGTTAGAGTATGAGATTGATAACCATTTACCATTTATTGTTCCACAGTGAGAAAGATTTATTGGATTTTTCCCATTGGTGCAACAGGTAGATCAAATATACTGGTGCCCGTCACAATTTATTGCATCAAAATGCTTATAGAAACAGAAGTACGGGGAGATGACAAACCAAAGATTGTCGTTATTTAAACTGTAAATAAAAAATGTAATTCTGTTTGAGAACTCCCACAATTGCCCGGTTTAGGCAGTGCACGATCCACATCTCCATTCAACAACCTGTAGTAGTATTCATGGAGATCCATAGGAAACCCAGCATTCCATAGTAACCCTCTTGTCTGTCATGTGTTGTGAATAGATCTTTAATATTTAGTGCCGTACTTTGTACTTTCTTGATGCAGTGGACCTGCTGTGCAGTTCCAATACTTCTGGCCACATAATTTTGTTTCTGTTTGCAGAGGATCAAGTCCTGTAAGAAAGCACATATCTACTCCGACTCACAATGAAATAATGTAACCACTCTTAACAAACTCCTCTGAAGTGACGAGTGTTCATCGGAAACAATGGTATTGTCAGGAATACCCCTAGGGAAGTGTTTCCTGTACACGTAATGATTTGGCGGACGGGGTGGGGAGCGATCTGCGGTTGTTTGCTGATGATGGTGTGGTGTACAGAAAGATGTGGAAGTTGAGTGATGGTAGGATGATACAAGACGATTTAGACAACATTTGTAGTTAGTTTGATGAATGACAGCTTGCTCTAAATGTAGAAAACGTAAGATCTTTTAAATATCTGAGCAGAATGTTGCAAAGGGATGTGAAATGGATAGAGCATGTCAGGATCGTGGTAATGAAGGTTGATATTGGGATCATGGGAGACCTCTCGGAATGTGTGGTTCATCTGTAATGGAGGCCGCATGCAGGATGCTAATGCAATCTATTCTCGAATACTGCTAGTGTGTGTGTGTGTGATATGCATCAGTTTCGATGAAAGGAAGGTACTGAAGCAATTCAGAGGCTGGCTAATGGATGTGTTAACGGTATGTTCAAATGACATGCAAGTTCTACAGTGATGCTTCGGGAACTCGTATGGGAATCCCTGGAGGGAAAGCAATATTCTTTTTGAGGAACACTGTATAGAGAAATTTAGAGAACTGGCATTTGAAGCCAATTGCAGAATGATTCTACTGCCATCAGCATACATTTTGCATATGAATTATAAAGATAAGCTATAAGATACTGGGGATTACACAGAATCATATAGATATTCATTTTTCCCTCGCTCTTTCTGTGAGTGGAACCGGAAAGGGAATGACTAGTAGTGGTACAGGGTTCCATCTGACACGCACACTGCAGTTGCTTGTGGAATATGTATGGAGATGTAACCAGGCTCATAACAGCAGCTCTCATTCAATCTTGTTGTGACAGAAAAGTTTCTGGATCATTGTCACCAGTGTCCAGTTTCTCCTCGAGTTCAAAGACACTACCAAGCCATCAAGACTTCAACCCATAAGTGGACCTCCACAGCATGGTGAGAAGCACAAACACTGCCGTGCCTTGCTGATGTTAAAGAGTTAACTCCACTTTTCACAAATCTATACATACACGACAAAGGGCACACACGGTTGTTTGGCCCACACTTATTGATTACTTAAAATACCTTTTTAACACCACGAATGTCGTTCCTTGGCGTGAGAGATAATACATGCATTTCAAGTTCTTTTTAAGATTAATTACACTTATAACATTCCCAGTTAAGTGATAGTATGTAATTACTTCATAAGCACATAGTTTTTCACTATATTTAGGTGGAAAGAGTTTAACTGTTCTTTACCATAAGGAGTCACATGCTGATGCTGGGCTCTGTACTGCACTCCATTACTTCAAATGTGATTTGTGAGAAGTCAACATGTACAGGAACACCATTTAAAATTTGTCATTTTCCAGGCAAGTCTCTTTACTTTTTAATATTTTGGAGAATATGTCATTAGTGTGATTCAACATCACAGTGCAGCTTAATATCCTTGTAGCACCAACATTTACAACTCAATTTTTGGACAGACACTGTGTACATATATTACTTCTGTGATGATAGTGGCCCTTCTTTTATACCTCCATACAAAAATAGTATAGGTAATTTCCTCTATGTATCTACCTGACCCCAGGTAAGACCACCCCTCTTATGGGCACGTCTATGCACCCTCATTTCCATACATAAAATGGGGTTCACTGACCTTGAAAATTGAAACTATATCCCTTTCTGTGTCAAAAGTGTCTACATGGCGTATTTAAGTTATACTTAATACATGGGTTTCCTACTACTTTCCATTCTATCACTCTTGCTGTGCTTTTCACTAAACCATACCTCCCATCTATGTTATATTAACATTTAAATCGTGCTTTCTCTCATACAAACTTAAGATTAACTACAGACTGTTCATTAAGACCTTATTTGCTGCTACTGGATAATAATATTTTGATGTGATTGTTCTTATCAACAGAGTTGTGAACCACTCATTCTGAAATCGTGAAGTAGTACTGGGAATACAGAAGTTTCCTTTAATTTGTTACTTTTCCTTTCAACTACTTTGTCATATACTAGGTATATGTGTGATACAGTAGCTTTTCACTTTCCACTGAGGACGCATCTATCTTTTTGTTAATCCCAATTGAAAAAAAATCATTAAATTATCAAACTCAAAACCTTCATTTATTGTGAGTCAAACACTTTACACTCAATTATGTAACATACACTCCTGGAAATGGAAAAAAGAACACATTGACACCGGTGTGTCAGACACACCATACTTGCTCCGGACACTGCGAGAGGGCTGTACAAGCAATGATCACACGCACGGCACAGCGGACACATCAGGAACCGCGATGTTGGCCGTCGAATGGCGCTAGCTGCGCAGTATTTGTGCACCGCCGCCGTCAGTGTCAGCCAGTTTGCCGTGGCATACGGAGCTCCATCACAGTCTTTAACACTGGTAGCATGCCGTGACAGCGTGGACGTGAACTGTATGTGCAGTTGACGGACATTGAGCGAGGGCGTATAGTGGGCATGCGGGAGGCCGGGTGGACGTACCGACGAATTGCTCAACACGTGGGGCGTGAGGTCTCCACAGTACATCGATGTTGTCGCCAGTGGTAGGCGGAAGGTGCACGTGCCCGTCGACCTGGGACCGGACCGCAGCGACGCACGGATGCACGCTCACGCCCCAACATCGTACAGCCCGCCTCCAGTGGTGTCGCGACAGGCATGAATGGAGGGACGAATGGAGACGTGTCGTCTCCAGCGATGAGAGTCGCTTCTGCCTTGGTGCCAATGATGGTCGTATGCGTGTTTGGCGCCGTGCATGTGGGCGCCACAATCAGGACTGCATACGACCGAGGCACACAGTGCCAACACCCGGCATCATGGTGTGGGGAGCGATCTCCTACACTGGCCGTACACCACTGGTGATCGTCGAGGGGACACTGAATAGTGCACGGTACATCCAAACCATCATCGAACCCATCGTTCTACCATTCCCAGACCGGGAAGGGAACTTGCTGTTCCAACAGGACAATGCACGTCCGCATGTATCCCGTGCCACCCAACGTGCTCTAGAAGGTGTAAGTCAACTACCCTGGCCAGCAAGATCTCCGGATCTGTCCCCCATTGAGCATGTTTGGGACTGGATGAAGCGTCGTCTCACGCGGTCTGCACGTCCAGCACGAACGCTGGTCCAACTGAGGCGCCTGGTGGAAATGGCATGGCAAGCCGTTCCACAGGACTACATCCAGCATCTCTACGATCGTCTCCATGGGAGAATAGCAGCCTGCATTGCTGCGAAAGGTGGATATACACTGTACTAGTGCCGACATTGTGCATGCTCTGTTGCCTGTGTCTATGTGCCTGTGGTTCTGTCAGTGTGATCATGTGATGTATCTGACCCCAGGAATGTGTCAATAAAGTTTCCCCTTCCTGGGACAGTGAATTCATGGTGTTCTTATTTCAATTTCCAGGAGTGTATGTATAAGTATCAGCTTTTTCATACTCTTTGAGATAAGGTTGACACACAAGTTAATGGCATTTCCATTTTGCATGTTGTTATGGGTTTATTAATCGATTACCATTTTAATTTGTAGTTCACTGTTCATATCTCAGTTTACATTTTTCCATTTGGAGATAGTGAGTGGAGCTCTGGACACTGGAAAGTGGAGTGCCAATTGGAATAATCTGAGCATTTTCTACTTGGGTTCAGTAGAGGGGTGACAGCAGCGGTGGCAGCCAGAAACATATGCACCATGTATGGGGATAATGCTGTTTGACAGGGCACAGCAAGAAAATGGTTTTCCCGTTTAAAGGAGAACCACGTTGATACTATTGACCCTCCAAGTTCAGGAAGGTCTTCGAATTTTTATGAAGATCATGGAACATTAATCCACAATGATGCACGCCAGTGTATTCGAGAACTGGGCCATGGGATGATCATGGTCATTCCACCATTGTGCAAATTTTGCATGCAACAGAAAAGTTAAAAAATGAGGTGTACGAGTACCGCATGTCCTAAGTGAAAATCGGAAAAATCAGTGGGTGGCCATAGCTATCTCTATTTGCTCATCATCAAGTGGCTCATGAAATACTAACCATTACAACTGTTGCAGGGTTGGGGGTCAAACCTGGGACTCCAGATGGTGTTCAAGAATTTAGAGGGTGCAGAGTGATACAGCGGTATGCAGTAACATTGCCTTATTCAGCTAATTTACAGTATTTGATGGTGAAGCGTAGTGTCATCATGCTGCCCGCCTGATGTCCTGCAAGTCTAGCCGGCTCAGCAGACTCCTGGTATGCCGACGCCGCTGCTGTCGTTATCAAGACTGCCCGCCGAGATAGTCGGCCGCCGCTCTCCCGCTCACCACCCACCGATGCGTAGCGACTTGCGCCGCGCTGCTGCCCGCGATTCCAGAGAATGCTACAGGCCCTCGTCCTCACTGCCCTCCGCCCCTTTTGGCCTGCTCTGTCCGACAGTGGGATGAAGGTGGATGTACTGGTCAGCCACGGCCCTCAGGGCGCTGCTGCTCCCAACACGTGACCGGACTCAAACCCACGCCCATCTGGATACTGTGCTGATGTTGCCACTAATGTCGCTTGCCGGATGGCAACACCTGCCGCCATTTCTGGCGCTGTCGCAGTGCTGCTGTGCTACCCACAGGGTGCGCCTCGCCCAGACCCCAGGTGGGAAATTGGGAAATAAAGTTGACCAGTAGACTGGAGTGGAACTGAGCCCCTTCTGGACCGGATGCAGACTGCTGTCACTACCCTCTTTCAGGCAGACCATGCTATCTCCAAGTTCCAGGCTGCCGTTCCACCCTCCCCTGGTGTTGATTCCCCGGATGCGGAATAGAGCTCGAGCGACTACATAGAAACAAAGTACAAGTTTATGCAGAATGCTTGTAAGATTGCTGCCAGACTGACCCCTATAAGCGTAGACCATCACAGGTCTGTGTCAACACTCAACTGACCTGGCACACCCTGTCAAGCTAAACTTGCCTTTCTATTTATATTGGTTTCTCCCTTGCTTCTGACATAGTGTCAGAGAGAGACAGAAGCTATGGCAGGGATAAATTCTTACAGGTCAGCCAATTACAAATCGCCACTCCTGGTTCTGTCCTAGTGCCCCGCCTCATACATCCAATAACTTAGATCAACACTGCAGTTTCCTTCCTTGTTGTTGCTCCACTCAAAACAAATTGTGCGTACAATACCGCTGTCGCAGCTCTGCGGCTGCAAGTGTCATGTTTACATTGCCTGGCCTGCTGGCTGTCGTCCGTTACGACACTCTGCCAGTGGCGCCAGATTTCATCGCCCAACCGCGCCTTCATTGAATTTCGATAAAATTTCCCTTTCCCTTGACTAGACTGACACTAGCGCACCACTGTCCTGGTGATGAAAAATTGTGTCTTTATAATAACATAAGGAAAAGAAAGGATTGGTTGAGGCCAAACAAAGGAGCAACATCCCATACAAGAAACTGCACGCATCCACAAAAGATAATGTTATGCATCTGATGGGACGACGATGGTGGGTTGTATTATGAATTACTTCCGCAAGATGTAACCATCATTGCTGACATTTCCTGTCAACAGATAAGATGTCTTGCAGACACAGTCTAAGAACAACAACCAGGAAGTCCACGTGAAGCAATACTGATCCACGTAAATGCCTGCCTGCATTCCGTACAGTATTTTTTTAATTTATTTTTATTTTTATTTTATTTTTATTTTTTTGTCAGTCTAGCAGAAGTTGGGTTGGGAAGTCGTGTCACACACACCTTATTCACCTGATCTTTTGCCTCAGATTTGAACCTTTTCCGCACTCTATCGAATAACCTTCATGGAACTTCCTTTCCGGATCAAAAATGCACTCTGAACATGACTCAATGAATTCTTCACCTAAAAACCATGCCATATCTACGGTCGCAGAATCGAAAACTTCCGCAATGTTGGCTGTCTATTGTAAACACTGAAGGATGATATATTATTGTACACTGAAGTCTCTGTTATTTTTATTAAATTTATGGAAAAATTATACGAACTTATGCACCAGCTACGTACTTGTGTTGGGGCCTAGCGCAATGGTTGTCATATAAACATGATGTAGAAGGATGTAGGATCAAAAAACGACAAATGAAACTTTTTTTTTTCAATTTATAAATCTGATCAAAAGAATGTGATTATTATTTTTATGCAATTAATTCGTATAAATGTAATTTTTGATCTTATTGTTTGTTTTATTTGCCATTATTTTTCTTCCTGTCATACTTTTTTCTCCAGGAATCTGCCTGTGTCACCTATATATATTGATATATATCAACGCCCGTCAGCAGCTGAAGGTATTAATATAACTTCAGACACTAGTCGAGCCGTGCCACGTTGAGTTGCGGTACTTCCGCATACTCATGGGGGCTTTACACGATGTTAGGGTGGAGTGCCAGTTTCTTCGGCTCTTGAGTGTATATGACTTACAATCAAAACATTTTTACATATATGGTAATGTTCGTATCACTTATGGTGCAATTTAGTGGTGATGGAGTCTTCAACGTGTTTCATCAGTACTGTGGTGTATCGAGGTGAGTGAATGTGGTTGGCAGATACCTCAGTGTACTGCGGGTTGTAGAACACTTAGTTCTCTTAGAAAAGGCTATATTCTCTATGACCTTTGTATAAGCGAGTATATTAAGTAATACGATAAAGTTCAATCCTCTCCCTGTTCCATCCATACTGGCATTAACGTTGCGTTTCGCGACATATTTAACCGCAGTAATACTCTCTTAACATAATGCTATTTAAATTAAGCTCGAAATGCGCGGAAGTTGCTTTATTTCATTAGGCATGTACTTTTCATTGCATATATGTAATATATAGTTTTCACAATACTTGCTTACAGACTATATTTGCAGTTACTGACGAAAACGCACTAAATCGTGGAAAGGATTATACATACGAAGAATAAGCGAAATTCTTATGCGAAATCACTGTAGAGAACCGTTCGGTTACCCATTTGTTACTTACCAGTGGTTGTACCTTGTAGTCATCTGGATTTTTTTTTTTTTTTTGTGACTGTTGATTGTCGGCAAAGTGCAGTTAACGAAAACGCACTGGGACATTACAAAGTGATATATTTATTAAAGTTTGAATGACGAAACTGCGCAAGCATCGTATGTCCGACGAATGAAACAATAAACGCATTTTCACAGAGTATGTAGCTTTTCCTAAGGGTATTTGTTGCTCAGTATTTCGCAAATTTCTGTTCGCCACACTTATTTACTATCACGCACCAAGAGACAAGTCGCTTACCGACAGCGTGAGACCAAGCGGTAGCTACGAACATAACAACGAGTCGGTGGCAATCGGTCATGCCGGAAAGTCTGTCAGTAAAAAAAAAGAACAGCCCTACGGCCTACCCAAACCATTGTTTCCCATTCCGTGTAGATGGCGCTGTAATCGACAAATATCAGCTGTGCCTGTTTTTGCATTTAAGACACAAAGCATTTTATTCTACGTTTCATTTACAAAGTAAATGTAAACCTTTCTATTCAAAAGGTACATACTGATCTTCAGACGCTGCTTGAGTGTGTTGTAAATGTGTACGGTGCAAATAAAAGAGATTTCTAGCAAATAAGCAACCTGTATGGTAACGTAGTTATCCGTTTACTACGGGGTTGGCTGTGATAAGTGCCCAAACCACGTGAATGCTTCGCCATGCGTTGTGGCCGAGCGTTTCTAGTTGCGTCATTCTGGAACCGCGCGATCGCTACGGTCGCAGGTTCGAATCCTGTCTCTGGGATAGATGTGTGTGACGTCCTTAGGTTAGGTAGGTTTAAGTAGTCCTGAGTTCTAGGGGACTGATGACCTTAGATGTTAAGTCCCATAGTACTCAGAGCCATTTGAACCATTTGAAGCTGAATGCTTCACTTCGGTCGCCTCCCTCGAACCCCGCCAACAGGGTGACCGATTTAGATGTGCGTTTCCGCCCAACCGTTGTAAATCTCACGCTGGCCGCTACGCGGAATACAAACCACAACCACTGTAATAAGCTAAAATGCCCATGAGGTGATAATGATTGGCTCACCTGCCACGGATACTCAACGAAATCAAGCATTCCAATGGTGAGTGGCATGGGTGCTCAGCGATAGTAAGCATCCCCATGCGAACAAAATACTATTACATCAAAACCTTGTTCCTGGATCACGTTAAACGTCGATTCTAACCAGACACTGAAACCGCTAACCATTTTACACTCTACAATCCAATTTGGAACAGTCAAGTTGGTATCCCACTGCTATCCAGGGCGTTTCCAGACTCACCTTCGCTAAGCATCAGCGCTCAGTTCGAAGAGGGACTCAAGACTGAAGACAGCTATACCCCAGCCAAAGAGATTCCAGGCCGAAGGCGTTTGTGGAGACGTCATGGACAGTGGTGGTATACCGAGCTGTATATCGCCCACCGTATGACCCGACAACCAGGAGTCATGCTCTGGGGTGCCATTACATTTCACAGTAAGGCCCCTTTGGTTGTCAGCCGCAATATTTTTTTTTTTTTTTTTTTTTTTTTTTTTTTTTTTTTTTTTTTTTTTTTTTTTTTTTGAGAAGCCATTCCGGTCTGACATTTCAACAAGACAACGCCTTCCAGCATACGGCGAGAGTTTCTACTGCTTGTCTTCGTCCTGGCCAAACCTTACTTTGGCCAGCAAGGTCTCCAGGTCTCTCCCCAACTGAGAACGTTCGGAGCATTATGGGCAGCACCTCATCTACATGGATACTCTGCAAATTGCATTTAAGTGCCTGGAAGAGGGATCATTGAACCACCTTCACAATCCTGTATTATTCCAATCTCGTATAGCGCGTGGAAAGACCAAACACCTATATCTTTCTGTACGATCTCTGATTTCCCTTATTTTATCGTGGTGGTCGTTTCTCCCTATGTAGGTCGGTGTCAAAAAAATATTTTCGCATTCGGAGGAGAAAGTTGGTGATTGGAATTTTGTGAGAAGATTCCGTCACAACGAAAAACGCCTTTCTTTTAATGATGCCCAACCCAAATCCTGTATCATTTCAGTGACACTCTCTCCCACATTTAGCGATAATACAATACGTGCTGCCCTTCTTTGAACTTTTTCCTTGTACTCAGTCAGTCCTATCTGGTAAGGATCCCATACCACGCAGCAGTATTCTAAAAGAGGACGGACAAACGTAGTGTAGGCAGTCCCCTTAGTAGACCTGTTACATTTTCTAAGTGTCCTGCCAATAAAACGCAGTTTTTGTTTAGCCTTCCCCACAATATTTTCTTTGTGTTCCTTCCAATTTTGGTTGTTCGTAATTGTGATTATTAGGTATTTAGTTGAATTTACGGCCTCCATATTTGACTGATTCATCGTGTAACCGAAGTTTAACGGATTCCTTTTATCACTCGTGTGGATGACCTCACGCTTTTCGTTATTTGGGCTCAATTGCCCATTTTCGTACCATACAGATATATTTTCTATATCATTTTGCAATTTGTTTTGCTCTTCTGACGACTTTGCTAGTCGATAAACGACAACTTCATCTGCATACAATCTAAGACGGCTACTCAGATTGTCTTCCAAATCGTTTACAAATATAAGGAACAGAAAAGGGCCTGTAGCACTACCTTGGGAACACCAGAAGTCACTTCTGTCTTACTCGATGGCTTCCCGTCGATTGCTACGAACTGTGACCTCTCTGACAGGAAATCACAAATCCAGTCAGCTGAGACGATATTCCAAAGCACGCAATTTCACTAAAAGTCGCTCATGTGGTACAGCGTCAAAAGCCTTCTGGATATCCAGAAATACTGAATCGATCTGAAATCCCTTGTCAATAGCAGTCAACACTTCATGAGAATAGAGAACTAGTTGTGTTTCATAAGAATGATGTTTTCTAAACCCATGTTGATCGTGTGTCAATAGATCGTTTTCTTCGAGGTAATTCATAAAGTTTGAACACAATAGACGTTCCAAAAACCAGCTGCATATCGACGATAACGATATTGGCCTGTAATTTAGTGGATTACTCCTATTACCTTTCTTGAATATTGATGTGATCTGTGCAACTGTCCAGTCTTTGGGTACGGATCTTTCGTCGGGAATTCGACTATGTAACGCCCCGGTTGGACAGAATTTTGGCACGATATCCCTCAGGTGAACATCCAACAACTGTATTTGTCAATGCCGAACCGAATAAATGCCTGAATAAGCACCAGAGGTGGACCAAAGTGTTACTTATTTGTTCGGTTTCTGAAGCTCTTTCTGTTGGATAAATCATCCAGATTGTTCTGTACATGTACTACACATCGACCGATTTTCGTCTCATTCGCAATATTCCTTCATGGCGTATAGTTTTGTGTCTTAGAATGTATATCCATATTTCCAGAATGACTACGGAAGATGCTTTATAAATAAAAGCGACGCGCTTCTGGTGAAACTACTCTTTAATTACTTGCAGTACCCTTAATATGGGAAAACCATACATAATTATTCTACAACTGATTGCAAAAAGTAATGACAGTCCTTTTTTAACAGCAAAGCCTTTTCAGAAGAGAACGCTTCTGCTCAGATAATGCGTTTACCTTTAATCAGTTTCAATAGATGGTTCAAATTGCTCTAAGCCCTATTCGACTTGACATTTGAGGTCATCAGTCCCCTAGACCTGGAACTACTTAAACCTAACTAACCTAAGGAGACCACACACATCCATACCCGAGGCAGGATTCGAACCTACGACCGTAGTAGCAAAGCAGTTCCGTAAGGAAGCTCCTAGAAACTCTCGGCCACAGCGTCTGGCCAATTTCAATAGATCATCGAACATTGAGGACAGCTGAAATCTCTCAAATTGAATGAAGCTCCATGGCTCGACCGAATCCCTTAACACGCTGCATGGTATGTGCGGCTGTGTTAGCACTTCTGTTAACTATAATCCATCGTACATCGCACGAACAAAAAGCCCTGCCCAGTAGTTGGAAGAAATCACAGATCGCACCCACCTACGAGAAGGGCAGTACAAGTGATCCTCAAAACTACCGTCCGGTATCCTTGGTATCGATTTGTTATAGATCTTCTAATATATTCTAAATTAAAAAATAACGCGGTATCTCTAACGGAACGACCTCCTCGGCAACCAGTATGGATTCCGAAAAACATTGATCATGTGAAACCCAACTCGCAATTTTCTCAGATGACTGCTAAAAGTAATAAATGAAGGCAGATAGTTGCAGTATTTTTCGATTTTCGAGAAGTATTTGACTCAGTACCACGGCTGTACTATCATCAAAACTAAGACAGTATCGGCTATCAATGGAAATTTGTGACAGTTGAGGACATTTGATAAGGAGACTGTAGCTTGTAATCTTGGATCGACAGTCATCATTAGGTACCAGTGTAACATAGAGTGTGCCCCAGGGAAGTGTCTTGGGGGCCTTGCTCTTCATATTGTGCAAGGTGATGCAAAAGTCCATATTATTTCACAAGTCAATACTTCACGGAATAATGCAGGTAGAAAGAGCCGCACGGGGTAGCCGCGTTGTCTTAGGCGCCTTGCCACTGTTCGCGCGGCTCCCCCCCGTTGGAGGTTCGAGTTCTCCCTCGGGCACGGGTGTATGTGTTGTCCTTAGTGTAAGTTAGTATAAGTTAGGGAGCGATGATCTCACCAGTTTGGTCCCATAGGTACTTACCACAAATTTCCCAAATTCAGGTTTTTACTGAAACTAAACAAAGTGCAAATGACAAATAATCCTGAGATAGTAACGAGCATCAAAACCGATATAGGGATTAGTGAACACAGGGTTGTCGTAGCGAGACTGTATATTCTGATCCCCAAATCCTGGAAAAATAAGCGAGAAATATACCTGTTCAAAAAAGCACATAAAACTTCACTTGACGCCTTCCTGAGAGACAGTCACCACTCATTCCAAATTAATAATATAAGTGTAGACCAGAACTGGCTTGCATTCAAAGAAATAGTATCGGCAGCAATTGAGAGATATATACGATATAAAATAACAAACAATGGAGCTGATTCTCCTTGCTACACAAAACGGGTTAGAACACTGTTGCAGAAACAACGAAACAAACATGCCAAATTTAAACAGACGCAAAATCCCCAAGATTGGCGATCCTTTACAGAAGCTCGAAATTTAGCGCGGAGTTCAATGCGAGATGCCTATAACAGTTTCCACAACCAAACTTTGTCTCGAAACCTGTCAGACAAACCCAAGAGATTCTGGTCGTATATGAAGTATGTTAGCGGCAATTTACAATCAATGCCTCCTCTGCGCGATAACAATGGAGATACTATCGAAGACAGTGCCACCAAAGTAGAGTTTCTAAACACAGCCTTCCGAAATGCCTTCACAAAAGAAGACGAAGTAAATATTCCAGAATTCAATTCGAGAACAGTTGCCAACGAGAGTAACGTAGAAGTAAATATCCTTGGAGTAGTGAAACAACTCAAATCACTTAATAAAAGCAAGTCTTCTGGTCCAGACTGTATAAAAATTAGGTTCCTTTCCGAGTATGCTGAAGCATTAGCTGCATACTTAACAATCATATACAACCGTTCGCTCGACGAAAGATCCGTACCCTTAGACTGGAAAGTTGCACAGGTCACACCAATATTCAAGAAAGGTAGTAGAAGCAATCCACTAAATTACGGGCCCATATCGTTAACGTCGATATCCAGCAGGATTTTAGAACATATATTGTGTTCGAACATTATGAATTACCTCGAAGGAAAAGGTCTATTGACACACAGTCAACATGTGTTTCACAGGAACGATCTTTCCTAAACCCAACTAGCTTTTTATTCACATGAAGTGCAGAGTGTTATTGACAAGGGATTTCAGATCGATTCCGTATTCCTGGATTTCCGGAAGGCTTTTGACACTGTACCGCACAAGCGGCTCGTAGTGAAATTGCGTGCTTATGGAATATCGTCTCAGTTATGTGACTGGATTTGCGATTTCCTGTCACGGAGGTCACAGTTCTTAGCAATTCACGGAACGTCATCGAGTAAAATAGAAGTGATTTCAGGCGTTCCCCAAGGTAGTGTTGTAGGCCCTTTTCTGTTCCTTATCTATATAAACGATTTGGGAGACAATCTGAGCAGCCGTCTTCGGTTGATTGCAGATGACGCTGTCGTTTATCGACTAATAAAGTCATCAGAAGATCAAAACAAACTGCAAAACGATTTATCTTAATGGTGCGAAAAGTGGCAGTTGACCCTAAATAACGAAAAGTGTGAGCTCATCCACATGAGTACAAAAAGGAACTCTTTAAACTTCGGTTACACGATAAATTGGTCTAATCGAAAAGCCGTAAATTCAACTACATACCTAGGTATTACAATTACGAACAAGTTAAATTGGAAAGAACACATAGAAAAAGTTGTGGGAAAGGCTCACCAAAGGCTGCGTTTTATTTTCAGGACGCTTGGAACATGTAACCGACCTACTAAGGAGACTGCCTACACTAAACTTGTCCGTTCTCTTTCAGAATACTGCTGCGCGGTATGGGATCCTTACCAGATAGGACTGACGGAGTACATCGGAAAAGTTCAAAGTAAGGCAGCACATTTTGTATTATCGTGAAATATGTGAGAGAGTCTCACAGAAATGATACAAGATTTGGGTTAGACTTCATTAAAAGAAAGGCATTTCTCGTTGCGTCAGAATTTTCTCACGAAATTCCAATCACCAACTTTCTCCTCCGGATGCGAAAATATTTTGTTGCCACAGGCCTACATAGGGAGAAAATATCACGGAGATAAAATAAAGGAAATCAGAGCTCGTACGGAAAGATGTAGGTGTTCATTCTTTCCGCACGCTATAGGAGAGTGGAATAGTAGAGAATTGTTAAGCTGTTTCGATGAACCCTCTGCCAGGCACTTAAATGTAATTTGCAGGGTATCCATGTAGATGTAGACCAACAGATGGCTCTTTATATGATACAGAAGCAATATTTAGCATAGCAATTGATTTTTGACGATGTTCTTTATAACAAATTCTCAATATGTCGGCCGTCATTCATCAACAGCGCTTGTAGTCAGACGACAAAGTTGTGAAAAGCTCTGTACAACTTCCCAGTAGGCATGGTGAGAAACTGCCGTCGAGTGTTGTCTTTTAGCATCGCTAATGTTGTCTGACGATCGTGGGTGACTTGAGACTTCAGGTAAGCCCACAACCAATAATCACACGTACTGAGGTCTGGGGACCCGGGAGTGGATGCTCAGCACGCGATCCTCACTAAATAATGTGCGCTTGACATCTTTCACACGTGTATCAATGTGGGGTGGAGCGCCATCCTGGATAAAAGTCGTACCTTCCGGCGAGTGTTTATTAGCCAGACATGGGACGATGACATTTTGAAACTTCGGCCTACCTCGCACCCGTCACGCTGACAGTTTGAAAAGTTGCCCGTCTGTTGCCCAGTTTTACTGTCGTTTTCCGTTTCAATAAAAGCCGATGTCATTTCAGGCATTTGTTTCACTTTTTACCACTCGACCTAAGTTGTTCCGTGAATTAGGCTACAGGAAAATTAAAGAGGTCTTCGGGGAAAAAGAGAAGCAGCTGTACGAATATAAGGAGCTCACATGGAGAACCAGTCTTCAGCAAAGAAGGGAAAGGTGGGAGGTCGAAGGAGTAAGTAGAGGGTCTATACAAGGTGCGGGATGGCGGGTTAATAGTAATAATTGTAATCAGTCATGTTGTTGTTGATGTTTTGGTCTTCAGTCTTGAGACTGGTTTGACGCAGCTCTGCCATGCTACTCTATCCTGTGCAAGCTTCTTCATCTCCCAGTACTTACTGAAACCTACATCCTTCTGAATCTGCTTAGTGTATTCAACTCTTGGTCTGCTTCTACGATTTTTACCCTCCACGCTGCCCTCCAATACTAAATTGGTGATCCCTTGATGCCTCAGAACATGCCCTACAAAACGGTCCCTTCTTCTGGTCAAGTTGTGCCACAAACTCCTCTTCTCCCCAATTCTGTTCAATACCTCCTCATCAGTTGTGTGATCTACCCATCTAATCTTCAGCATTCTTCTGTAGCACCACATTTCGAAAGCTTCCATTCTGTTCTTGTCCAAACTATTTATCGTCCACGTTTCACTTCCGTACATGGGTGCACTCCACACAAATACTTTTAAATCTACACTCGATGTTAACAAATTTCTCTTCTTCAGAAACGTTTTCCTTGCCATTGCCAGTCTTAATTTTTTATCCTCTCTACTTCGATCATCATCGGTTATTTTGCTCCACAAATAGCCAAACTCCTTTACTACATTAAGCGTCCCATTTCCTAATCTAATTCCCTCAGCATCACACAACTTAATTCGACTACATTCCATTACCCTCGTTTTGCTTTTGTTGATGTTCATCTTATATCCTCCTTTCGAGACACTATCCATTCGTTCAACTGCTCTTCCAAGTCGTTTGACGTTCGCCGATGACATTGTAATTCTCTCAGAGACAGCAAAAATTTTTATTTCTTCTCCATGGATTTTAATACCTACTCCGAATTTTTCTTTTGTTTCCTTCACTGCTTGCTCAATATACAGATTGAATAACATCGGGGAGAGGCTGCAAACCTGCCTCACTCCCTTCCCAACCACTGCTTCCCTTTCATGTCCCTCGACTGTTATAACCACCATTTGGTTTCTGTACAAATTGTAAACAGCCTTTCTCTCCCTGTATTTTCCCCCTGCCACCCAAGCCCTCTATATGCTCCTTCCACCTTTCTGTTTTCCCTTCTTTGCTTGGAACTGGGTTTCCATCTTGATATTCATACAAGTGGTTCACTTTCCTCCAAAGGTCTCTTTAATTTTCCTGTAGGCAGCATCTATCTTACCCCTAGTGAGATAAGCCTCTACATCCTTACATTTGTCCTATAGCCATCCCTGCTTAGCCATTTTGCACTTCCTGTCGATCTCATATTTGAGACGTTTGTATTCCTTTTTCCCGCTTCATTTACTGCATTTTTATATTTTCTCCTTTCTTCAGTTAAATTCAATATCTCTTCTGTTACCCAAGGATTTCTATTATCCCTCGTCTTCTTACCTACTTGATCCTCTGCTACCTTCATTATTTCATCTCTCTAAGCTTACTGTATTTCTTTCCCCCATTCCTGTCAATTGTTCCCTTATGCTCTCCCTGAAACTCTGTACAACCCCTGGTTTAGTCAGTTTATCCAGGTCCCATCTTCTTAAATTCCCAGCTTTTTACAGTTTCACAGTTTTAATCTACAGTTCATAACCAATAGATTGTGGTCAGAGTCCACATCTGCCCCTGAAAAGTCTTACAATTTGCCGGTTAGAGTGCCGAGCGGTTCTAGGCGCTACAGTCTGGAAACGTGCGACCGCTACGGCCGCAGGTTCGAATCCTGGCTCGGGCATGGATGTGTGTGATGTCCTTAGGTTGTTAGGTTTAATTAGTTCTCAGTTTTAGGGGACTGATGACCTCAGATGTTAAGTCTTATAGTGCTCAGCGTCATTTGAACCATTTTTTTTTGTCTTACGATTTATAACCTGGTTCCTAAATCTCTGTCTTACCATTATATAATCTATCTGTTACCTTCTAGTATCTCCAGGCTTCTTCCATGTATACAACCTTCTTTCATGATTCTTAAACGAAGTTTTAATCACTCATAGGAAGAAATATTTGAAATATTAGAATTATTTTGAATTTCTGTAAATATTGTTCGCCGTCGTTTACGAGAGCCTGGAACATTTCGATGTTGACAATGCAGTTGGAATATTTAAACAATTGTGGCGCTTTTTAATCCCAATTGTGCAAGGAATGCCATCAACATAACTCACTAAGCGTAATTACACTGTTAAAATCCTTTTCACCCACCTCATAGCACTGTGCGACCACAACCCCAACCGCTTCGCCAGGCTGGCCATTTCGCCTATTCCTTCATGCGGAGGCGACACTACTCCCACTCAGGTCCATGACTGGCTACTGGCAGAGCGGAAGTTGCACTGATCCCTACACAAAAGCTTCAGATGGTGGCAAACTTTCGATATTTGATACCTGAGAAATTCCTGTTGAAGCACATGCTCTCTCTCTCTCTCTCTCTCAGGCAGTCACGTCATGTAGTGTGCCACTGCCAGGACTGTACGCACCGTTCTCCATGGTTGGTTAAAACCACAAACAAAGCAGCATTTACCCAGTAAACCCCAGCTGTGGACGTCTTGGAAATATTCCCTCACTCTATCTGACTGATTGACTAATTAATTAAATCGATACCCTTTTTGTGGACAGTTTTTCCTTGCTTCCTATTGGTGGATAATAGAACTGGAATATTTGATGGTATTTGATCCTACAACCTCCCAGTATCCAAACCCTACTGTTTTTTCCCTTGCCTCCTATCTGTCGATACTAGTACAGTTACGTCATTTGGTAGAGAGTCCATTAAGTTGAAGGTAACGGAAAATTTCAAACTTCAGTTCAGTTGCATGCTCTGTCTATAAACAATCTGTGGAGGGTTTATACTGGTGCCACAATGAGATGGAGATGGAGGAGATCTCTGCGACCGCTGACCTTGAACTGCGGTAGGTATGACAGAAGTGGCAGAGGGCCGCTCCGTAAGGTCCTCTCTTCTGCCTCTGAGAGTTTACAGTAACGGAGCGTATCCGGTGTTGGAGCATCATTGTTGTTTCTTTCGTGTCAGAAGCGCTACTTGAAATTTCTCTATAGAGCATAAGAACACGTTTGCAAGGAATTGTTGGTCCACTTTATCAGTTTAGATGCAATTTTTGTGATGGCGTAGTGGCGCTATCACAGGTCTAAAACGACACACTCAGAAACTGTTCGTTAAAAAAAAATCATTAGTAATGCGAGCGGTATCGTTCCTTTTTTGCGAGTTAGTAGTATATCAGTGAAATATAGTAATGGAAATCCTCTGCACTTACAGTCCTGACCATTAACTCTCGCAATACCAAGGACGGAGGAGGGGTACTTTGTGCCCACCTTTTGAAGATATTGAAATCTACTCTGGTACTTTATTGTTTTATGTTTTGTAAAAAATGTTTATTGTCTTTGATGAAGTCTTCTTCTAGATTCTATGATTATGTTACATTTTTCGTTTAATCTTAATCGGAATAGGGAGGTGTTTATAAAGTCTTACCCCCTTGGTAGTAGATGCGACTTCCCACAATGTTTGTCTTACTCCACAAATAATAGCATTACATGGCCTTAGAAAACATGGACATTATATTTCTATGGACTGATATGGACTCAACAATAATTCATTATCCTTTGGTTCTTTATTGTTTCCTGTTCAGTGGCACTTAGTTCAGTCTTAATACAACTGTGCTTCAAAATGTATCAACAGTCACTTACTGATGGAGAAATATCACAGATTTTGGAAGAATCTACAGTTTCTCAAATTGAATCTGATGAAACTGAAGATGTAGTGAATGAACCTGAAGAGGATTGTGTTGTGCGCGAGGATGTGGACAGTGATAGAGCGCCTACAAAAGCTAGAGATGAACTCTGGATGCGTGAAACTGATGACGACGCAGTCTGCGAGGTTAGTGACAAGGATATTACAAGCACTGGAAAAATTTATACCACCAAACCTCCTCAAATTAGAAGACGAGTAGCACAAAACACAGTGACAGAAAGAGAAGGCATAAGAGACGAAGGTAAACTAGCAACAATAACAGAAATTGTCAACATCATAATAAAGCATACCAATGAAGAGGCATTGAGGCAGAAAATACCCAAGACAGACAGACAGACCTGAATTCATGGCTAATATAGGACTATTTATTATTATGGGGAAGGAAAACGACAGTAAGTCACCTGTTACAGATTTATGGTCCTACACTTAAGGAAGGTTTGTTTATACTGCTACCATGAGCCGAACCAGATTCGAGCAGCTTACTAAAATAATAAGATTTGATGACAATGAGTCGCGAAGCGATCGCAAGAAACGTGATAAGTTTGCTGCAATACGAGAAGTTTTTGATAAAATGAATGAATTGCTGCCAAAACGTTATTCTGTTGGGATGCACACTGTTATTGATGAAAAGTTGCCATTGTTCCGTGTCAGGTGTCCCGTTAAGGTCCTCGTGAAGGAATAACCTGGTAAATACGGTGTACTTACACGCATGCTCACAGACGCTAGAACCAGATATGTTATCTGCACGGAGTCTCATGCTGGGAAAAGAAATAATGGTACACAGCACTCAAATTCCGCTGCAGCTGTGGTCAAACGCCTGATGGCGTTACATACACAATTCAGTGAAAAATGTCACCACACATAGATATTACACTTCAATTGATTTGGCCGAAGATCTATGGAGGAATCACAAGCTGACTATTGTGGGAACATTACAAGCTAATAGGGAACACATACCTCAAGAACTGAGAGAATTACATATTAGTGCTGGAAATATTCCAGTCACAATTGTATCCCCCGTGAAAAATCTAAAAGAAATCTGCTGTTTCTATCATCTCATCATAAATTTATACTATAATGAGACTAAACGTGGCGTTGACACGACAGATCAAATGGTGAGGAAATATTCAACTAAGAGGGCTACAAGAAGGTGGGCGCTCTATGTTTTCTGTACTCTTGTGGACATAGCAGTAGTGAATAATTTTACACTATTTTTGTTGAACTTGCCGGACTGGGATAAGAAGAACCTAATAAGTGACGACTTTGGTTTCGTGAGCTGTAGTCCCAGTTCTTGATGCAATACACTGAAGAGAGGGCTACAAATATTTCAGGACTGCCAAAGCCTGTAGTTTCAAGTATAGAGGGTATTCTCAGAGGAAAATCAAGCAGGGCTTCGGTGCAAAGGAAGCTCATGGAGGTAAAGGTAGATGTCTTTTGTGTATTAGTGAAAGCCTTTCAAAAGCAAAAAAGTAAAACAAAGTGAACAAAACAACAATAGTCTGCAACAATTGTAAGAGATACATATGTGCCAAACTCAGCAAAAAACTGTTGTATGTTCCAAGCCCAAGAAAGTCGTGAATAATTACTCTCACACCACTATGTTATGTACCTTAGTTATTTGTATATTACCTCAGGTGTTTGTAACTTTTTCAATTATAGTAAAGTGCACTTCAATAGTACTATAACGACTTTTACTACTAATTTTTCTCAAGATAATTAGACTCACTAAACTTGAAAATGAAGTGAGTGAAAGATATAAATTGCATTTTTGAAAACAGTTTAAAAGAAATGTTCAGGCTCTGGATCCTGATTATGTTCAATATTTCTTTCAAAAGTATGCTATTAACGCAATTTAAGAACAATGAATGAACTGTATTTTTTTAAATTGTTTTACGGTGGGCACAAAGTACCCCCCCCCCAACCCCCCTCTTTGGTAATACACGTTACTGAAAATGGCTTGGTATTGCGAGTGTTAAAACTGCACCAGTGGAAGGACAGCAAATAACTAAACTTTCACACTGCGTACTCCACACAAATTATAAAAATGTGGAACGAACATACATACATACATACATACAAACAAATATACATACATACAGCTCTTCCTAAACCACCTGACGAATTTCAACCAAACTTGGTGCACGTATCATTTACTGTCTGGAAAGGATTACTGTGGTGGTAAGGACGACCCACCTGTGAAAGGGGTGGGGGTGGGAGTGCAAAAGCAACGCAGCCGACGAGCGAGAACACCCACCGTTCGGGCATCCAGCATTTGTAACTCAGAGTACTTATAGACTTGCCTTAAACTTAACACGTAATTTCAAATCTTTAAGAAACTTTTTCTCTCTGATAACCTCAAAAAATGATGAAAAGAAAAAAACTGTCGCTTACTACAGCAGTATTGCTGTACACGCTGCAACGCTGCCACGTGGCACGTGAGGTTTTAATTAATTACATCCTTGTTGCTAACGTATTAGTGACATTTTTTATGCAGACAGTATTCACCTATACCACTGAATGTAGTAGAAAAATTACATCGTGGAACGACATTTAGTTTAGGCGACAACACTTCATAAACACTGACTGCGTGGAAAACTACTACATCAATTCAATTGGCTCTGAGCACTATGGGACTTAACTTCTGAGGTCATCAGTCCCCTAGAACTTAGAACTACTTAAACCTAACTAACCTAAGGACTTCACACATACCCATGCCAAAGGCAGGATTCGAACCTGCGACCGTAGCGGTCGCTCGGTTCCAGGCTGAAGAGCCTAGAACCGCTCGGCCACTCCGGCCGGCTACTACATCATGCAAGACGTTTAAATCAATTACTTAGTTGCTACTAATTCTATTAGCAACACTTTTGGCAGATAATTTCCACATTTGTCTCTGAATGTACCTACAAAAATATATCATTATAAGACACACAGTACAGGAGCTATGGCGTCAAATACTGAGATGCGAGAAAAAAGACTGCCGCACCATTCATGAGGTTTTAATTGATGACTTGTTTGCTGCGAACTCTATTCACAACGCACATCACAGAAAATATCTACATATGTCGCTGAATGTACCTACAAAAATATATCATTCTTCAACTCATGGTTCGGGAGACATGTCAAACACTGAGATGAGTGAAAAACGTCAGATCATGCATGACGTTTTAATTTATCACTTCTTTGCAAAATGTTTTGCAACTAGAGATGGTTGCAGACATCATCCATATATGCCGCTCAACTTACCTAGAAAAATATATAAACAAATAGTTAAAAAGATATGACGTCATAAACAGTTCTCACGCATCTCACTGCCACATGATGTGTGACGTTTTAATTTATTACTTCTTTACTGCCAACTGTGTTCACAACGCATTTCGCAGATAGTAGCCACGTATACCGCTGGATCTACCTGGAAAATTATCTCATTGTACAACACATATTTCAGGACATACGACGTCATAAACATCTAGCTGTATGAAAATACAACAGCAGGGTGAAAATTCGCTAGGCATACAGGTGAAGTATGCGTACAAATACGATTGAAGTTTGTTTGAAATATAGGTGACGTTCACGTATACGAGCAAACTAGCAGTAAAATGCTCATCCTAAACCCTGGAACGACTTCAGTCATATATGGCACACATATTAGTCGCTGTCTAGAATGAAATGCTGTAGAGCTAAAAACCACCAGCTTCCTGCTGGGGTGAGCGTGATAGCGTGGAGAGAGACGAGGGGAGGAGGAGGAGGAGGAGGAAAAGGATGACATGGGCAGCAGAAGAGAGGAAATGGACAGAGACAGGGGAGAGGACGAGGTTGACAGGAATCGGAAAGAGGAGGAGATGGCCAGGGAGAGGATTTGGAGCAGATGCACAGAGAGAGGGGTAGAAGCAGATAGCAGATGGACAGAGAGGGCAGAGGGGGAGATCGCAAGAGAGAGGGGAGGTGTGGAGGCGATGGATAAAGGAGGGACGGGAGAGGAGAGTGGATAAAGAGAGAGAGAGGATGGCTAGAGAAAGGGGGAGGAAGGAGGTGGACAGAGAGAAGCGGGAGGAAGAGATGGACTAACGGAAGACTAGAGGAAATAAATAACTAGACGAGAAACCAGGCATTGGACAGGTAGAGTACTCGAGTTAATTTTCTGTTCATTCAGGCTTCGAAATTTAATAGACAGTGAAGCTACATCTGACAGTGACAAGCGGCTGCACATAGAGTCGAACTAAGCTCGTGTGACAGACAGGGGTGCCGCTAGGCACTCCACGCTGATACCGCTCTGTATCGTAGTGAATGAGGGGTGGTGACCCGCCACAGAGAATACCAAAATATCAGAAGAGTAACGACATTGTTAACGTACGGTCGCAGAGACCGGCACTAGCGCTCCAAATGGCCTGGCGGTGAACTTAGAATTCGGGAAAATATGACGAGATAATCTGTGTTCTTGCTCTGCAAAATGCGAGAACTATGTGATAATATTTTTCATTTATATGAGCGGGTCTGGTGCCAAAGTGCATTTATTTTAAAACCCAATACTGCAATTTCTACCGTTTGGCTGTAATCAAGTTGAAATTATGTTCCCAGTTAAGACCTCTCTACCGCGCGACCGCCACTGTCGCAGGTTAGAATCCTGCCTCGGTCATGGATGTGTGTGATGTCCTTAGGTTGGTTGGGTTTAAGTAGGTCTAACTTCTAGGGGACTGATGAACTGAAATGTTAAGTCCCATAGTGCTCAGAGCCATTTGAACTATTGGAAGACCTCTCTGTGTGTATTGCACTCTTTGAATTGCATTGTAAATACGTTGCTCGTATTCTGCTTAATTTTTGCTGTCATCCGTAACATGGGGTGAGGTAAATGGTTCCGCATTTGTTTTTGTTGCATATTAAAAGGACGCTGGTTTTGTCGCACGGTGTTCTGCAGACTCACGTATTTTTGTTACAGCTTAAGAACCTCGATTGGAATACATTGTTAGTATACTGTTTGTAATCTTTGTTATTTTTGTTCCCATCCGTTTTTCGTACTCCACCAAAATTTTCATTGACTTCTGCTAAAATACACTATTTGCACTGCCTCTTAATAACGTACGAAAACATTTGCTAGTTACTGAGACTACGAAACATACACATCTACACCTACATCGACACACTTCGAGCCATTGTGAAACACATAGCATTCAGTGACGAGAAGCAACAGCACTCAACGTAGAATTAGATACACATTCCGCAACAGATGTAATAAAATGCAATAGCAACACTGTCGACACCCGCTAAGATGGAGTTCTTCATTAAATGCGAGAAAGTACAGGAAACGTATGTCAACAGATATAAAGTATAATAAAATCAGTGTTCTTACTGATCTGTGTGTTAAGTACGCGATTTAGACGATTGTTAAGTGGTAACAAATACCAAAAATATCAGAACATCGTGTGACGAAACCAGATCCTGTTTTATATGAACCAAAACCAAATATGGAATCGTTTACCCCACCCAGTATTACTGATGTCAACAGAACTCAATCAGAATATGAGCAACATACTAACAATGCAACTCAAAGAGTGCAAAACACACAAGAAGGAATGAGAAGCACAATGTTTTGAAACCAGCTTCTGTAAGTTCCGTTCACTACTAAACGAATACAAACAGAGATCACTAGAGATGATCCAATAAGAAAGCGACATGATGCGCTAATAAACTTGCAGCACTGCAAGTGGCCTGACAGCGAACCAAAGTCGTGTTACGGGCAGCCCCTACACGAGTTTCACCGCCTGGTGTGGCTGTCTCTGCACAGGTCGTAGCCAGCGTCTTTAGTGTGCTTAAAGCAACAGTCTGGATTCCTCTGTCTCGACGCAAAGAGAATTATGTACCGAGCAAGGTGGTGCAGTGGTTACCACACTGGCCTCAAGTTCGGGAGAACGACGGTTCAATCCTGCGTCCGCCATCCTGATTTAGGTTTTTGGTGATTTCCCCAAATCGCTTCAGACAAATTCCGGGATGGTTCCTCTGAAAGGGCATGGCCACCTTCCTTCCCCATCCCTCCCTAATCTCAGGGGCCGATGACCTTGCTGTTTGGTCCCCTCCAACAATTAAACCTACCAACAGTAGATTACATGTACCGAAATCCTGGTCAAAATGATTTTTGATAGTTTCAAACGTTTAAAGCACTCCCTTTCACTACTAGCTTAACTGTAGTTGTGAATACCCCTAAACTACTCCACTGCCAGCCTTAGAGAGGGGCCTGGGATGACTCGGCGTGCATTTGTTAGTTTTTCTGCCTGTCTTTCAGTTTGTACCATGCCACTTTCCACAATTTCGTATCCTTTTGGACTTGAAAACTTCAAAGTAGATTCGTGTGATACCCTTAATTTGCTGCACCGATTTTACTGGCGACGTGAGAACAGGAATGCTTGTATTAGGGCATCGATTTGCTCGTCACGTATATGATTGCGAGAAATTATGGCAAACCAACTACTTATGCAACAATTTTTTTTAATGCGCTTTCAAAGTAATTATACCTATGTACTGTGTAATATATGTGTGTATTGAGGAGTATATGTTAGTATGTGTAATTTAGGTTGGTTCTGTTACGTTGACTCGTCTAATGTTACCGATCACAGCAGGCGATTGTCCCAGGCCTCTCGCAAAGTTCTTTTCAATTGCCGTTTGGTGTTTTTTCTTATTTCTCGTAGTTCACAGCCTGATGTGATGGATGGTGCTGCAAGCAGCGCTAGATTGGGAGCAAAATCTATCGACGTAGGGGGGCACCACCTCTGTACGCTCCATCGTGACGTAATCCAGCAAATCAGATGCCTTCCTATGAGTATGAAAGAGGGAACCTTGCCAGTTCATGACAGTCAGTTTTAGTCCCTGACGACGATGATGGAGGGTATCATCGAAAGCTAGGAACTTTCTCAAAGTTTGACGAGGCAAGTGAACCGAGGACCTGTTATGCACTTGCTACAATAGTTGAGCAAACGTCCATTTCTGCAATTTTGGCCAGAATTACGGTAAATATACTCTGGTGTGCGGCACAGGTCAGCACAGCATGGGCAACATGCGGTCTTGCTGTAATGTGTTGAAAGATAATGTCACGAAGATGTGGAAGAAGGGTCATAGCCACCGTCCTTAAGGCGTCAGAAATGTGATACATGCAGTCCAAATTACTATCAGTGTGGACAAGACTTGATCATCTTATTTACCCAATGGTACCCCATACCAACAAGTCAGATGCTGAGCTCATGTGACGATGACGAAAGCAGTCTGGCAACGTTCGTCCTCCTCAGAGACTACGCGCGTGGATACGTCCACTGTGATGTTGTACACAGGACTGGGACTCGTCTGAAGAGACGACATGGAGCCGCTCTGGTAAGTCCAGTCTCGTCGTTGGGAGTACCGCTGTCGGCCGTCTCGGTCTGCTGCCACGTCGAGGTGGGCTTCGACAACAGTTCGCGCCGGTCTCGACGTCATCGCACAGTCCGTGAGGGCGCTCGTCTGGACACCAGTGAGCGCGCTGCGTTCCCTGACACGGGGAATCTGATGTGGCTGTGCGCTCCTGCACAGCCAACCAACAACACGTCGAGCCTCTCAGGCGCTAGTCACGTAGGGCCATTAACATCGTACATAGCGCTGAATGTGACCCTCGCGAACCGATAGGCACCGTATTCACGTGACAGCGAGAGCAGCTTAACGACAAACTGCAGTCTCGGATTTTTGTACATGCTGGTAGACATTTCCCCTTCTTACACAAGGCGTCACACAGTCTTCTCAGAAACAAACAACACTCAGATGCGATTTCTGAACGACAAAACCGCTGCGAAATCTTTACTTACATACAGAGTATAGTGGCAGCTGTGAAAAAGCACTGGTCCACATCTACGCTATACCCTGCAAGTCACATAACGTGGTGTGGCGGATGGTGGAGTCCGTGCGGGATACAGTGGCCGATGCGCAGAGAACACTTCTCGTCCGTAGCACCGGGCGAGTTCATTTGTTTCTTTAGGCGAGGCCGACCTTGTCTGGCCTCTTCAAGCCGGCTGGCGACACACTGCGATGGCAGAGCCTCACGTCCTGCGTTCTTCCTCAAACGAGTTTACAGAAACTATAAAGGGTGGCGCACGAAATGTGTTACCAATTGTTTCTTTCACAATTTACGACGCACATTAGATATCCCGCTGGTATCTCTACAGCAGTATCCACAGAGCTTGGAAAAACAAATGAGCTATGAAATGACCTGTAATTCATGATACTGCCGCCAGGAGACTAGCAAGCAGCAATGGCTGTCAAAGGAAGACTGACGACACTGCGACGATCGGCAATTGTGTAACTTTTTCATGAAACTAAAAGCCATATTGTGACTCAGAGGCGTTTTCGACAACAATTTAACACACGATGGGTCCCATGCAAGAAGACCATCCACAGGTTGTACGATAAATTTGTACAGGAAGGAACAGTATTGGAAGCAAAGCGACCTCGGCCTAAGCCTGTTTGTTCGCCGGAGAATGTTGAAGCGGCACGAGTTGCTGTACAGAGAAGTCCCGGGAAATCGTCTAGAAATTCAGCAGTGCAACTGGGAATATCCAGACACTCCGTTCACGCATTCTTAAAAGTGACCTCCTTATGTGCCCACACAAGATACCTGTGCACAGAAGCTCACTGAAGAACATAAGCAGCAGAGACTACTGTTTGCTCAGTGGGCGGAGGATAGGGAAGAAACACTCAGCAACGTTTGGTTTTCAGACGAGGCGCATTTTCATTTAGACGATGTGGTTAATGAACGAAATGTACGCATTTGGGCCACTGAAAACCCACAAGTGCTTCATGAACGACAACATTATGCTCCGAGGATTACAGCATGGGCAGCAATTTCCAGTCACGGACTTATTGGACCCTTTTTCTTTGAAGAAACTGTGAACAGCGAGCGTTATTTGAACATGCTTCGTAATAGCTTCATTCCACAGCTTCTTGCTACTGCCTTGACCTTCAACACGTAGTGGTTCATGCAAGATGGAGCAAGGCCACATACTGCAAACACTGTGTTGGAGTTTTTACACGAGCATTTCGGAGCTCAGAAGACTTATTCTTTAAGCTTGCAGCGAAATTACGGAAGACATGTGCCGTAGTGTAATCACTAACTTCAGTGTTCGTTTGAAGGAAGTTAGGAAATTAAATAGTGTACATATTGAACATGTGCTGAGTTAGAACAAATCTCCATGGACGGCTCTTCATTGTAGTATATGTTCCTTTCAGAGTGTATTGACAATAAAGTATTTATTCAAAAACAAAATGGTAACACATTTCGTGCGCCACCCTGTAGCTTTATATGCCAGCTTCATGTGACGTGCCCATCATTTCGTTACCGGTGACAGTTATTACGGTATTTCGATTTAAGTAAGACACTGCATGAAATATGAAAAAGTTTAAAATAGAAAATAGGGGCTGCTAAGATTTTGCGTTTGGTACATATTATATAATGTGTTGCTGCGTATAAAATTCAGCTGAGATACTGAATTTTCCTTTAGACTTGGGTGGAAGTCTCTATCTGACACGAATGACGGGAAAATTAATCTGATGTAGCGCACTCATCTGCAACCGTCCGCGCCAGCGAAAAAGCCAGAACGACATATTCTTAAGATTCCTCAAATCTCAAACGGTTTGAGATATGCAAACAAGATTTTGGCAAATGACAGCACGCAAAGAGAAGAGTGCTTTGCCACATCGTTAACATGCAAAACTTCATTATTCACGGCGTTATACGATGAAACGACGTAATTATCAAGGGCATCGATAGCTGGTGAAACAAGATATACTGTGGGATACAGAACAACATAAGTGAAGACATTACAAACTCATTTTTGTACCGAGTATGTGCGTTTTTATAAACTTTTCCTCCTTATTTTTCCTCAGTTTCTCACTTAAAAAAACTTCATAACCACTGTCCATTTTCAACTTCTCGCGGCGTAATGAATAGTCCATTAAATTTCGGGCATGCAGCCGCGCAAATAAAATTTCCTCCGCTGATGTTTCGGCCGCGTATCGTCCGGCCATCCTCAGAGTGAGTCTCAAGACTGACAAGATGCCAAGCGCGGCCTTATATGCTCCACCGCGGGGGTACTGCGCATGCGGGTCACAGATGCCGGTCGGCGGCAAAGAAATCCGCTTACACATGCACCGCCTGTGGCGAAGGCGTAGAGACATTCGATTCGCTTATCGATGTATGATCGGCGGCGGTGACACCGTGACGACTTCTCTGCAGTTTAATTACCCCAAGAGCCGGATTCCACGCTTTGTCCAAATTAAAACCATTATCTCTATTTATTAAATTATTAGCTAATCTAATCTCTATATCTTCCTTGAAGAAAGATTCCCAAAAGGAAGAGGTGGATGTTAAAATCTTCACATCACCGTAATTCATGGAATGACCTGTACCAATACAGTGTTCGGCCACAGCTGACTTGTCTGGCTGTGATAAGCGTGTGTATCTTCAATGCTCCACACATCTCTCATGAACGGTGCGTCTTGTTTGATCTATGTACGATTTCTCACAATTTCCGCAAGAAATCTGATACACACCCGCTTTACGAAGCTGTAAATCGTCCACAGAGCCGAGTAAAGCTGCAGTCTTCGCGAGGGGGGGGGGGGGGGGGGGCGGAAGATTGCCATAACACAGAGTTTCTCAAGCATACACCCACATAGGGCAAAAACGCACTAGATCTGAAGGAATTACTATCTTCTTCCCCATTACATACCTGCATTCTAGGTTTGCAATGAATGCTCTACGAATTTGTTGCGAAGAAAATCCATTCGATTTAAAAATGCTCTTGATGTACGTGAGCTGTTCTTGCAAATTGTCTTTATCGGATATACAGCGCGCCCTATGCACTAAGGTGTTAAGAGCACCTATGGTCTGTGAAGGGTGATGGCAGCTAATGGCATGAACATATAGATTTGTATGCATTGGTTTCCGATATACGGCATGTCCTAATGTGCCATCAACTTTACGGTGAACGACAACATCCAAAAATGGAAGGTAGAAGTCTTTTTATATTTCCATAGTAAATTTGATACTAGAATGGATGGAATTCCAATGTTCAAGAAATCGATGTAATTCATTCATCCCGTGCGGCCATACTACAAATGTGTCGTCCACGTACCTCCAGAAGACCGTTGGTTTAAAACTTGCTTAGTCCAGTGCCTTGTCCTCGAAGTCTTCCATGAATAAATTAGCCACCAGAGGGGAGAGGGGGCGTCCCATGACATCACTATCGATCTTGTATGAATGCATGGTTTCGCGGCGATATGAATTAATAAAATTTTCTCGGGCTTCCAGCGGCGTCAGGTGGTTAAAATCGCACGAGCTTCCGTCCGTGCTCTTTCCGGTCATTGTCAAATGGTAAGACTGACTGCTGTGTCGCCGTGGCTGCGTCGTTATACAGCCGCACTGCTGGCTGTGACGTCACTGGAGGTCTGTTCCTCGACATATATGGTCATGTTTTCATTCCGCGTCCGTCGTGCCCGTTTTAACATCGCGATAGCCGGGTCCCGTCCTTGTTGATGGTGTTTTCAGCGGTTTTTATTTCAATAGCTTCTTTTATGACGCTGTCGCAAAATCCCTTCGTCTTCATGACGACAGATGTTTCGTCGAATAAAATTCGCTGTCCATTTTCTAAGGCGTGATCTGCCACGGGTGAATTTTCTACCTAATGCAGGCGTAAGCACCTCTCGTGTTCCGTCCGGCGCTGCTCCACAGTGCGTACTGTTCGGCCGACGCAGTAACAGCCACACTGACATGGTATTTTGTACACTCCAGGCGTTCTAAGCCCTAGGTCGCCCTTCACAGGCCACATGAGCTGACGAATTTTTGCTGGGGGCCTGAACACTGATGAAATGTTATATCTCTTCAGAAGCAGGCTAATCTTTCCCGACACTGTACCACAGAAAGGCTAAAACACAAGTTTCTTGTTTCTTCTTCGGTAGTGTTCTCTACTCTGGAGTTTCTTGCGTGTCACGCCAGATATAGCCTGTGACACCTGTGTGTGGCTGTAGCCGTTTTGCCGGAAGACTTTTCGGAGGTGGTTCAGTTCTAGTGGCTGACTTTCAGCGCCTGAGACGACTTTAGCACGATGGACGAGGGTATTCAGAACGCCATGTTTTTGTGCGGGATGGTAGAGGCTGAGAGCGTGCAGATACCGATCTGTGTGAGTCGGTTTCCTGTAGACACTGTGGCTAAGGTGCCCGTTGGTTTTCCGTCGAATGAGGACGTCAGGCAAGGGCAATGCACCATCTGTCTCGACTTCCATCTTGACGTGGCCGGGAAGAGCTCGGTCGAAAGCTCGTAGGATTTTAACGACCTGACTCGGCAGGAAGCCGAGAAAATCTTATTAATTCATATCGCCACGAAACCATGCATTCATACATGACGTACCTCTACGGGGAGGAAACGTGTCGCTGCATTAAACGCCTATGGAACCTGCGTGTTAATCTGGTAAGCTCTCTAGCCTTCCTGCTACACTGTCGAGATTAGAACGTGATTCCACTATTTACCATGGTGAGCCATCACATCAACACCTCGGCAGCCAGTAGAATGTACCGTTGAGCCAGCTCTGCCCTGTTGCGGGGAAGGATACACTTCACTAGAAGGCACCTGGATTTAAACGGTCGCGAGCCGCTGGCTATACATCTGCAGTAGATAGAGGGACTCTCACAAGTAGATTTGGAGTGGTTCGACGCGGACACCACAGCACAACAGGTGTCATCGCAAAAGAAGACCACAGAGAAACAGAAAGGGAAGTTCACGCGGCTATCTCATCAACAACACGGTGCAGAACGGAAATCAGCGGAACAAACTATCATCAACATGACGGAGAAAGAGATCGACGCGGGTGTCATTTCGGCGCTTAAGAAAAGTCTTAACTTCGCACCAACGCCTCAGAGCATCCCCATCTGTTATATTATGAGTGGGGTTGAACAAGCAATCCGTAAGATGCCTAGTGAGAATGCTGACGAAATTCGTCGCGAAACGTGTCACATCATTTCAAAATCTAAACCACCGAGGTCTAACTTGACTAGGGCTAAACGCAATGGTCTTCACGCACTCCGCAACGACGCCCTCAACGTGGTTCTGCCAGCTAACAAGGGCAATGCATCCATCATTCTCAATAAAGCTGACTACGACGCCAAAATTCAGTTGATGCTCGAAGAGGATACATAGTGGAAACTGCCATGGGACCCGACGTCAAGAGTTATGAGAAAGACATCAGAGCTTCTAAAACAGTCAACACTAGAAGAGAGCGTTATTAAGAATCTCTTCCCTCAGGCGGCGAGACCACCTACTCTTTATGGATTACCAAAAATCCACAAACCGGATTCTCCTCTTCGCCCCATTGTGAACACCATTGGGTCACCCACTTATAGACTGGCAAAACACCTGACCAGCTTCCTTGCACCGCATGTGGGTCGTTGTGTGCATCACATCAAGAACACCGACGACTTTCTCAACAGAATTAAACAACTGCGTCTTAGTCAAGGAGATATATTTATTTATTTTATTTATTTATTTATTTAACCTGATCAGATTAGGGCCATCGGGCCCTCTCTTACATCGGACCAGTGTTCCACACACGCAGCATTTCACACATCACAGTTACATCATGACAATAGTTTAAATGAGAAAATTAGATTACTCTAGTGACTATATGAATAAAGAGTAGTGACTAAGACCTAATAAAGTAAATGAGGCAGTATTTTTACAACAGGTGCTATACATACAGATTATGATAAAAGCAATAATAATAACAGTAAAAAAATCAAATAATAATGATAAACATGACTAAGACCTAATAAAGTAAATGCTGGCAGTATTTTTACAACAGGTGCTATACATACAGATTATAATAAAAACAATAATAATAACAGTAAAAAAAAAGTCAAATAATAATGACAAACATGAGAAAAATTGGCAATAGTAATGAAGGTTTGTGCAGATGTACATTAATATCTTGGTGTGTAAAGTAGATGTTTACTAGTATAGCGAGTTTTGGGGAAGCGAGATTTAAGGAGGGGGAAAGAGGGAAGTAATGTGGTGAAGTACATTCATGTACAGAGAAAGGCATTACTGTTGCTTAAGTAGATACGTCATTAACTGTTTTTTGAAGCTGGACATGTTTTTAAGTTCTCTAACATAACGAGGGAGGTTATTCCAGAGTCGGGTTCCCGCTACTGTAAAGGACTTGGAGAAGGTGACAGCGATGCAGTGGAACGGAGAGGATTTTATTATAATGGGAACGTGTGTTTCTGTAATGTTGTTCCGACATGAGGGTTAGGGGCGAGGAGAGATATGAGGGACAGTGTACATTTATAAGGCAGTAGATCAGAGAGAGTGTATGGAAATCTCTGCGTTTGTCTGCACGCAGCCAGGACAATTTTGCATATGCTGGTGAAATGTGGTCAAAAAGTCGAACGTCACAGATATATCGGACGCAGGCATTCATGACCAGTTCTAGACGTCGCGAATTTTCCTGAGAGAGGCCTTGTAGGATAATATCGCTATAGTCAATGATTGGGAGTATAAGCGTTTGTACTAATTTCTTTTTCAGATAGAAAGGGAAGAGTTTTTTATATTTCTCTAGGACATGAAGGGACGCCGATGCTTTTTTGCACACTGCAGTCACATGCTCTGTCCAATTTAGATTTTCATCTATTATTACTCCCAAATTCTTTGCTGAGGGAGAGAAGTTAATATTTGTTCCAATTAGAATAAGAGGTGGTACGGATCCCTAATGTTTTGGGCTAATGAGCTTAGAGTGACCAACAAGTACCGCTTGAGTTTTAGATGGGTTTAGTTTTAGACCTATGTCCTGTGCCCATTTTGACAGTGCATCGAGGTCAGTATTGAAATTTTCGATAGCTTTCTTGCTTGGTTTCGCACTTCGACACAACTGAAGGTCATCAGCATACATATGATATTTGCAATAGGTCAGAACCGATGACACATCATTGACATACAGAGAGAAGAGTATAGGACCTAATACTGAGCCTTGGGGAACGCCTGACACTACCTGCCGCCATTGTGATTTTATATTTCCAGACAGGATGCGTTGCTGACGAGACGTCATGTATGAGCGAAACCATTGCACTGCACTTGGTGAGAAATTTAGACCGCTAAGTTTGGCTAGTAAGATGTCGAAATCGACAGTATCAAATGCTTTGCAGAAATCTAAGAAGCAAATGATAGTCGCTTCTTGTCTGCCCATGGCAAGTTTCAGGTCATCTGTCACCTTTATCAGTGCGGATGTTGTGCTTCGATGTTTATGGAAACTTGATTGGTATTCGACTAGTAGGTTGTTAGTAGTTAAGTAGTTTGTGAGCTGGTCATGAACTATATATTCTAAGGCCTTTGACAGTGCAGGAAGATGCAGATGGGGCGATAGTCAGAGGGTGCTGTGGCGATGTCCTTTTTAGGCAGTGGCTTAATTTGTCCCAGTTTCCAGGCCTCAGGGAAAATACTTGTGATTAACGAATCGTTGAAAATGTCTATTATAGAGGGCAGTACTTGGTCAATAATAAGTTTTACCATCTGGATAGTGATGCCATCATGTCCAGTAGATGCTGATCTAATCAGCATTATGGCATTCTTGACAGTACTGCAAGTGACGTGCTGTAGATAGAATTTTTCTTTGCTACAATCGTTCATCGACATGAAGTAATCAATGATTCTCTGCTTTTTTGTGGTTCAATTTTGGTTGTAGGTAATGTGAAGAATCGGTTTAGTTCTTCAGTTGGGACCATGGGATTTTCTGCAACTTTTATTTTGCCTAAACCGAGACTACAGAGATTTTTCCACAGAACAGCTGGTCTACATCTATTGTCAGCTAATGTACGGGCATGTCTGAGCTTAGCGTTTCTCACCGCTTGACTGACTTTGTTTCGTTTCTGCTTGTATACAGTATAATTTTCAGGTGTAGGGCGTATCTTGTATGCTTGATGTGCAGCGTCTCTGAGATTCATGAGCTGTTTAAGTTCATCAGTCAGCCAAGGTGCAGGTTGCCTTTTTACTTTTCTGGTCTTTATTGGAGCATATTTGTCATAAAGTTCAGTAATTTTGCTAGTGAAATCCTAGAGTTTGTCGTTCATGTCCATGAGGGGAGTAGAAGTCATCCCCCAAACTATTTCTTGTGCCTCAGTTTCGAGTTCAGGCAAATTTATGCGTTTGAGGTCTCGGTATGTAGATAGTTTTTGTTTCCTTATAGGACATTCTAGTGAATACGTCATGAAAATTATGTCAGGGGCAGACATGCCAGGCGCAGATATATGACAGGTGCGGTTTATTCTGTTTGGAGATTTGGTTGCGAATATATGTATGAAAGTGTGACGTAGTCGTGTGATGAGTAGGTGCCAGCTGAAGTAGCGTCATATTTGAGGAAGAAAGCATCCTCTTAAATTTCCCAGTGGAAGGACTATTGCACAGAAAATTAATGTTAGTGTCACCTGCTATAATTACATGTTCATATGTCGATTCGAGACTAGAGAGGGCAGTTTCGAAGCAGACGAACCCACCTACTTTAGGAGGTTTGTAAAGGACACATATTAAGCACTTTCTGTTAAGTGATTTGATCTCTATGAAGATATATTCCTCTTGTTTATCTACATTGTTGACGGATGTGTGTAGTACTCTAGGTGACAAATCAGAGTGTATGTACACCCCTACTCTGCCCCCTCGTCTGTTGCACCTGTCGTGCCTGAGAAAGATATAGCCATCTAGGTTTACGGAAGTTGTAGGAATACTTGGTTTGAGCCAAGTCTCTGACAAAAACGTGTATATCAGCAGTTTGAAATATATATTTGAACTCGTCGAAGTGAGCTGGCAGAGACTGGACATTTGCATGTGCAATATGCAGCTTGGTGCGTTCGGGTGTTGATTGCCCGAGGAGGTTGCCGACCGATGTTTATGGGTCGTGGTTAGTGGTGACAAGAGGGTCTGACATGAGGAATGCGGAAGGCTTGTGAAGGACAGGGGGGGGGGGGGGGGTGAGGGGGTGTCCTCTCAGTTCTGTGCAGTGAAAGCGGCCCGGAGGGGGAGGGGGTGGGTCCCCGGGGAGGCAACGGGAACTGCGGCCAAGGGCAGCAAGGTCTGCAACGGTTCTGGAAGTAGCTGTGGGCCGACAAGGGAAGGAATTTCGCTAAAAACGACGGGAGTAATCTGCACGTAACGTAGAGTGTGATATTAATTGCGCTTATGACTATAACAACTAAAGTATGATGCTGGGTTGCTAATTAAGGATGGAAGTGAGACTACCTTATGTAATAATTAACAAAATTACATGAGAAAAACGATTAAAGATGAAAATAGTTATGATGAGAAACGAAAAGTTGATAATACAAATAATAACAAAATTACACGAGAAAAAATAATTAGAGATAAAAAAAATAGTTATGTAGAGAAACGAACAATGTCCTAATACATTAGTTAAGATATGGTTGACAGTGCAAACAATATAAACATACAGGTTAGTGGCAGCAAGATTAGACATGATTTAGCTTCTAAAGCACAGGCTTCCGAGTTCATTAACACTGCAAATTGTTTTCTTTCCGTTTTCGGTCTTAACCATTATCCTGCCGTCATTTGTCCATACGTTCTGTAGCCCAAATTTCGAAATCGCGCTCTTCAATATGTTTAGTCTTTCAGAGGTCAGACCCTCGCATACTGTCAGACCCGACTTCGCGAGATTCTTCTTAGCTCTAAAGATTTCAGATCTTTTCCTATAGGACATAAATTTCGCTATTATAGGTCTTGGTTTTGTAGAACCTGGCGACCTACGACCCACTCTATGACTTCTGTCAATGTCACTCAGAGTCACCTGCACGCCTAGCTTCTCTTGGACAAGGTTTATCACTAGTTCATCTGTGTTCTCTCTGCTGCTCTCTGGAATGCCGAACAGTCTGAGATTATTGCGTCTCTGATATTGTTCGAGCTCGTCCGTCTTCTCGAACAATTTCTGTTCGAGCAGTCGTACTTTCTCCTCACTTGCTTTTAACGATGTGTCCAGTGCACGGATCTCACTCGCATTCGCCGCCTGAGTTTTCTGTATTTTGTCCGTCACTGCTGCAGTGACGGCATCAGTGATGGTTTGAACAACGAGCCCGAGCGTATCCGTAGCCTGCAGCGCGGTACTCACCTCACCTCAGCCTTCACGAGTGCGGCGGTGTCAGCGATGCCGGGCGGGGCGGCCGCAACTCCACGCCTGCGCTGTCTCCGGCCTGGCCGTTGGTTGCACTGCGCGTTGTTCGGCGATTTTCCATTTTAAGTGCGATTCCGTGTAATTGGTGCTCAGTATGTGATGTAAAATACGACACTCGGCAGTAGATATACGGCTTTAGTATATGTAGACTGGCCTAACTGCTTAAAACACCTCCAGATTTCACGTAAACTTGCGAGCCAAGCTAACGCACGTCACTCACTCGCCACCATGTTGGTCACACACCAATATATAATGATTGGTTTTGATGTGGTCTCACTGTTTACACGTGTTCCGGTCAAAGACTGTATAGATCTCCTTTCCCAATTATCTGATAGTACAATTGTGGGACTGATTAAGCACACGTTGACATTGTCGTACTTATTACATGGCGGCCAGTATTTCGACCAGTTGGACGGCGTGGCTCCATCCATAGCCAACCTTTTTATGGCAAAATATGAAGACATCGCCTTGGACACGGCTCCAGCAAAGCAAAGGTGCTTTTATCGTTACGTCGATGACACTTTTATCATCTGGCCCCGTGGTCGTGAAAAACTGGGAGAATTTTTAGAACACCTGAACAGCATTCACGGCCACATCAAGTGTATGATGGAAGTCGAGACAGATGGTGCATTTCCCTTGCTTGACGGCCTCGTTCGACGGAAAACCAACGGGCACCTCAGCCACAGTGTCTACAAGAAACCGACACACACAGATCGGTATCTCCACGCTCTCAGCCACCACCATCTGGCACGAAAACATGGCGTTCTGAATACTCGCGTCCATCGTGCTAAAGTCGTCCAAGACGTAGAAAGTCTGCCACTAGAACTGAGCCACCTCCGAAAAGTCTTCCGGCAAAACGGCTACAGCCACGGACAGGTGTCACAGGCTATATCTGGTGTGACATGCAAGAAACACACCGACAGAGAAGAGAACACCAACGAAGAAGAAAGCAAGAAACCTGTGTTTTGCTTTCCTGTGGTACAGTACGTACAGGGAGATGAAGCAGCTTGCACAGGATAGAGTAGCATGGAGAGCTGCATCAAACCAGTCTCAGGACTGAAGACCATAACAACAAAGAAAGTGTCGCGAAAGATTAGCCGGCTCCTGGAGAGATATAACATTTCATCGGTGTTCAGGCCCCCAGCAAAAATTCGTCAGCTCTCGAGGCCTGTTAAGGACGATCGAGGGATCTAGGGCTTAGAACGCCTCGAGTGTACAAGATACCATGTCAGTGTGGCTGTTACTACGTCGGCCAAACAGAACGCACGGTGGAGAAACGCCGGACGGAACACGAGAGGTGCTTACGCCTACGCTATCCAGAAAAATCAGCCGTGGCAGAACACGCTTTAGAAAATGGACACCGAATTCTATTCGACGAAACATCTGTCGTTATGAAGACGAAGGGATTTTGCGATAGCGTCATAAAAGAAGCTATTGAAATAAAAACCGCTGAAAACACCATCAACAAGGACGGAGGTTTGCAGCTCAGCACAGCCTGCGACCCGGCTATCGCGATGTGAAAAATGGCGCGACTGACGCGGGGTGAAAACATGACCATATATGGCGAGGAAGAGAGCACCAGTGACGTCACAGCATGCAGTGAGGCTATATAACGACGCAGCCACAGCGAGACAGCAGTGACAATGACCGGGGAGAGCTCGGTCGAAAGCCCGTGGGATTTTAAGCACCTGACGCGGCTGGAAACCCGAGAAAATTTTATTAACCATCAATCTCCTCATAAAATCTGAAAATAAGATGTTAAAGCACATGTTCAAATAAGGCCATAATGTTCTTATCAAAATGTTGGCTGATAAAAGAGTCCTTTAAAGGTACCTTGGAGTACGTCAAAACTAACAAGCACATCAGTATTATTTAGCCTGACGTCTCTGAATAAAATCCATAGAATTACGAATGTGGTGACTACATTTTCCTACCAATTCTTTTAATTAGGAAGCTAAGTATTTGGCAGGAAAATACGTTGGTGAACCAATAGTGCTCGTTATAGGTCTCATAGACCTCTAGACGCTCGTCTTTACCCATTTTGTGAACTTTAGGAAGACCATAAAATCTCGGTGGTACTGCACCTTGCACTTCTTTGACTTCCTTCGGTAGTGATGAAGCGTTCAGCAAGGCAGCAGTCCTCATTGCCACCTTGTTAGTAATATCTTTGTTAATCATCCGGTATGGACCAGAACTAAGTAGACCACATAGCTTTCCCTTGTAGACTTCCTGAGGCAAAAGGACGGTAGCATTACCCGCACACGGCGCAGCCGGAAAACTATAAGCACGACGCCAAAGATAGTACGAGCGTACGAATATCGATACACGCTGCTGCTGCGACTCACGGATAGAGAGGATAACACAATAATCGCGACAACCGCGCTAGACTAATCACAGAATAGCAACCAAGGTTTAATGCAAAGCATAACACGAGCCAGCCACGGCTCAACCTCCCACCCTCAAACACGATGCGTGGGGGGGGGGGGGTCAACCATCAGACGGAGTGGTTATCCTTAACCAGCAGATTCACCGGGCCTAAAATGCGCACAATGGTGCAAGGCCCCAGAAAACGAGGAGTAAATTTACTCATATTTCCGACACGCACCTGCCTAATGGGGAAATTACGGACATAGACCTGATCTCCTGGCCTCCCTCTAAAGGTTCGCCGATTGCGATTGTAGCGCTCAGCTTGATTATTATAGATTCTGAGTATATTACGGCACGGTTCCAGTTTTCCTTGATGACTTGAAGAGTAATATCCGCCGTAGCTAGATCTTGAATCCCCCACAAGTTCGAAAGAGGGGAATTAACAGGATAGGAAAGGATCAAAGAGGCGGGAGTAGTTCGCAAGGCTTCTTGATTGGCGGTATTAAAAGCAAAACTAAGCCAAAGAAGACTGGAGTCCCACTTACTAGGCGTTTTCTGATGATAAATAATCAAAGCGGATTTAAGATTTCGGTTAACCCTCTCCGCAAAGCATCCCTGCGGATAATACGGTGTAGTCGTGATATGCTTGACACCGTTCTGAAAATAGAACGCCTTGAAAGGAGCCGAAAGGACGGCGGCGCATTATCACTAACAATTTTATTAGGGGAGTCAAAAACACTGAAAACATTAGTTAAGTGAGAAATAGTGGTGGTAGCAGTGACGTTAGGACTCGGAAGGGGCCAAGGGAATCTGAAGAACGCATCAGTAATAACTAACACGTATCGGTGACCGTTCTTAGTACGAACTAAGGGTCCTAGATAATAGATACAGAGTTTGTGCATAGGACAGGACTCGCGCTCAGAGCTCAGCAAACCCTTTGAAGAGCATTCTTGGGTTTGGCTACATTACACAAGCGATGTTGCGATACCATCTCTCTGACATCTCGTTCTATGGAGGGCCAAGTCAAATGCTCCTTATAAGTTCCTAAGTGGCTACCAACCAACGAGTCATGAAAGTAACGAAAAACCGGGCGCACCAGAGCTACTGGCAAACAGATCTTGAACTGCTTCGCATGCCCCACCCTTTTACGCAGAAGGCCACTATTAGTAATATACTCATGCGACAGTTCCCCAGCCAAAAAGCGTTGCTTAATCGGCCCCCAAATAGTGTCCTGGTCCTGCTCCTGAGCGAAATCAGCAAACAAAAGAGGAATTTCACCCAATACTGCCTCCATCTGACTCCCAGGTTCCCTCACTAGGTGTAGATTCGGCGAACATCCGGCTGAGGACATCCACAAGGATATTTTCAGTGTCTCTTCACGTGTTTAACTTCAAATTGAAATGCGTACCGCCCATCTGGCACTACGGCCAATTGTACGCGGTCTAGCCAACACCCAGCTTGAAGCCTGATTGTCGGTTTCTAACTGAAATAGCCGATGCTCAAGGTAGAAGTGGTACTTCTCCAATGCAAACAAAACGGCCAACGCCTCGCACTCGTGGACGGAGTACTTAAGTTCGGCACCAGTTAACCGATGAGACGCGTAAGCTAATGGCTGCCTCTGACCTTCGGACTCCTGGAGGAGGACAGCTCAAATACCAGCATTAGATGTGTCAGTTTGCACAATAAACCTTTTATTAAAGTCTGGTACTCCGAGAACCGGAGGATTGGCTACAGCTGCCTTAATATACTCAAACGCGGCCACCTGGACAGGTCCTCATTCAAAATGCACTCCCTTCCGGCGCAGTTCGTTCAAGGGCGCCGCCAACTAAGCAAAATTAGGGACAAAACACGTCAAATAGTTCGCCAAGCCTATGAATCTAGCAATTCATCGTTTATCAGTAGGCGGAGGCAACGCCCGTAAGGTCTTAGGTCAGAGTATTCGCATCGACCAAGAGCGAACTGACACTACGTGACCTAAGAAGGACACCTGCTGCCTGGCTAACGTCATCTTACTGGGTTTAACTGTCAGCCCGGCTCCCTGCAACCTCGAAAGAACTTGCTGGATATGACCCAAATGGTCCTGAAACGAGGGACTATAGATGACTAAATCGTCCAAATAATTACACACACACACTAATTTCAAGTCCCCGAGGATATTATCCAGCAAACGAGTTGCCGAACCAAAGGGAACTCCGTTAAACAGATGCCAATCAGTACAAAATGCGATAACATGTTTACATTTTTCAGCTAATGGAATCTGATAATAGGCTTAGTTCAAATCAGGAACAGTAAACCAATTAGCACCGGCAAACCAGGTAAGAGTTATGCAGATCAGAGGCAGAGGCACATTCGAAGACATCCTTAGTGTTCAAGCACCCGGTAGTCAACCACAGGTCTGAAATCGCGCCCCTGATCCTTGGGAACATGGAATCTGGGGGAAGCATAAGTAGATGTAGAAGGCCTAATAATTCCTTGTTGGAGCATTTTGTGATATTTTCGCCTTCAGTATCTTCACCTTAGGAGGTGAGAGGCGATATGGGGACTGCCTGACAGGACTATCGTCGGATAGACGGATATGGTAATTAAGAACATTAGTGACACCCAAGTTATCACTAAGAAGCTCAGGAAAACTCTGTAACAAATCCGGTAATTGAGAAGCCTGTTGCGGCGAGAGATGGGTAGGATCAAACTCATTAGCCACAGCCTCAACGGCCAATGCATCTGCACTTCGATGCACAATACGTTTAGCGCACTTACAGAAACTAAACTTCTCGACAGGAGCGAACTTAAAGAAAAAGGTGTGGCCAGAATAATCCAAGACTAACCCAGTCATTAGTGAAATCACATCCGAAAATTAGATCGACCGGCAGCTCCTCGACCAAGGGCCAGGAAAAATCCCCCACCGATATACTTCCTCGGACCCAATCATGCAGAGGCAACACCTGGCCATTGGCCACCCGACATCTCTCCACCAGAGAAAGAACCGACCGAAGTTTCGCAAGATGATCAACTTCCAAAAACCATTCGTAGCACAATAATGAAAAGGAGCTACCAGAATCGGAAAGAGCACAAATCGGTTCGCCACGCACCAAGTGAGCCGCGCTGCCGCACCTGAAACAACCCCGGGGTTCCCTTTTTACTGCTTCAGCTGATGCAGACACTTCGGAATTTCCCTTGCCAGTGCCGGCGGCCTGCCCCTTAACTTCGTGACACACATCGTATCCAAGCGGCAACGCCGAAATCGCTACAACCGCGGCACGGAGCTCTTCCCAAGTTGAAGGCTGATTACGGAAGACAAAGTGCTACTCATCCGCGACACGTATTGCCTTAAGAACAATAGACACCAGCTCTTGTTCAGGCAAATCGATTAGCAAAACCAAGGACGCCGTCTGAACTCTGTCCACATACTGATGTAACTGCTCTTTATCCCACTGCATTTCCCAAATGTAACGACACTCAAGCTGTTTTCGAACTCCGGTGGTCAATCTCTGGTTAATGACGAGCTCTCTCAATTGCTGTAAGGAGAGCCCTTCTGCCATGGCTCGAGAGAGGAGGTTCTGCAACTCACCTCCAGCTAACGGGTACAACAGTGACAAAATTACTTGGTGTGGAACCACGAAAGGGAGCAGCATATTGTTCAAGACGAATCAACAACCATAATAATTTTTCCACCTGTTCAAGCCGCTCCACGACTAATTCAGTAATATCACGAAAGAAATACACCAGAGGATTAGGCAACTTGGCAAACATTGAGTCTAACTTCACAGAGGATGTAACAGTGCCGCCCCCGGGCTGGCTCTCGCCCTCTCCCTAACACAGCAAGTCCCGCTCTTCAATCCTCTTCCCATCCCAATCTAAACACGTAAGCTTAAACTTCAATACGCTAACCAAAGATCCCAATTCGACGGTTAATTTTTTATTATGATCTTCCAAAGCTAACATGCCCAAATCCGCTATCCGATTAGTTAAATGCATTAACTGCGCCCACACTCTATCCATTTGACTGACAATAGGTTGAGTGCCTTCCAAAACACAAATAGTGTCCTCAAGGCCCCTACCAGCCTTCAACAAAAATTCAGTGACCGCTCCTGTCTCACCCACCACCGCCAGCGTGACGTCAACCGGCTGAAAAACGGCAGCACCTAAACGGGCCACTAAATCCGGAACACTGCCCTCGATGGGTTGGCGCCTTATTGCCAACTCGTAAAGAAGAAGAAGAAAGATTAAAACTCGACTGAAGGACACACACCATGGAGAAAACAATTTTACGGCTTAAGGCCTACAGGGAAGAGCTTCTGAACTTCAACTAAAATAGACTAAAGGCTTTATCCTAAAATCTTCCACATAACTCTCGGATGAAGGCCACATATGAAACCCAAAAAATCTCACGGCTTAAATCCCAGACAAAGAAATTTCCAATTTTTACTTTCAGCTGGAAAACTCGGCTGAAGGCCACATAAAAACTAGAAAATATCTCTTACGGCTTAAAGCCTAGACAAAATTTTCAACTTTTGAAAAGGCTGAAAACTCGGCTGAAGGCCACATACCAACTTGAAACCAATTTACGGCTTAAGGCCTAGGCTCAAGAAATTTTCAATTTTAATTTTGAAAGGCTGAAACTCGGCTGAAGGCCACATACCAGTCAATAAATTTTTTTTACGGCTTAAGGCCTAAGAAGAAAAGCCTTGCAATTTCAATAAGCAAAAACTCCGCTGAAGGTCACACAGAGTACTTTAGACTAAAAAGTAAATCACTATGTAAAACACTAGGACCGACCCTCAGAAGGTTCCAAAGATAGACCTTGGGAGGTAATTACAACGCACGTTTAGGTGAGACAGGCAGCCAGACCGACAACCTCGTAATAAGAAGGCAACCCAACCGAAAGCCAGCCGACGAACCAACCAACAAGATCAGTTCTACTTCACCCGAACAGCAAAACGACAACAAGATGTCAATAGCACAACGTTCTGGATACTGGTGGCCGATCCAGCCAAGTCAGAATAATCGCATAAAACTACCAACAACACCTCAGCTGTCGAACTACACGCTGTACTGGACAGTATCAACACGATGTGGAAAATACACTGCCAAAAAGTACGTCACCAACCAGGGCAGGTCACCGGAACATCAACGGCCGCAAGGCAGAAGATACCTCTGGTACACTTCATTAATGAAGGAATGAATTAAATTAAGTTAAACACCACACAGGAAGGCGGCTGCAATTCTAGCCGACTTCAATGCACACACGTTGTTGCTCGTGGGAATCTCTCAGAAAGCGACAACCAGGATCAAACGAAGAGATGTGATGGCATGATAGTGTCCAGTTTCGGTGGCTGATGAACTTCGTAACTCTCGCAAGAAGCGCTTCACAACTCCAACCACACGTGCACGCCGCCAGCGGCTCCGGCCTGACTATGCGCCACGGAGACCTCCTCGTTGCTCTGCCCCAACCGACCGACTGCCACACACAGCACACCCGGAAAACATATCCGCCACACCAAAGATAGTACAGCAGTACTAGTATCGATACACGCTGCTGCTGCCGCTCACGGAGAGAAGACAGCAGCGTTATGGCGGTAACCGAAGAAGAAATAAGACACCACTGGACTACAACCAATGATTAAAAAAACAAGGCTCCACTCCAGCCAGCCATGTCTCACATACGTTGTAAAGAGCAACGGTCCTGTCACGCTTCTTTTCAGTACTCAATACTGCCTTCTCACGTTTCCATCCTGATAAGTCAATGTTGATTTTTATAGAAGAGGTTTTATGAGTAAGAATTGCGATGTTTTTGGAAAATGAAAATATGTTCCTTAATTGTACAACAGTTTTTGTTTCTATACAGACTACACTTTAATGCTTCTGCCAAGAACTGAATTCTGTTTGTGTATTTAACTGGTCAAATTTTTCAGTGAAACGAAAATATGATTCCCTATAAATTGCGCAGTGGGTTTTTGTTCGAAATTTAATAGTCAGACAAAGAATAGGATATGACCAAATGAGGAGTCAAATAGACCAGCGTGAGGTCTAGTTTTGTGAAAAACGATTTAACTTCTTAAAAAAAATCAGGGTAGCTGAGAAAAACTTAAATCTTTCGTTGGGATACATCTGTCATACTGAAGTCATACGCAGTGTTTAGAATTGTGACGTCCATGTCTCATATCTGCCTAGTGTTAGTGTATAGCGAGATGCTTTAGGAACTTGAAGTAGAATGCTACGGACCACAGGAAGTACTCAAAAAATGTCTGAAGTAACTAATTGTATTTTCTTATACATCATAGATATTGTTTTGCAACACTACTATACATCTCACAAATTCTGCTGGTTTGTACATAATGCGGATGTAGTGGAACATAGATGCCCCAGAAAATGGCGTAGAATGTACAAAATATTGATTTGTGTTATGTGAAAGCCATCTGTAAATATTATGTCGAAATTTTGTGAGCAATATTTCACGATTTGTCATACTTGTTGTGGTGTCACCGTGAAACGTCCCCTTATTGAAGAATTATACACGATTGTGCTTAAACTGACACACAATATTTTTAGCGCAACGCAATCTGACTTTCAAAAATCCCTACAAAAGAATGGCCCTGACTAACATTAAACTATACCTTTCAGAAATCACTTACCTCACAAAAATCTTCATTACTCGAACTACTGCAATACAGCGAGCGCCACTACTGCCAGCTAAATAAAAGATTCAAACTACGGAAGGCACTAACTACTGATAGGCATAGTTAGCAAATGAAAGATTTAAATAGAGAACAAACAATGTATTTACCTTACTAGTCATAATATATATAGCAGTTCATGACAAATTACAAAACTCCGCCATCTCTCTCCCCACATCCACCACTGTCGGCGGCTCACCTCTAACTGCGCAACGCTACGTGCTGTTCACATCCAGCTGCTGCTGCCCAACACTACAATGGCGAGTATTACAACAATGCAAAGCAGCCACAGACTGCACACAGAACAGCCAGTGATTTTCATACAGAGGTGGCATTACCAATAAAGAAACCTAAACAACCTACTTACATAGCCCCCATGCTCCCCACAAAAAATTTTACAAATTGTTTTAGGCAGTGGCCAATAACGATTTGATAAAATTTTTCATAATTACAATAACAAAGATATCAAATGCACACACTTGTTGATACAATGTTGGTCAAAAGCTAAAATTTTCTCACAGTCTATAAAGACAGTCCTGATTCATCACAGTATTAATTTAAATTTTATGCACAAAGTTTGAGCAGTAAAAGAAAATGCACACGGAAGTAGTGGATTTCCATGCAGTCTTGAAGAAGTAGTGTTGTCCTTCCAATGGAAAGACAGTGCTGACTCTTGACATGCAGACAGGTAATGGGCCACAACAGAGCAAACCCACAGCAGAGTCATTCGACGTTTTGAAGTATATTGGTAGGTAGGTCATCACAGAGTAGACCCTCTGTAGTCCTGGTAGAGAGTATGGTATTGGTGGGCAACCAAAGATGCAGACCCACTATAGCCTTTGTAGAGATAATGGTATTGGTGGGCCATCAAAGATGCAGACCCACTGTAGTCCATGTAGAGACGGCCAGCAGCCATCTGTTGCGACTGTGCATGTGCACAATCACCATCGAAGGGTTTTGCGGAGAATATAGCAAGTCCATAAACCACCACTTGTGCACTCACAAAGTTTTTGAATTGTCCTGAGAACCAGCAATGCTGTTACCCAGTTCCTTGCTGACTTATTAACACACGTGCAAACACTAACAGTCCCTACTTCTCACATATTGTCCATATACTATGACCAACAGAAACGTGTGCAGTGAAATGTAACTTATAAGTTACTTAATTTGATAAACTGGTGTCAATTACAATTTTATAACATAAAAATACAATTACAAAGGTACAAAATACATCATTAAAGAACATAACGATACAAATAACATTTGTGGTACAGGCTTTACGAAAGAATCGAACTACCATATATATCAGTGTTACAGGAATTATGACATAAGTAAATACATAAAAGATCAGAATAACTTTTGGAACATCAACTTTACACATGAGCATTATATCAAAACAGAATAAATCATGTCTAAACATATTTACAAGGTAAATACCATATTATTAATGTCAATCATATTTGAGGATAACAGTATTCCTCATCATAGTGAATGTAGCTTAGTATTAGAAGGAAAAAAAAATTCTATGAAACTACACAGAGACAGGAAGAAAACAAATACACAAGCGTACACAAACACATAGTGGGATAACACAAAAGGGAAGGACAGGGTTTGTTTTACTGCAGTAGTTTGCATGGAGATCTCCCTTGGTTCATCATTATTCCCAAAAGTCCTATCTATACCTGCCTTCTGTACTTTTTTCGTATAACTTCTCAATGCATTTCTTCCAATTCATTGCAACTCGTTCTCTTATATAGTCTACCCCCTCTTAAGCTAACTTAAATCTACTGAACTCAGATGCTAAACAAAGGGACGAGGCAATGCAGCAGCACAAAACTAGTAACACAAACATCAATGACAAAAAATTCAAATTGGCAAAGCAATTGCAATATTACAACTAATATAAGGCAATGTGCAGCAAACAAGAAAAATAAATCTGGCTTAGCAGAGTAACACAAATTAAAATTCAGTATCACCATGCCTGGCAAACAGCAGCAGTAAATGCTATAACGTATACCTAAGCATGACAAAGCTCAAGCAGAAAAAATAGTACACTAAAGATAACAATGCAGACAAGGGAAATGTATAATCACATCTTAATGTATATGTAATTAAAGTGGTGCACCACAACAACTTATTGTAAAAAAAATATTACCATGTACTTGAAAAGAAAATTATGTGTGCACTTACTGTTACTAGTCCCTTCTTATTGTTCTTTCCTTTCCAAGTGCTCCTTTTTTTTTAAGAATGTGGATTACAAAATTATTATTTAATAGATCTGTTGACAGAAAGTGTTCACATTAGCAAATGCATTTTATTTTATAAAAGCAATGCTGCAACACAGCTGGAAACTAGATATCAAATGAAATAAGCAACTATGAAAAGCAAAGCATAAAAATATCATTCAATAGTCATGTGACATTTCATAAGTTAGTAGAAATTCTCTCAACTCTCGTAGAAAGACACTTGTCATAATCAAGTGTGCAGATGTATCTTTCCAAGTAATGAGCGTGTCGTATTTGTGATGCTTTCTCTAAAGGAATGTCAATGGCGAGGATAATGGCCTCTTCTTTTCTCCACCTAATGGCTTTCTTTTGTCAGACGACTACCTCTCTGCTGGGCGCCCAAAACGCATTACGTCAAGGTCACTTACCTTTCTTAACAAAATATTTACGACTGCAGTTTCCGCTACAGTGGCAGTCTCATATAAAAAATTTCACAGGTCAAGGATTTGCGTTACAAATCTGTAGAAACAAAGTCCTATTGGTATAAGTGTCCAAAAAAAGTTTCGTCGGCATTGTGATACATTCACGCATTTACACACATTTCATAACTCTTAAAGTACGATTCTTGGTTTCCAACATCCTTTTCCACAAATCAGAGTCCCTAACCAGTACTCATTATTCATATATGTATTTGTCGACACTTCTTCAATATTTCATCAAAATAAATACGTAGCATAATCAAATTCCTCATATATGGCAGCATCATCTTATTGACCATAAACGTACCTCAACAGCATAATACAAATCGTCGTCGTAAAAATAACGTCATAACACCTCAGTCAAATCTCAAAATCGTCGTAGCTTCCTCCAATAGTGTCAAAACCTAAAAATAATTCTCTGCTCATTTCAATAGTGTTGTTTACATCAAACGTACTTTAAAAATCATGATCTCATACCAAATACAACATTCAAAGCTCTCATAGTATCACAATGGTTCCAAAAAAAAATGAACAGTTCACAAAGTACACGCAAAATACAATTTCGTAAGTGTGAAGTAATCCAACTCTGTAATTGCGTAAACATGTGTCACTGATGTAATAAAAAAAATGATTATCTCTCAGTTAAATGATCAGATAGCTGTGTATAATTTGTGTGTTAGAGGAATATGGTACCGATGTGTAAAGTTGTATAAGCAAATACCATATTAGCTAGGGTTCCTTGTGCTTTCCAAACACATGGTACACAAAGTGAGCGTGTACCTCCCTGAGGATTAATGTAATTATACCATCAGGTGTTACAGATTACAGCAATGGAATGAAATGTATTACGGAAAACCTTTGTATCATTGTACTTCAAATATCTTTAAAAATAAATGTTTTAAGTGCGAAATTAATCACTCAAATACGTGTCCTGTAGCGCTAAATGTTTGTCTTGCTGTAAGATAATCTCTGTGGAAGTGTCGTAGTTATCGTCCTCCGAAAGCTAAGTTCTGCAGAAGCCAATGTACTTACCTCATGATACACCAAATTTCAAGTAAACCAAAATGTTGCATTAAAATCTCATTAGCAGTACTGGTAAATGTTCTAAGTATGTGAGCCTTATAGTCGTTACGTAATCGTGCAACTAACAAGCAAGAATGTACACACACAATAACACTGTGACGTCTGTTCACTATAACAATGCATTCGTAATTTCTGTTTAAAAATGTTCCCTAGGTTATAGACTGGATATTTAACTTCAAACATTGTTGCATGTTAACAGTTTCTTAAGTCTGACAAAGCATACTAGAAATGTGAAGTGAAAAGTTTTATACCAAAGACTAAGTTAAAAAGCAGATTATCTCTCAATAAATGGTTTTACATGTGAAATGTGCTGTAAACCTTTACTCTTCCTAGTACGCAGACTTTCAACTGAAAAGCAATTGTCATGTTTTATACGTCGGTAAGGAATGCTAAAATTTTTCTCAAGGTTAGCGTCTATGTTATTTTTCTCTGAGCCAGCCGGCGCACGCGGCTGCCTGTGGTGCGAGTCATTGTCTGTCTCTTTGTTGGCGCGCGCCGTTATTGGGATTAGGAGAGCTAACTTCTACAAATTCACCGTGACGAGAGGGCCCTGCCCTGTTTAAATCCCGCCAGTTCTGATGAAATTCAGGTCTGTCGTTATGATTATCTCGTTTGTCGTCATGTCGGTAGATTTCATAATTTCTTTCTTGTCGGTCATGTTGTGGAGAATTTCTTCCTGAATCATAACTGCCCGCTGAACTGTTGCATCTGAAGTTATTCTGTCTCCCTTGATAAAAATAGTTCTGGTTACCATATTGTCTGTTTCTATGATTGTCTCTGTCATATTCATTACTACGGAAATGCGATCTTTCTCTGTAACTATTATTACTCTGCCAGTGGTTGTCATATGGGTGGTGTCTGTTTGGGTCACGATTTGCGTTGTCGTGTCCAGTTATTGTTTCTGTCGTTAGGGAATTGTGACGTATGTGACCTGTAGTGATTATTTTCCTGTTTTCGCATCTGGCGACTGTCTGTGTCAATTTCTAATTCTTGTAAGAGTCCTTGAAAAGCTTCAATGTCGTCTTTGCAACGTCCTGCCAAAATAATATGTCGTAAATGTTCAGGTAATTTGATTAAGCAAATGCGGATGAGGTCTGAGGGGCTGTATGGGTTTGTCAGGTACTGATTCTTGTGCAACATGTCTTCTAAATATTTGACAAGACTGGAAAATTCAGATTGTTCAAAGTGTTTCATCATCATGATACTATGTTTTACTCGGTCTTGTGTAGCTTGAGACCAATATGCTGAGAGGAAGGCATGGTAAAATTCTCCTTCACTGTGGCAATCGTGAATGAGCGATCGCATTCTCACAGCTGGTTCATTCTCTAAGTAGCCACACATAAATTCTAATCTGTGTTCTAACGACCAGTTGGGAGGAAAACAATGAGAGAATTGATGGAGCCATGCTTGTGGATGAATGTTGTTGCCAGAATTCTTAAATGTTTTGAATTTACGTGTAGTAATGAACAGCTTATAGTCAAAATCATCATGTCGGCGAGTCGCATATCGGTCATTGTTAGGTCGTGTCGGCCGTTCCATCTCAAAATTCGGTGCACATTGCCAATTTCTTTCATAACTTCCGAAATGCCCTGTGTTATTATTTTGTGGCTGTTCCGTATTTCTCTGTCCCTCTTCCCGTACTGGAGCGCGAGTGTCCTCTGAAATATGTAATTCTTGTATTACCTGCGTCAACTGATCTTGTACTTCCCGGATTTCTCTTTTGTACTGTGTATTGATTTGATTTTGATTTTGTTTGAATTTTCTAATTTGTTCATACTTTTCTGTGTCAGTGAAGGCTACAGGTCTTGTGTCATTCAGATCATCATCTACCTTTGTAGATAAGTTAGTGACCTGATCCGAAAGTTCGGCTACTTTCTCCGATAGTGAACACATTTCCTCAGTGTGTTTTTCTGAACCAAGTTTCAGAGTGTCCATTTGTGTTGAAATCGAATCTACTGTGTCCTTTAAGTTTTCCTGAGTTTTTGCAAGTTGCGTAACCGAATCGGTAGATGCAACTAAGTCAATTTTAGCCCACAAGGTCTCATGATTTTCATGAACAATTGTTTGCAGTTCTGTTATGGCTGCTTCGTGATTCTGTAATGCATTTTCATGGCGCGAAAAAATAGGTTGAAAATGCTCACAAATTTGTGTTTTTACGTCATTGCAGACTTTTTGACATTTCGATTCAATGTTATGTAACTCAGTAGTTAAATCTTGACGTGTTTGTTCAAGTGTGGTGTCTAACTTTTGAAGATTTTGTTCCATTGTGTCTAACTTTTTAAGATTCTGTTCCACTGTGTCTAACTTTTGAAGATTTTGTCCCATTTGTTTCTGATTTTGTTCAAGCGTTGTGTCTAACTTTTGTAGCCTTTGTCCCATTTGTTGCATTAACTGTAATAACAATGCACTGGTGTCTGAAACATGTTCCTCAGTGCTTTTCGGCAGTGAAGTTGCACCGGGAACATTTACATTTTGACAAGCAGAAAATGTGTCTTGACTTATTTGCGAAAACAATGAGGACTCAAAACCTGAATGTACAGTATTTGCAAACTTGTGTCCTGTCATTTCGGATTCCTGAGGCGAGCTGTTGCCGACCGATCTATCGATAATCATTCCCTGTTCACTACCTGTTTCACTGCCTACGCCATTGTTAGCCGCCCGCTCCATTTCCCTATGCACAATTACCAAATTACTACTTTGGACATCAGTTAATTTATTACTCGGTGGCGCTAACACACTGCTTTCGTCTTCACTGTCATTTCTCGGTTTACTTTGGAGCCTAGTATTACGTTTTTCACACGCCATTATTGTCACAATATTTCACACGATAACACAGAAAAGCACAATTTGAAGAGCAAAAATAAGAGAACACATTAACATAGCACTGAAAATAATATCTAGTTAATTGCAGCTGCGAAATACTTGGTGCAAATCTACATGCATGCCACAACTGTTTTACTGTACAACAATGAAAAACTACAACTACAAAGGAAATTCTCTCTATGATTACGCGCTAGCAATAAACAAAAGCTACACTAATTACACAAACTACAAGAAAAAATCAGAAGATTCCAGTGCAGTATCCTCGGCTAAGGGTCGACATATGAAACGTCCCCTTATTGAAGAATTATACACGACTGTGCTTAAACTGACACACAATATTTTTAGCGCAACGCAATCTGACTTTCAAAAATCCCTACAAAAGAATGGCCCTGACTAACATTAAACTATACCTTTCAGAAATCACTTACCTCACAAAAATCTTCATTACTCGAATTAGTGCAATACAGCGAGCGCCACTACTGCCTGCTAAATAAAAGATTCAAACTACGGAAGGCACTAACTACTGATAGGCATAGTTAGCAAATGAAAGTTTTAAATGGAGAACAAACAATGTATTTACCTTACTAGTCATAATATATGTAGCAGTTCATGACAAATTACAAAACTCCGCCATCCCTCTCCCCACATCCACCACTGTTGGCGGCTCACCTCCAACTGCGCAACGCAACGCGCTGTTCGCATCCAGCTGCTGCTGCCCAACACTACAATGGCGAGTATTACAACAATGCAAAGTAGCCACAGACTGCACACAGAACAGCCAGTGATTTTCATACAGAGGTGGCGTTACCTATAAAAAAACCTAAACAGCCTACTTACAACCGCCAGACACCACACTTACTAGGTGGTAGCCTTTAAATCGGCCGCGGTCCGTTAGTATACGTCGGACCCGCGTGTGGCCACTATCAGTGATTGCAGACCGAGCGCTGCCACACAGCAGGTCTAGTCTACAGAGACTCCCTAGCACTCGCCCCAGTTGTACAACCGACTTTGCTAGCGATAGTTCACTGCGTACTTACGTTCTCATTTGCCGAGACGATAGTTTAGCACAGCCTTCAGCTACATCATTTGCTACGACCTAGCAAGGCGCCATTATCAGTTACTATTGATATTGTGAATCATGTACCGTCAAGATCGACGTTCATCATTAATGGATTAAAGTTAAGTACGTCCGTTTTTCTAAATTCTAATTTCCTTGTCCTGTTCCAGACCACACGCCAGCCTGCATGAGCTAAAACGTGCCTTTCGGCCTCCTCTAGTAACACGGTGTTGGCTCTCCTGCCAACCACAACACTTATTCCACAACTGGCGTCCAGATACAAACGCTCTAAAACAAAAAATTTAACTCTGAAAATCCTAGGTTCACTTGAAAACATGTATCTATTAGGCGGGTGCAGAAGTTCATAGCGTTTTTGTTTTGCAAGCTTGTATTCGGGTTGCTATGGGTTTATTTATCGATTCTCAATTTTTATTTGTAGTTCACTGTTGCTTTTTGAGTATAAGTGTTGAAATTATTTTGTTTGAAGATAGTGAGTGGAGCTGTCGACGCTACAAAATGGAGTACAAACAGGAGAAATTGGAACATTTCCGACATTTTTCGCGGTCTGAGTTCATTCGAGGGGCGACAGCAGCGGAGGCGCCCAGAAACATGTGCACCGTGTGTGGGGATAATACTACTGGACAGAGCACTCTAAGGAAATGGTTTTCTCATGTTAAGGAGGATCGTGTTGACGTTAATAATTTCGGTGTTTGATGAAAGTCGTTCACACTCATGAACCCACAATGATCCATACGAGTGTACTTGAGAGCTGGTAAATGTGATGAACTGCTTCACTACCGTACGGATTTACATGCAATGGGAAAGGCTCAAACATCAGTTGTACGGGTGCCGCATGCTCTAAGCCAAAACCACAAAATCAGCGTACACCACTGCTTGGCTCGTGAACAACACCGATGATTACTACCCTGTACCGCTACTGGTGACGAGAAATGGAGTTTTTATGCTAACACAGGGAGACGAAAAGAATGTTTGAGCCCAAACAAAGCAGCAACTCCTCGAACAACGACCTGCAATCATCCACAAAAGACAATGTTATGCAGCTGGTGCGCTACGAATTGCTTCCCCGAAGTGTAACCATCACTGCTGACGTCTATTCTCAACAACCGAGACGTCTTGCAGACGCAGTCCGAGAACGACAAGCAGGAAGACCGCGTGAAGTGGCGCTACTCCACGATAACGACCACCCGCATTTTGCTGAACTGACAGAAGACAGTATACGGGAGTTGTGTTGGGAAGTCCTTCCCCAACCACCTTATTCAGCTGATCTTGCGTCGCCATACACAGATACAACCTTGAATTAACTTCCCTTTGCAATGAAAATGCTCTATGAACATGGCTAGACGAGTTCTTCTCCTAAAAATCACGTGATTTCCACAGTCGCGGAATAGAAAACGTACACCAGCGTTGGCAGACTGTTGTAAACAAAGAAGGAGAATGTATTATTGATGACAAAAGTCTGTGATATGTTTGAACTTATGCACCAACCAAATACCTTCTCTGCAGTCCGCAGAGCTTACCGGTGTGACGGGATGCCGCAGCGTCAGGGGAACGTGCAGACGGCCATGAGGTTGCCCCGCTGATGAATAATAGAAGGCGTAGGACAGTATCTGACAACTTCTCGAGCGTGAAACTACCCATTTCAGAGGTAGTATTGATCGTCACGTGAATAGTTTTCATTCTCAGTTTTTTGACGTTATAACAACAGTAGCTGCTGAAGAGCACTGAAAGACATAAATCAAAAGAAGGCAGCTGTAGTAGACGAAATTTCCTCAGAATTGTTGAAAACCTTGGGTGAACTTACCTTCGTACCACCATTCCACTAGGTAAGCGAGATATATGTATCGAGTAACACAGACTCTGACATCATTAAAAAATATAATAACTGCAATTCGGAAGAAGCTGACATCAGTGAAGAATATTACGGTTACAAAAACGGCTCGGACGCAATATCAGCAGAGGTCAGTTACTGGATGCAGTTGTATTCCGAGAACTTTATTCACCGTGGTCGTTTCTTTACATTTGATTAGCCAGATAGGATTCTACAAGCAGTCAGCTGAATTACTTCTTAGCAGCTTCCCTTACGGTTGGGCAATGCCTTTGCCACACACTAAAAAAAAGACGTACTACCCAAAAAAATTTTCAATGTTAAAGGATTCCTTTCCTGGTTAATGGTTGGTTTAACGATATCTCTCAGCATTCGCAACCACTGTGTCCTGATGAGTAGTAAATCTTCTTCGCCTCAGTATCATCCACGGGGAATTATCCTCCTAACTTACATACAAAAGCTTGGTGAATGTTGGGCGGTCACATCATTGTCTGGCGAGTTGCCATACCTACCTGTCACTCTGGGAATGATGGGATTCCCTCAAATATATATATATATATATATATATATATATATATATCTCATACAGGGTATAACACTGAAAATGCACACGAAGTACCTCCTGCAACATTCAAAATTTTCGCCGTTTAATTTTCGTCGATAACTTGCACTATACTCTTGAAAAAAATGGCTCTGAGGACTATGGGACTCAACTGCTGTGGTCATAAGTCCCCTAGAACTTAGAACTACTTAAACCTAACTAACCTAAGGACAGCACACAACACCCAGCCATCACGACTATACTCTTGATTCTGAAGGTATACGCTTTACTACAGAAACTAAATACATTAGTACTTCGATTACGTATTAAATACAAATTTGACTGTATATAATTGATTGTCATTATAATAGAAATATTGTAAATTGCTGGGTAATAGCCAAGGGAACTTTACTGAAATGTATCAATAGCAACGACGAAATGATAATAATTGTGCCGATGTTTATCTTTGCGTATGGAGAGTCTCTGTCGCGTTGCGTGCAGATGGGAGGAAGAGCAGCTTGTGTCGTGAAAGAGTGCGGAAGTATTTGTTGGGCGCTCCGGCGGACCCGGTGTGCACCTATACTCGCGCCAGTATAGATATCCCGGACTCGTTAACCTATGATTATTGAGAGCCCGGCAGGAGTGGACAGGCCGAGGAAGCTGCAGTTACAACTGTTGCCTGTCCCATATTTATCCGTGGCTCTGGAGACGACTCGGGGTTCCTCTCATCAAGCAGCAGCAGCAGCAACAACAACGACAGCTTATACTAAAATGTAAACTTTCACGGCCGGAAATATCATGTCCATTATAATTATCCGGGCTGTTACGCCGAGGACGGCTGATGAATTCTGAGGTGATTCCCAACGTTTCGTCTCCGACTGCGGGAGACATCTTCAAGGGGGTCCGTAGCTTGATGGAAGGTCCAACACACACACTGGCTCGCTACTGACTGCCGCTAAATTCCGTGTCCGCGCGCCCCCGCGCCCACGAGTGACGTCACGTGTTTTGAAAACGTCAGTGCAATTGGCCGCTGTCCGTCGCCGTCGATCGCCGTTGCCATCACCCAGTAGTGGACGAGTGGTACACATCTTCTTTAACACCGGCATCCATATACCGTTTAATTTGACGCCATCTTCCTTTCGGTTGAAATTATTTGGGTGTTTAGCGATTTCGATTGCCTCCCTGTAGAGCCTTTCGTAGTATCCGCTCGTGGCCGCTAGTACTTGCGTCTCCTCGAAACGAATATTGTGGGTTCCTGGCTGGAAAGCATGCTCCGCAACAGCTGATCGTTCCGTTTCTCCTCTTCTACAATTTCCCTTGTGCTCTTCCAAACGTTTAGAAACAGTTCTTTTGGTGGTACCCACATAAACATCACCACAGCTGCATGGGATCCTATACACTCCAGATTTTTCCAATGGTTTGTGAGCGTCCTTGGCAGGCCTAAGGTATTCCTGTATCTTCCTGGTGGGCTTGTAAATTACAGTAATATTCCGCTTCGCCAAGATCCTCCCTATTCTTTCCGTTACATTTTTACCAAACGGCAGGAAAACCTTAGATTTTGCAGTAGCCTGTACATCAGTATGATTTCTGCGTGACTGCGTCAACGCACGTTTTATTTCGGCGGACGAATATCCGTTCTTCGTTAGTGCATTGTGGAGATGTTCCATATCAGCGTCGAGCAACTCAGGTTCACAAATATCTCTAGCTCTGTCCGCTAACGTCTTGATAACACCCCGCTTCTGTTGTGGGTGGTGGTTCGAATCACGGTGGAAATAACGGTCCGTGTGCGTGGGTTTGCGGTACACTGAGCGGCCCAAACTACCATTTTCGTTTCTAAACACAAGCACATCGAGGAAATGTAGTTTGCCGTCTACCTCCTCCTCCATAGTAAACGGAATTCTTGAGTTTATACTGTTCAGATGTTCGTGGAACCGGCTTAGTTCCTCACTACCATATCTCCACAACACAAAAGTGTCATCCACGTATCGGAACCATACATTTGGTTTCTTGCTGGCAGTACCTAAGGCCTGTTCTTCGAATTTCTCCATAAAGAAGTTAGCAATTACGGGACTTAGGGGGCTTCCCATAGCCACGCCATCCGTTTGCTCATAAAACCGTTCATTCCACTTGAAGTATGTGGTCGTCAAACAACACTTAAACAGCTCTAAAATATCGGCAGGAAAAATTCGATCCAGCTGTTCCAATACATCATTAAGTGGAACCATGGTAAACAGCGATACCACATCGAAGCTGACCAATATGTCCTCCGGCTGGACCACTATGCCATTCAATCAGATGATGAAATGTGTTGAATTCTTTATATACGAGTCCGAACGGCCCACATGTGGTTTTAACAGCGTAGTCAAAAACTTGGCTAACGAGTAGGTGGGCGAACCAATGGCACTCAGTATCGGTCTTAACGGAAAATTTTCTTTATGAATTTTGGGCAATCCATAAAGCCTCGGTGGTAGCGCAACCGAACTGCAGAGACCTTTCTGTACACTCTCTTCAATGGAGGACTTTTTTATTAACCGCGACACAGTTCTGAGAACGTTGTTAGTGGGGTCCTTATTCAGCTTCCTATATGCTTGCGGATCCAGTATATCCGTAATTTTTCTCTGATAGTCGGCCACGTCTATAACCACCGTTGCGCTTCCTTTGTCAGCTGGGAGAACCAAAATACTATCGTCGTCATTCAGGAGTTTTAAAGCTCTTCTCTCACCCACAGTTATATTACTTTTCGGCGGTTTTGCATTGGCTAATATTCTCACTGTTTCTATACGGATTTCTTCAGCTGTTACAGAATCTACACTGCGAATTCCTGCTTCTACATTGGCTATAATTTCTTCCGTGGGCACAAAACGCGGACTAACAGCAAAATTTCCTCCCTTGACAAGCACAGATGCCTCATCGTCAGATAACGAACGTTTGGAGGAATTGATAACGGTCCGGCAAACGTCTAAATGCCGAACAGTCTGATTAGGTAGCAAATTATCAAACTTCTTCTTCTGTCTACTAGACGTCGTCAACATACGCTTCCCCATAGTATCATGCAGTAGTCTATCAATTTTATCCCAGTCACCGCTGCACAGTTTATTACTGATCGTAGTATGGAGAGACATTAACTTGCAGTTTGTGCTTGCCAAGTCCCGTCGGGTCTGCTGAATGCGCTCTCGCAGTAAGGCCTCCACAGTCCGTTTGAAAATGCGTTGTGCCTTTCCCGAATAGAACAGTCGCTTTATCTTCAGAAACTTCGGTATAACGCCGACGGCTCTGCAACGAGACAGGAATGTGAGGGAACACAAATCTGCACTCTCTTCTTCTGGAGTCCTTCCAGGCGTCGCACTTCTCTTGACATCTCCTCCCCGTAGAGGCGTCTGATACTAAAATGTAAACTTTCACGGCCGGAGATATCATGTCCATTATAATTATCCGGGCTGTTATGCCGTGGTCGGTTGAGGAATTCTGAGGTGATTCCCTGCCGTTTGTTAAAAATGTAACGGAAAGAACAGAGAGGATCTTGACGAGGCGGAATATTACCGTAATTTACAAGCCCAGCAGGAAGATACAGGAATACCTTAGGCCTGCCAAGGACGCTCGCAAACCATTGGAAAAATCTGGAGTGTATAGGATCCCATGCAGCTGTGGTGATGTTTATGTGGGTACCACCAAAAGAACTGTTTCTAAACGTTTGGAAGAGCACAAGGGAAATTGTAGAAGAGGAGAAACGGAACGATCAGCTGTTGCGGAGCATGCTTTCCAGCCAGGGGACCACAATATTCGTTTCGAGGAGACGCAAGTACTAGCGGCCACGAGCGAATACTACGAAAGGCTCTACATGGAGGCAATCGAAATCGCTAAACACCCAAATAATTTCAACCGAAAGGAGGAGGGCGTCAAATTAAACGGTATATGGATGCCGGTGTTAAAGAAGATGTGTACCACTCGTCCACTACTGGGTGATGGCAACGGCGATCGACGGCGACGGACGGCGGCCAATTGCACTGACGTTTTCAAAACACGTGACGTCACGCCGCGGCGCGGGGGCGCGCGGACACGGAATTTAGCGGCAGTCAGTAGCAAGCCAGTGTGTGTGTTGGACCTTCCATCAAGCTACGGACCCCCTTGAAGATGTCTCCCGCAGTCGGAGACGAAACGTTGGGAATCACCTCAGAATTCATCAACCGACCACGGCATAACAGCCCGGATAATTATAATGGGCAACGGCAGCTCAGCATTGTCGTCGGCTACATTCTTGTCGTTAGCACAGCTACAATATCGTAACACTGTTAACTGACAAACATTGTAATGTAAAATCTTCACCCAGCAACATTTCATTCACAGAGTATGAATAACTTGAATAATAACTTGCAAAAGTTAAAATTTCTAGGACATCTGTGTTGTATTGTCTTCAGACATTATTACCATGCGGGGTCCCTTTCCATTCAATGCAATCATCGAGTGTCATAAGAATATGAAAACTGGTTAAATATTTACTGCTAGTTTCGCGTATTTCCTACTGACCAGTTTCAGTCTACATTTTCTGCCTCACAAGGGAACCTCCCAATCGCACCCCCCTCAGATTTTGTTATAAGTTAGCACAGTGGATAGGCCTTGAAAAACTGGACACAGATCAATCGAGAAAACAGGAAGAAGTTGTGTGGAACTACGAAAAAAATAAGCTAAATATACGAACTAAGTAGTCCACGAGTAACATAAGCAACATTAGGATATTGTGAGCCCAGGAGCGCCGTGGTGCCGTGGTTAGCGTGAGAGGTCCTTGGTTAATTCTTCCCTCGATTGAAAATTTTACTCTTTATTTTCGCAAAGTTGTGATCCGCCCGTTCGTTCATTGACGTCTCTGTTCACTGTAATAAGTTTAGTGTCTGTGTTTTGCCACCGCACCGCAAAACCGTGCGATTAGTAGACGAAATGACGTGCCTCTCCAATGGGCACCGAAAACATTTGCTCGCAAGGTCATAGGTCAACCGATTCCTCCACAGGACAACACGTCAGATATATTCTATACGACACTGGTGACGGCATGTGCGTCACCTGACAGGAATAAGTTGTCGACCCATCTAACTTGTACACTTGGCGAATGGGTAAAAAAATTCTTCTACCTTGCCGATTTAGGTTTTCTTGTGGATGTGATAATCACTCCCAAAAAAGTAATGAAAACGTAAGAGTTTGTCACATGAACTGCAACAAATGAATGCAACAGTTTCACAGTCGCAAAGTTTTCCCTGTGCTCTGTCAAAACATATGTTTTTTGTTTTCAAATTTTTCCGTGTGTATACCGTCAAATCCTGCATGTGTCCAAGCAAATCTGAACATGTCCTGGAATTTTGGAGAGCGAAGTTGATTATGTTTGAGTGCCTTAACTTTGATAATAGTCTGAAAATAAAAAATTTGCACTCGAGGGAGGCTTGAACCAAAGAACTTTTGTTTCGCAGCTGCTCACGCTAACCACGAGACCACGGCGCTTCAGAGTTTACACTGCCCTTGATGCTGCCTATCTTGCGCATGGACTACTCAGTTTGTATATTTTCCTTTCTTTCTCATAGTTCCACACAACTTCTTCCTGTTTTCTCGATTGATCTGTGTTCAGTTTTTCAAGGCCTATCCACTGTGCCAACTTGTAATTAAATCTGAGGGGGGTGCGATTGGGAGGTTCCCTTGTCAGTAACTCTTCATTCTCGTATTGCTTAACAGAGGCTACTTACAGTAAAGTAAATTTTGCTGGCAAAACTAATAACTACAGATACAATATAAATTAAGAGAGAGCAATTTCATTTATTCTGTATTAACCTTAGTGAGTGACTTCTGCTGGCTTGCTATTTATTTGATTGTTATTATTTGAAAAGTGAAACCGATTGCTCATTGGCTTAAAGGTAATTCAGTTCAATCTTTCAATAATCAAAAATAAATTGCTTGCCGTTTTCTAAATTTTGCATTAAGTTACCCTGAGGTTACTCACAGATTTTTTTCTTCTCTTTATTTTTGCATAACAAACTTTTACTTAACCAGTAATTACATTTAACGTTCCTTTCAAAAGTTAGTGTTTCAGAATGAGTAACTGCAAGTAGTGGGGCAACAAGGACGTGGTCGCAAAGTACCGTTATCCGAGACGGCGGGCGTCACCCCAAGTACCGTTATCCAAGACGGCGGCCGTAACGGAAGTACGTGATGTCAGCTGATCACGCGATTGACGTCAGCTGATGACTCGAGTACCGTTATACAAGATGGCGGCTTTTGGAGGGAAGATAGCAGATTTGTGCTACCTCTACTAACCTAAGAAAGTAAAACGCCCCCCTGACAGCAAGTTTGAATTTTGGAGGGAAGATAGCTCAATTGCGCTACCTCTACTAACGTAAAAAAATTGGGGGAAAGAATGGGCTACTTCCACTAACCTGAGTCAACTCTTCCTAGGAACTAGGTATAAGTGTTTATTTAAAAAATTAGAGGTTGAAATACCATCAAGTGTTTTCGCCATCCTCTTGTAAAATGTTCACGACTTTTCCTCTAAGAGCTTACTCCTGCAGCTGAGGCAAGTTAGTATGGTATTCCGTTCAATTCGAATATAATTTTTATAAATTTGTTTAAATTTGCTTAAATTTGTTGAGATAAGTTTAAATTTGATTAAATTTGTTTAAATTTATTATCTACCTACAGCATTAGTGTCATGTTAGCACCACAAGAGGCTGAGATATAGGTTGTCGGTATGTTACATGAAATAATTCTGCTCTACGCATAAGTCCTTATTTAAGCAGTTAGAGCGAACTAAACGTGCATTTTCCAAGAGGATTGTGGTACTACCTCTAAGAACTTACTCCCGCAAATCATGGGAGTTAGTATAGTGTTGCCTCCACCAGATCCTGCTCATTCAATTCGGAAATACTTCGTTTCAATTTATTATCTACCTACAGCATTAGTGTCGTGTTACCGCCATAAGAGGCTAAGATATCGATAGCTCTATTACTTCCACTGGACATAAGTCCTTATTTAAACAATTAAAACCACTACAACCATCAAATGTGTTCACCACCGTGTTTGAGAATGTTCACGAAATTTGCTCTAACAGATTATTCTTGCAGCTGATGAGAGTTAGTATGGTGTTTCCTTTCAATTCGAATATAATTTGTTCAAATTTTTATAAATTTATTACCTATCTACAGCATTAATTTCATGTTACCTCCAGAATGGGCTGAGCTACCGATAACTGTATTATATGCACTAGACATAAATCTTTATTTAAACGATTAGACCACTACAACCACCAACTCCGTTCACGAAATTTGCTCTAACAGCTGATGGGAGTTAGTATCGTGTTTTCAATTCAGTTGGACTATAATCTCTATAAATTTGTATAAATTTCTTTAAATTCGTATAAATTTCTTTAAATTTGTTTAAATTTATTATCTACCAACAGCATCAGCGTTGTGTTAACGCCATAAGAGGCTTAGATGTCGGTGTTTGAATAGCTGTATTACATGCACTGGACCTAAGTCTTTATTTAAGCAGTTAGAGCCACTATCAAGATCAAATGTGTTTGCCATCCTCTTGGAAAATGTGCATGAATTTTGCAGAGGAGGAGGGGGGGCGTTAGTATGGTGTCGCCCGCACTGGAGACTGCTCGTTCATATAGGCAGCAAAATGTGTTCACTACGCTTCTAAATACCTCGTTTCAACAACTTTTCAAGGTCATCCAACCACATTTTCTACACATATGGAATTACGGATCTCACCTAGTTTATTACGTTGATACAAAATATTCACCATGCCAGCCGTCTGGAGGGGAGGAAAATTGGTGTGAAAAAAGGAATCACCCCGTTCTGGGCTGCTGGAGAGAGGAGGGAGTGTACTTTATTTATTTTTTTGAACAACTTATTTAGCTACGGATTTCACCTAATATATTTATCACGCTGATGCAAAACACTCACCCTAATGTGCAATATACAGTTTACAGACCACGAAACTACTTGTAAATAATAATACATTGCACTGATGTGACGCAAACAACTCGTAAATTACGAAGTTGCGCAGTGGCTAACACACTGGACGCGCATTCGGGAGGACAACGGTCCAGTCCCGCGTTCGACCCGATCCTGATTTAGGTTTTCTGTGATTTCCTTAAATTGCTTCAGGCAAATGCCAGGATGGTTCATTGGAAAGGGCACGGCCGACTTCCTTCTGTGTCCTTCCTTATTCGATGAGACCGATGACCTCGCAGTCTGGTCTCCTCTCTCTAACAACCCAACTCTTAAATTACCGAAATAATCCAGTAAATACCATGCAGACGTGCAATCTACTCGTAGCTAACCAAAATAATGCACGCAAACACGCTTACAACGCTTAACCGCCCGAAAACAATTCAATGCACAACACTCGCTGCAAGTAAAATGCCCAACTTATCAACCACTCGAACCCTGCTTCTACTGCATTGAAAGTGTTGTGGGTTGGCAGGAGAGCCAACACCGGGTTACTAGAGGAAGCCGAAAGGCACGCGTTTTAGCTCACGCAGGCTGATGTGGGGTCTGGAACAGGACATGGAAATTAGAATTTAGAAAAAACGGACGTAACTGGTGGAATACTTAACTTTAATCCGTTAATGAAGAACGTCGGTCTTGACGGTACATTATTACAGTATCAATAGTAACTGGTAATGGCGCCTTGCTAGGTCGTAGCAAATGACGTAGCTGAAGGCTATGCTAACTATCGTCTCGGCAAATGAGAGCGTATTTTGTCAGTGAACCATCGCTAGCAAAGTCGGTTGTACAACTGGGGCGAGTGCTAGGAAGTCTCTCTAGACCTGCCGTGTGGGCCGGCCGGAGTGGCCTAGCGGTTCTAGGCGCTTCAGTCTGGAACCGAGCGACCGATACGGTCACAGGTTCGAATTCTGCCTCGGGCATGGATGTGTGTGATGTCCTTAGGTTAGTTAGGTTTAATTCGTTCTAAGTTCTAGGCGACTGATGACCTCAGAAGTTAAGTCGCATAGTGCTCAGAGCCGACCCACCTACCGTGTGGCGGCGCTCGGTCTGCAATCACTGATAATGGCGACACTCGGGTCCGACGTATATTAACGGACCGCGGCCGATTTAAAGGCTACCACCTAGCAAGTGTGGTGTCTGGCGGTGAAACAACAGAAAGCCAAAGTGCACACACGCCCCTCCAATTGCAGGAGAGATAAGCTAAGTTATTGTATACACTCTGGAGCCGAGCGACCCCTATGATCGCAGGTTCGATCCTGCCTCGGGCATGGATGTGTGTGATGTCCTTAAGTTAGTTAGGTTTAATTAGTTCTAAGTTCTAGGCGACTGATGACCTCAGAAGTTAAGTCGCATAGTGCTCAGAGCCATTTGAACCATTTTTAAGTTATTGTTCTTGAATTATTTTGCTCGGGAAACTGACCCAAATATCCATCCTAATTACGTAATTAATCAGAATTACGCAACTATATGCATAGCGCTGCAGAAGGACGGCTTAAAATGGTTAAATTTAACTATACAACTCACCTTATCCTGCTTTAATTACACAAGTATATGGATAACACTGAACAAGAACAGCAATAAGCCCGCAAATACTGACAACTCGTGTTATCGTGTTCGGGAAAAATATTGTACCACTCGAAACCAGCGACAGTAACACACAAACTCTACCCTACACCTACAAGCTAGGGGAAAAACGTTCAATTCACTAGATCCTGCTGTTCGACAGACATTGGTTTAAAAACAGTCTATTAGCTCCAAGCATATATCATCTATCCCTGTTTGACGTCAGAGTTCACTACACATTCCTATTAAAAAATTACCCTAACCGAAGCTAGTGCGAGATCTTCGTCTTAAAAGGCTACCTTCTCATCCACATACAATCACAAACTATGAGATCGCGTTACTACGCCAACAGTCTCACGGTGCCTGCCTCGCCAAAACGGCTCGCCGCGAAAGTCCCACTTTCCCTCTAAATGCATCCTGTTCCTCTAAAAGTGCACTGACCTAATGGCTACGAAGCACCGCATTCACAGCCCCAGAGCGCCTCGCGGTCCCAGACTTTGTTTCACGTCACGTAGTATACTCGAGCAGGAATGGACGAGAGCTACCATTCAGCATTCGATTGTTAACGATTTAACATCAACTTCACTCTTATAATAAAGCAAAACATTTCTGACCACAATAAATGTCCTATTTTTCACGAAAATAGTCAAAGTCCAGTTTTATGAGCAAAAATCTATATAGTTTTTCGCCTTCGACTTAGAAACTTATCACCTCTGCAAACAGATTTACGTCTAAACTGATATTTCCACTCACGAAGAAAGATTTCTGTCATTTAGCAAGTTCCAAATCACGCCAAGTCAAATAACGTCTTTCTCATATCTAGACAACCGTCATACGTACCTTCCCCCTGCTAGATGCACACATCACAATCGTCTTCCTCTCACCAAAATAAAATGTCAAATGCGAAGAAGCACTCGACCAAACTATTTACATGATAACGGAATAATAAATGACCCAGTGCAAACACACATCCATATTCAGTCTTGTCATATTTCCACTTGATCACGAAAGCTGTCCAACACATACTATTGTTAGTATTAGTATTAGTAGTAGTATTAGTATTAGTATTAGTTCGCTATTCGGTCGTCTAGACGACTACACCGTTAAGTCAAATATATTTCCGCATTGCTACAGCCCTCTCCATATGGATAGCCACCTGCCGTTAGCGCGAGACTTGAATAATTCCCACCACAGGCCACGCATTGACATAATCATCCTACCAAATCGAACACATATATATTTGTTCGCTATACTTGCAAGTGAATGACATTCGACCATGAGCGAAGTATCCGAAATACACCACTGTCTTCAGTTAGGGTGATTTTTTAATAGACGTGTGTGGTGAACTCTGACGTCAAACAGTGATAGATGGTATATGCTTGGAGCTAACAGACTTTTTTAAACTCATCTCTGTCGAACAGCTGGATATAGTGTGTTGAAAGTTTTTGCCCTAGCTTGTAGATGTAAGGTAGGGTTTAAGTGTTACTGTCGCTGCTTTGGAGTGGTATAATTTTTTTCCCGCACAGGATAATATGAGTTGTCACTGTTTGCGGGTTTATTACTGTTCTTGTTAAGTGTTATGCATATAGTTGCGTAATTAGGACCGATCTTCGTGATCAGTTATGTAATTAGGATGGATATTTGGGTCAGTCTTCAGAGCAAAATAAATGAAGTACAATAACCTAACCTTTCCTCCCGTTATTGGAGAGTTTCCATGCGTTAGAGGGCGTGTGTGCACTTAGGCTTTCAATGCAGTAGAATCAGGGTTCGAGTGGTTGATAAGTTGGGCTTTTTACTTGCAGAGAGTGTTGTGCATTGAATTATTTTCTGGTGATTAAGCGTTGTAAGCGGGCTTGCATGTTTTATTTTTGTGATCTACGAGTAGATTGCACGTCTGAATGGTATGGATTATTTCGGTAATTTGGGATTTGGGTTGTTTGACGGATGATACCAGACAGCGCCCCCCCATGAACCATGGACCTTGCCGTTGGTGGGGAGGCTTGTGCCTCATCGATACAGATAGCCGTACCGTATGTACAACCACAACGGAGGGGTATCTGTTGAGAGGCCAGACAAACGTGTGGTTCCTGAAGAGGGGCAGCAGCCTTTTCAGTAGTTGCAAGGGCAACAGTCTGGATGATTGACTGATCTGGCCTTGTAACAATAACAAAAACGGCCTTGCTGTGCTGGTACTGCGAACGGCTGAAAGCAAGGGGAAACTACGGCCGTAATTTTTCCCGAGGGCATGCTGCTTTACTGTATGATTAAATGATGATGGCGTCCTCTTGGGTAAAATATTCTGGAGGTAAAATAGTCCCCCATTCGGATCTCCGGGCGGGGACTACTCAAGAGGATGTCGTTATCAGGAGAAAGAAAACTGGCGTTCTATGGATCGGAGCGTGGAATGTCAGGTCCCTTAATAGGGCAGGTAGGTTAGAAAATTTGAAAAGGGAAATGGATAGGTTAAAGTTAGATATAGTGGGAATTAGTGAAGTTCGGCGGCAGGAGAAACAAGACTTCTGGTCAGGTGACTACAGGGTTATAAACACAAAGTCAAATAGGGGTAATGCACGAGTAGGTTTAATAATGAATAGGAAAATAGGAACGTGGGTAAGCTACTACAAACAGCTTAGTGAACGCAATATTGTGGCCAAGATAGATACGAAGCCCACACCTACTACAGTAGTACAAGTTTATATGCCAACTAGCTCTGTAGATGACGAAGAAATTGAAGACATGAATGATGAAATAAAAAAAAATTATTAAGATAGTGAAGGGAGACGAAAATTTAATAGTCATGGGTGACTGGAATTCGAGTGTAGGAAAAGGGAGGGAAGGAAACGTAGTAGGTGAATATGGATTGGGGCTAAGAAATAAAAGAGGAAGCCGCCTGGTAGAATTTTGCACAGAGCTCAACTTAATCATAGCTAACACTTGGTTTAAGAATCATGATAGAAGGTTGTATACATGGAAGAACCCTGGAGATACTAAAAGGTATCAGCAAGATTATATAATGGTAAGACAGAGATTTAGGAACCAGGTTTTAAACTGTAAGACATTTCCAGGGGCAGATGTGGACTCTGACCACAATCTATTGATTATGACTTGTAGATTAAAACTGAAGAAACTGCAAAAAGGTGTGAATTTAAGGACATGGGAACTGGATAAACTGAAAGAACCAGAGGTTGTACAGAGTTTCAGGGAGAGCATAAGCGAACAATTGACAGGAATGGTTGAAAGAAATACAGTAGAAGAAGAGTGGGTAGCTTTGAGGGATGAAGTAGTATAGGCAGCAGAGGATCAAGTAGGTAAAAAGACGAGGGCTAGTAGAAATCCTTGGGTAACAGAAGAATTATTGAATTTAATTGATGAAAGGAGAAAATATAAAAATGCAGTAAATGAAGCAGGCAAAAAGGAATACAAACGTCTCAAAAATGAGATCGACAGGAAGTGCAAAATGGCTAAGCAGGGATGGCTAGAGGAAAAATGTAAGGATGTAAAGGCTTATCTCACTAGGGGTAAGATAGATACTGCCTACAGGAAAATTAAAGAGACCTTTGGAGATAAGAGAACCTCTTGTATGAACATCAAGAGCTCAGATGGAAACCCAGTTCTAAGCAAAGAAGGGAAAGCAGAAAGGTGGAAGGAGTATGTAGAGGGTCTATACAAGGGCGATGTACTTGAGGACAATATTATGGAAATGGAAGAGGACGTAGATGAAGATGAAATGGAAGATACGATACTGCGTGAAGAGTTTGACAGAGCACTGAAAGACCTGAGTCGAAACAAGGCCCCCAGAGTAGACAACATTCCATTGGAACTACTGACGGCCTTGGGAGAGCCAGTCCTGACAAAACTCTACCATCTGGTGAGCAAGATGTATGAAACAGGCGAAATACCCTCAGACTTCAAGAAGAATATAATAATTCCAATCCCAAAGAAAGCAGGTGTTGACAGATGTGAGCATTACCGAACAATCAGTTTAATAAGCCACAGCTGCAAAATACTAACACGAATTCTTTACAGACGAATGGAAATACTAGTACAAGCGGACCTCGGGGAAGATCGGTTTGGATTCCGTAGAAATACTGGAACACGTGAGGCAATACTGACCCTACGACTTATCTTAGAAGAAAGATTAAGGAAAGGCAAACCTATGTTTCTAGCATTTGTAGACTTAGAGAAAGCTTTTGACAATGTTGACTGGAATACTCTCTTTCAAATTCTAAAGGTGGCAGGGGTGAAATACAGGGAGCGAAAGGCTATTTACAATTTGTACAGAAACGAGATGGCAATTATAAGAGTTGAGGGGCATGAAAGGGAAGCAGTGGTTGGGAAGGGAGTGAGACAGGGTTGTAGCCTCTCCCCGATGTTATTCAATCTGTATATTGAGCAAGCAGTAAAGGAAACAAAAGAAAAATTCGGAGTAGGTATTAAAATCCATGGAGAAGAAATAAAAACTTTGAGGTTCGCCGGTGACATTGTAATTCTGTCAGAGACAGCAAGGGACTTGGAAAAGCAGTTGAATGGAATGGATGGTCTCTTGAAGGGAGGATATAAGATGAACATCAACAAAAACAAAACGAGGATAATGGAATGTAGTCGAATTAAGTCGGGGATGTGGAGCGTATTAGATTGGGAAATGAGACACTTAAAGCACAGGATAGAGTAGCATGGAGAGCTGCATCAAACCAGTCTCAGGACTGAATACCACAACAACAACAACAACCAGACAGCGAGGTCATCGGTCGCATCGAATTAGGGAAGGACGTGGGAGGAAATCGCTCGTGCCCTTTCCTAGGAACCATCCTGGCATTTGCCTGGAGCGATTTTTGGAAATCACAGGAAACCTAAATCAGGATGGGACCGAACGCGGAATTGAACCGTCGTCCTCCCGAATGCGCATCCAGTGTGCTACCCACTGACCGGCTTCGTAATTTACGAGTTGCTTGCTTCTCGGCACATCAGTGTAATGTATTATTATTTAGGAGTAGTTTCGTGATCTGTAAACTGTATACTGCACGTTAGGGTGAGTGTTCTGCATCAGCGTGATAAATAAATTAGGTGAAATCCGTAGCTAAATAAGTTGTTCAAAAAAATAAATAAAGTACACTCCCTCCTCTCTCCAGCAGCCCAGAACAGGGTGATTCCTTTTTTCACACCAATTTTCCTCCCCTCCAGACGGCTGGCATGGTGAGTATTTTGTATCAGCGTAATAAACTAGGTGAGATCCGTAATTCCATACGTGTAGAAAATGTTGGATGACCTTGAAAAGTTGTTGAAACGAGGTATTTAGAAGCGTAGTGAACACATTTTGTTGCCTACATGAATGAGCAGCGTCTAGTGCGGGCGACACCATACTAACCCCCCCCCCTTCCCCCCCGCCCCTCTCAGCAAAATTCATGCACATTTTCAAAGAGGATGGCAAACACATTTGATCTTGATAGTGGCTCTACATGTTTAAATAAAGACTTGCGTCCAGTGCATGTAATACAGCTATTAAAACACCGATATCTAAGCCTCTCATGGCGGTAAGACGACACTGATGCTGTAGATAGATAATAAATTTAAACAAATTATATTCGAATTGAATGAACAGGCTCTAGTGGAGGCAACACAATACTAACTCGCCTCAGCTTCAGGAGTACGCTCTTGGAGCAAAATTAACATCCAGTTTTTTGAAGAGGATGGCGAACTCACTTGATGGTGGTACTACCTCTAATTGTTTAAATAAAGACTTATGCCTAGTTCCTAATAAGAGTTGACTTAGGTTAGTGGAGGTAGCCCTTTCTTTACTGCCATTATCTTATTTTAGTAGAGGTAGCACAGTTGGGCTATCTTACCTCAAAAAGCCGCTATCTTGGATAAGGGTTCTCACGTCATCAGCTGACGTCACATGACGTCACGTACTTGCGTCACGGACACCATCTTGCTTAACGGTACTCGGAGTGACGGCCGCCATCTCGGGTAACGGTACCTTGGGGCCACGTCCTTGTTGCCGCACTACTACTGCAAACTCAGTGCTTTGTGATTCATTCATTTTCTCGTGGACTGTTTTGCTGTGAAAACGAGTGGCAACATTGTGTTGCCACAACAGCGGTTATTTGCTTAAATTTTTCTGCCGTTACCTTTCTCAAGATTCTGGAGTTTCGTTTCACTAGCGAGCTGGCGACCGTTTAATTATACTTTTTTTCTAAGGCAATCAGTGTGTTCTTTGTGTTATCAGTGATTTTTATAGTAAACATTACGTGGTTCCCTTTTTCCCCTAGGCGGTTCGTGAGCGATTGCGCTATATTCCACCCATTTGAAAATTATCATCAGTGTTAGGCTTAAGTTTAGATTAGAGTCTTTCCTCAGAAGAATCTGTTGTACACTCTCCTCGGATAATCGGGGTTATTTTCGTTCGGTAACGATAGCCTTACTAACTGCAAAACATTAGTAGGCACATGCGATCACGGTCAGTTATATCACAATCCAGTAGGCCGGTTAGGAACGTGGAGGTTACAAGTGTACAGAGAATGGTGTAAACGGAGGCAGAACATTGACCGGGTGGTGTAATGTAACAGCGAAATCGATTGCCATTAAAATGAGACCTATGAATACAGACGTACTGCGTAATGGTATAGAAACAACTCTCACATTGTGCCCTATAGGAAGATGGATGGACAAATGCGTTAAATAGTGTAGGTATCCAGTGCAAAAGTAATGAAAGGGACGGTGGATTAGTTACGGTTCATTGTTACTCCCTCTCGAATTGTCAGTGACAACTTTTGTGAGATTTGTTGATATTTTCATAAGAGCTTATGTGAAGTTAACGGGGCACTTTACCAATATTAACGCTGTAATGACTATCCCAAATACTGTCACTTTAATAAGTTAAACCGCTCTTCGAGATGCACAGAAAAATACTAAAGCAGAAATTCTATTCGTCTTTCGGGCGATGTGGACTTTGTTTAGGTGCCATTGTTGAGCCTATTTCTCACTGCCTCGAATCGCGATTTACTGTGCGTGGTGGAACAGTAGTTAAGACACTGGACAACCTCGAGAAGCAGTGCTCTACCTGTATCGATACCACCCCAGGGGCGTCGTGACTCTGGGAACAGAACTGCAAGTTTCCGCCAGATGCCGACAGCGGCCGCGCAGGACCTGTCGGAGGGCTCTGGGCCACGCCCCCACTGGCCCTGCACCACGGGCGCCGCTGTCCAGTCGCCGCTCCGACTCCGGCGTCGGCGCTTCAGTACAGAGGCCCTCATCCTCGTCCACACAGTATGAGTTGTAGCGTATTTCTTGCCGCATTACCTGCAATGCGTCTTCACGCGCTCGAAGCAATACAAGTTGAGTAAACCTTCTGTTTACTCGTTCGCTCATCGTTTCTGCTTGTGCCCGGCTGCAGCCCACCTTTCCTGTACGAAGTCGTGCACGGCACCAGCATCTGAGAACCCTGAATGCAGGCAAATAAACGACTGAACTGAAGCTGGCTGTTGTGTGACGAGGCTAATCAGCGCCTCGTGCTCTACACGTACTGACGGCTGCGCTTCTGCGAAGAGGTGGACCACGTCTCGTGTTGTGTTCGCCGTGGTCCACAATGTGTCCTTGATTGTTGTGCGTGCCAATTAGATATCTTTTAGTCATTACACGAGAATATTTCTGTCACTTTGAGATAATTAATTACGAAGGCTTAAGTTTTGCTCTCACGTTAGAACGTTCATTTAGAAGTAGCTGGCTGTCGCGTAATAAACGTACCTGATATACGGGTGGGTTGATTTTTATTAATATTTATTGAGCCGCTGAGCATAGAATGATCGAGATTGCTTCCTGCATAATATGTAATTAAATTTTCCGCGAGACATTTAAGATCACCTGAGGTCCGGGACTTACCCGTTACATCCAACGCTGGGGTGCCATTACAGTGATGGAGAGCCCTGGCAATAGTGTCGATTTAGGGGGAAAATAAGCTAAAGATATTAATTTAAGTTTGTGCTAGGGAGGGCACTAGACTTTTCTAGTGCGTGCAGAACCGTTGACCCCAATGCTGCGGTGGTGTAACGGTGAGTATTTCTGCCTAGTAAGCGAGGAGACCCGCGTTCGAGTCCCGGCCGCAGAGGGAATTCTTATTCATTTCTTCTGCGTCTATCGTAATCCTGCAAAATAGCTGGGCTCGTCATGTGACTGCGATGTCACCAGATGTTGGCCAACCGCCAGTGTGACACGTGAGTGCAGTGTGGGCTGAATTCGTGACTTCAGTGCAACTGAGTACTTCCACACTGGCGGTGCTCGATGTATGTGTTTCCTGTGTCACAGCGTCTGGCGTTTCGTTCTACATATGGAAAATGTGGTGGTAGTCAGTTGTACATAAATCTTTTTCTGTTGTCTTTCCGCAACGATAACACTCACCAGTAGCATGAAATTTCAGCTGTTAATATTGCCAGTATTGTGTATGGCGTATGAGGACGACACCCACAATTTCTACTCACAAATTCCTACTAAAGTGTACCTCATCCCTTGCTTTGAAAGCCTATCCCGTTTTGTAAAATTTAAAGTGCAATATATCTTACATTTCCCTGAGACATTTAAGTCTCTTTTTATTATCTACGTTAATGATCGATGCACACGAAATGAATTAAAATTTGTGCTGCGGCCGGGACTCTGAGAAGACCCGGGCTCGAGTCCCGGCCGCAGCATAAATTTTAATTCATTTCGTCTGCTTCGATTATTTAAAGTGCAAGTTCATACAAACTCTGAACAAGTTTCGCCCTGAATTTTATACCATATTTTCAAAAATAGAACCCTGGATAATGCAACCTGTCTTCCAAAATTTAAGTAATTATGTGGTAGAACCTTGGCACACGCAGCTGGGATTTTTATGTTGAGCGTTTCTCATTAGCGTAGATCGAATATTACGTACACCCACTGCCTAAACAAAGACGAGACTTGTAACGCATCTCGCCTTTAAGGGGGGGTTGGACGACTTGGAGAAGGAGAGGCATCACAGGACATTTTAATTTCCAGTAAAATACTTTTAGAAATAAATTCATAAGACTTTGTCAGCATCACCAGGAAGGATTCAGCATTCACACTCATTGCAGTGGAAGTTAGAAAATATAACAAAATATTTTTTTACGTGTGAAATTTCATCATTTTTTCACTTGCTAATGGCTGCATTTGTTGCTATAGGTACACTTTTTTTCATAAGTTAGAGAGATCCTTCGATGGATTTTGCACAGCATACATACCATACTTACAGGTGTATGAAACTCTACAATTTATTTAATTTATGAAAAAACGAATGATCTGTTGTATTTTAAACTTCATGTTTAGAAAAAACACAAATTTTGTAGTTGATTACCTCAATTTTTACCAGTTTTTAATAGATTTGGAAAATTCTAGAGTTACATACACGTTTAAGTATGGTTTGTATGCTGTGCAAAATTCATCGAACCATATCTCTTACTTATGAAGAAAAGTGTACCTATAGCAACAAATGCTGCCATTAGTAAGTGAAAAAGATGATGAAATTTCACAGGTAAAAAAAATTACTTCGTTTATGTTTTCGAACTTCAACTGCTATGAGTGTGAATTCTGAATCCTTTCTGGTCATGCTGACAAAGTTTTATGAATTTATTTGTAAAAGTATAGACAGTGGAAATTAAAATGTCCTGTGGTGCCTCTCCTGCTCCAAGTCGGCCAGTTTGACGTCCTACCCCCCTTAAGGACAAATCTGGTTGCCATCTGTTGTAGATACTACTTCGAAATTACAAAACGGTGAGTTGTGGTGGTAAGCCGCATCCCTGGATCTTAATACGGTATCCTTACCTGACTGCTGTAAAATCTTACCAAAGCTAGCTGGCGTGTCTATTGCAAAGGGAAAATGGCTTTCGTTTCAAAATAAAAGAACTAAAAAATGGCCCAGGTGCGACGAGACCACATCGTATCAGTGTGAAGCCGAGCTGCACGCGGCTCCACGGGAGTGGGGTGCCGAACGCTGACGTCAGAGGGTGACGGCACCCCTCGCCCCTGTCCCCGCTCCTCCACACCCTCGCTGCGAACGCTGGAGAGCCTGCAGGGCGCCGGAACAACGAGCTGATGAGATGCGTTGTTGACGATCTCTTCACGTGTAAATGACATATGCCTATATGCCGAATGACAAAAGAAGTGCCGGCCGCGGTGGTCTAGCGGTGCTAGGCGCTCAGTCCGGAACCGCGCGACTGCTACGGTCGCAGGATCGAATCCTGCCTCGGGCATGGATGTGGGTGATGTCCTTAGGTTAGTTAGGTTTAAGTAGTTCTAAGTTCTAGGGGACTGATGACCACAGATGTTAAGTCCCATAGTGCTCAGAACCATTTGAACCATTTTGAACAAAAAAAGCGAGCCCCCTACAAGGGGAGAACGAAACGAAATGAAACCTCACAGGCTGGGAGCGTACGCGACTTTATTCCGGGGGTTACAAAATCGAGTCAAATCTACAAACAACCTGCCGGTATGAACACAATTACGAAAATGACGTTGTATTCTCTCTGGCCGGTATTCAGGCACTAATTCGTTCTGAAAGGCTGTCATACGGCTTTGGAAGCTATCGTGAGCCAGCGTGGCCCACAACGGTTGTGTCTGGTCCTCAGCCCGGACACTGGCGCTGGGATGGAGTTGACTTCCGAACTGGTGTAACTTTTTAAACAAAAATGATTCAAATGGCTCTGAGCACTATGCGACTTAAAATCTGAGATCATCAGTCCCCTAGAACTTAGAACTACTTAAACCTAACTAACCTAAAGACATCACACACATTCATACCCGAGGCAGGATTCGAACCTGAGACCGTAGCAGTCACGCGGTTCCCGACTGAGCGCCTATAACTGCTAGACCACCGCGGCCGGCTAACTTTTTTACTGAGGTTTATTTTCGTGAACGGGGAAAACAGCTGTCGCTTATGCTCGTGCATCTGTGTCGGTGTCCTGACAACACAAGTGGTGTATTAAGTTATGCAGTTTGGTTCGAGGACACAGCAGCTGTTTTCCTGAATCACACTGCGGCTCGTTGCTGTACAGGGTAAAAAAGTGGTTCAAATGGCTCTGAGCACTATGGGACTTAACATCTGAGGTCATCAGTCCCCTAGAACTTAGAACTACTTAAACTAACATAAGGACATCACACACATCCATTCCCGAGGCAGCATTCGAACCTGCGACCGTAACAGTCGCGCGGTTCCGAACTGAAGCGCCAAGAACCGCTGTACAGGGTAAGAAGTGGTGTAATTACAGAATCGCTATCTGACAAAAAAAAAAAAAAAAAGGTCGCCAAAACTAGCTTTATAAATGTATTTCTAATTAACTCTGCCGAGGTGATTCGAAAAGTTAACTATAAATGAAATTAGCAATTCTGTGAAATTCTATTCTGCAATACAATGTGCGACGTCACAATACGTGACTTGCAATTCCAACACAAAAAAAAAACAGAATGAAAAAGTCATTCTTTCAAAATTGGACTGGTAATTTTGTATAAGGAACGAAAATTTTTCGTGTAAATTTAAGTACGTAGTCAGACTGGCCAGATTCTACACTCAGAATAATCCACATGCAACTCTGCCCTGTGAAAATAAAACTGCCTGCATACGAAATGTTGCGTGAACTTTAGCTATACTGACCTGAAAATGAATTTAGAAAACTAACTCTAACTGTGAATGATCTATCTTACCTTAATACAAAACTGGCCCTAACAAGTTTCATGTGCCTTACGTGTGGAACAGAATCCTGGTACTGCTAGAAGCTATGATCGTATATGCAACAGCAGCAGCAAGCAGCCTAAATAGGAGAGAAGACGTTTTGGAGTGCAATGCAAGCACGTGCAACTCTTCCGAACTGATCACGCTTTGCTTTTTCGCTGTCGACCTATCTTCCATTCCATGCAATGTGGCGACACACATAACCAAAAAATAAAGTTTGTTTGTGAGGAAACGCTGCTGGAAATGAAGTTGTTAAATGATTGAAGGGAAAGTAGAGCTTTAAAAACAATATTCGCAACAAAAAAAGTCATTATCTAACTGTAACAGTCATCTTTAGAAAAGTTATCACTTGTAACAAATCATACACTGCCAAGTTCAGTTTCTGAAAATAGTAAACTTTCCACAGAGATGGCTTGCACTCAGAAGATGTAGGTTTTATCGCTCTTTTACCAACTCTCGTCGGAAAAATCAAACCAACTAACCTATACCAATAAAGAGAGATGCCACTAAAACCATCCGTTATTCACACACACTACAATTCGTGCAAGCAAGCAATGCAGCAGCGCTTTACCTCCTCGTTTGACCAATTAATTTTTAAATAATGATAATTCATCCTTTTCTGTATCTCTGTGTCTGTGTTCTCCAAGCTGTTTCCGCCCGTACTCTCAGTACTGCCAGTATCCGAATCTCTCTCTCTCTCTCTCTCTCTCTCTCTCTCTCTAGCTGCTCTTAGAATGCCTACTGGAACGACAGTGCTACCAGCAAACATCACAGTCTTGCACTCAGAGCTTCTGTGGCGTAACATATACTCGAAAATTACTGTTTGAAAAATATCCAGTATAGAATGTGACATATGACACATCGAATGAAAATCGAGCTTACGTCACTTTCCTTGAATACTAGAAATAAAGCACAAACCTTACACTGGTCCAACACCTGCTCTATTGGGGACAGATCTAGCAGTCTCGTAGGCCAGGAGAATAGTTCGACATCGTACGGCATACGTGCCATGTGTGGACGAGCATTGTCCTGTTGAAAAAGGAGACCATCATACCGCGGGATGGGAGGTAATGCAAGAGAACGCAAGAAGTCCGTAAAGTATTGTTGTGCCGCCAGAGTTCCCTCAGTATCTTTATCTTTTGAACAGAGTTCCCTCAGTGACTGTCAGCCTTGACCTGAAGTTATACTCGATGTCTTTGTATACCACGACCCCAGGAGTAGCGCCGCTGTGCCTCTCACAAGCATTGGAACAACGGGACAACGCACCAGGTCGCCGCCATGCCCGCTGACGATGGTCTTCCGTGGCAGTGCAGAACCCCAAATTGTCACTGAAAGAAATCGACAGAATTCAACGGCAGTGCCTGCTTTTCGCTTACGGCAGCTTACGCGCGGGATGGTAATTCCCCAGTCTGCTGCTGCTGGTCTCTCACCAATGGTGCATGGTGACACAGAATGTTGCTGGGAGTCCATTACTTGTTCTCGTGTGGCACGCGCAGACGCGAATGTCTTAGGAACGACGTGGTCAGACGCGATGGATTCGAACCTTGACGACGAGTAGGTCTACCCCCACGCCCCAATGGAGTCCAGCACCGGACCACCGTCCCATTCCAGTTCCCCACAAACCTGCATGTCGCGTGATTCGACCAGTCGGCCAGGTGGAGACCCACAATGAGGTCCCTCCCTTTCAGTTTATGACCGATGAAGATAACGCTGTCTTACACGAGTGCGAGACATCTCCGTGACGTTCACGGTGATCATTCAACTTCTGGCGCTGTTCACGCCCCTTACATACAATACCTATCCTGGCACCGACACTAAACAAGAACAACAATAACGCTCTCAGTAGGCCATTCTAGCTGTCACAGAGAATTGGTTGGTTGGTTGGTTTAAAAGAGGGGGCGGGGTGGGGGGAAGGGGGTAGTGACCGAATTACGAGGTCATCGGTCCCTTGTTCCGAATAAAACAGTGCCACAGGGGTGAAAATAAAACAAACGAGACTTACAACACAAAACGGAATGAAAGGAAGAACCACAACAACGACGGAAGGGCAGCAAACACTAAAATGGACAAAATTGGACAAGAAAGCCATAGAGAGACGCAAGAAATAGGTAGAAGGGATAAAAACAAGAAAGCAGATTAGCATGGCTGGCCGACTGTAAGAATAAAAAGGAGAAGCCAGCCACTCTGCAACACATTGGAACCTCCACCCTAAAAGCACTAGGGTGGAGGACACAGAGGGACAAAGGACATGGCTAAAACTTACATCAAGTGATAAAACCTACCCTCACGAATAAAAAACTAAAGCTGCTGTTGAGGTATTGTCGCCCAACACCGAAGTTACGGTGTTAGGAAAGTTAAAAGTCCGCCGCAGAGCGGCTGAATGTGGGCAGTCCAGCAAGAGGTGGACGACCGTCATTTGCGAGCCCACGGCGACACTGAGGTGGGTCCTCGCGACGAAGGAGGGAACCGTGTGTTACATTGACATCTGACCGTGTCTGCTGGGTGCTTCACGTTTCTTGTGAGGCAGTGTACAATGACAGACAAAAAGATCACACGGCTCGAATAATTCAGAGTCCGAGAACAGAGCGTTGCCAATGCCCAAGTCCAGAAGAGCCAGTGTTCACAACTCAGGCGGTTTTTGGAGCTTCAGCTTGGTGTTTATATCGTCAAATAGAAGCAATATAATAGTTAGGATACAGTATTTATCGAAACTCATTGCAATTTATCTCTTCGTATCATTTCTTTTGAAAATCATTAGTCGAGCAAGTAGACACGATTGAAATATGAGTACTCCACGTCGGTAGAATTACTATCTCGACGAACGTTTGGAATCTGTTTCGATGGCTCAGTTTACAGCCTCGTGGTTTACGAACATAAAGCACGAGCGTTCGAATCTAACTGGAGTCAACTGTGTTTTATTTGTTTGTTTTATTTACACCTGTGCAGATAATACTTTAAACCTTAATTCGCTACAAATTGTGGAGCTGTAGGCTTTTCTATGTTCCGCAATCTTTCAAAAGATTCCGATTTTATAACAGTCTAATATTTAAACAAACAGACGAATGGTCATAGTAAAAATATTAAAAATGGACGTATTAATTGTAATTACCCTCAACCGCCACCAGGTGTCTCTATAGTTTTCAGCTAAGAGGAACGTATCAGCTGACTGGTATACGTCATAGGCTCCAGTGGTCGCTGAAATAATGCGTAAACACTGGCAACATAGAGTTACGCACGTTTAGACTGTGAAACAATACTTGGACGACTAGAACTCTATCTGTACTGCATATTCGTAAAGAATAAGAAAGAGGAAATTAAAGCATGGAGAATGAATTGGTCTGAAACAGACGTGGCGATGTTAGGCGGTCATTTGTTTAAATGGTTCAAATGGCTCTGAGCACTATGGGACTTAACATCTGAGGTCATCAGCTCCTAGAACTTAGAACTACTTAAACCTAACTAACCTAAGGACATCACACACATCCATGCCCGTGGCGGGATTCGAACCTGCGACCGTAGCGGTCGCGCGGTTCCAGACTGAAGCGCCTAGAAACGCTCGGCCACATCGGCCGGTTAAGTCCCATATTGCTCAGAGCCATTTGAAAAAATTTGTAATAATAATAATAATGATAATAATAATTTCTCTATTAGTTTGTCTACCAGCTCAGAGAAAAGTGGAAGCATTGATACATTGTTAACTGTTTCCACAAGCATCGACTGAGTTCACAGGCTAATCACACAAGTAAATTACGCTTCGCGTGGTTGTAAATCGCCGAAATTACCAAATGAACCTCAAAATCACCAGAAATATACACATCGCTTTACTACTGAGGAAGGATGTAATATAACGAGGAGCCCACGAAAACATTAAATCAATCATTTAAAGGTTAGTGGATAGTGAGGAGTTGTTGCCATAAATCCAGAAAAATCGCCCGTGTTGGCGAAATTATTTAACTAGCTCATAAAGATCTGAGAACTGGAGGCACTCGACAACCGGGAACGAAAACGCATAGTTGGACACAAGTCATATTACCGAGAAAATGAGTAAATTATTCAGCCTGTCACCTAAATCAGCAGTGGAAAACAATAAGAAAATCTACTCCCACGATTTATTTATGTTAGTTGTTCTGGACAATCACATGGGATAATGTCAAATGTGAAACAAATTGGAAATACATGTGACTCCGAACTGTACCGAATAAAAGCGTCAGGAGATGATCAACGAACTCCAGTGCCAGACAATGCAAGAAAACCATTCTTCACCGCGGTGTGGCTTGCTGTTAAAGAGAGCGTACGTTCCTAGAACAGGCAAGAAATGTATTATTTTCTCCTATGTGTATCCCACAAAAGAACCGTGTACATAAAATTAGAGCGACTCGCGTCCAATCGGAGACTTATCGGCAATCAATCTAACCGCGAACCATTCATGAGTGGACCGGAAAAGGTGGGAAGTGACAGCGGTACACAAAATAGCCTCCACCACGCACTCCAAGGTGGACTGCGGTGTATACATGTGGAAAAGCTTTTCACCGAACATCATGACAAAGGATCTCGTCTGCAAGTGAGAGGATGCTCTCTTTTCTTTATGAATGAGGTACGTTTGACTAGATAAAAACTTTGGCGAAAAAAATCGAATGGATACTCTAATCCACGTGGTCACCTAGCGGAAAACCACTCAGAGAATGTTTGAGTCTCAGACGCATATAAAGTGCTACGTAACGTTCTCGTAGAGGGCTACTGGAATCAGGAAACCGGTTATGGAGGCCAGCCAAAATATCTGCTGCAATGCCTTTCGCGCAAAATGCACCACTAGATCTCACCGAAGATAACTGCACACGAGACCATCGAGGTCAGCGTCCCTCACCTCCAGACCCTACAACCTGTCCCCAAACTCTTAACACAGCTCCACTGAACACGTCCTTGCGCGCCACGGTAACTCTCGACACGTATAGACTATTTTCACAAGTACACGAGAAGTCAGCGAAATTCATGAGCTGATGCTGTAATAGGAAGTTCATAGGTCACTGCTGAATATCACTGATACTCGCCAAAAGCATTTTATATGAGTATGAAAACTGCAGGATTTCTGCGCCAAGGTTAACTGTGCCATGTCAGTCAATAGTAACAAAATATCTTTCTTCTGAAAAGTTATTCTTCATGGTGTCTATGCACTATGTGTAACTCAACAACTCGTAACTGGTTATGAAGTATAAAACGCAATTATCGTGATATTTCGCCTATATTTCTGCAGATCGCGTGAAGGAAAATAATTACATTGCTAATGTCACGCTAAAGTGCCGCATTAAATAAAATATATCAACAGTGTTGTTACCAGTTGTGTATCGGAATCTTTGTAAATGGGTGTCGCACGTTAACCTACAATTTCATTCAGTTCCTGATCAACTGCGTGTAGGGAACTATACTTCAAACTGGTTGCAGCATTGACTATCACTGATCGCCTTTAAGACACAGAACAGCTTTTACAAGATAGACTGCCGTTGAGAACTGCAATAAATCAGACCACGTGCTAAGAACCACTACAAAAATCCAGCAACAAGAGAAAATAAAATAACGCGAGGAAATAATTATGCAACACATTAAATAAAGAGAATCAGTGACATAGAAAACAGTGATTAAAAATATCCGCAGCTCGTGGTCTAGTGGGAGAAGATAGTGTCGCATTGCGCGTCGAGCGAGCAGGTCGTAGTGAACTTCCGCCTGTGCCGCAGCGCCGCTTGTGTCGAAGCTACTCAGTCTTGTCGGTGTATCGGCCGGAGTCACATCGTAGTTGCGTAGCGGAGATTGTTGTCGTTTTCCTCTTGGCGACGGTGTTTTCTCCCCGCGCCATGGTGTCTGTCGAGTCTCCTAAATCTGTTCCTCGTCGAGCTACTGTTAGTTTCAGTTTTGACAAGAGTACGCGTCGTGTTCAACCTGACTCCTTACAAATTCACGATTGGTTGGCTGATGTTATCCCTGTTACACCTGATCAGGTAGATACTGCTTGCTTTGTGAAGATTTATGATCCCGTTCAAGTAGAACGGCTTCTCTCTCGAACTGGTTCTAAAGTGTCGTTTACACATCGCGATTGTTACGTTAGCAAAGTCCTCCTTGAAAATGCGCCACTCAAGTATACACCGGTTGGAATTCATAACCTTCCTCTTGAAGTGGACGATTCATTTCTTAAAACAGCGTTGCTTCCGTTTGGAGTAATACGGCATATCCGATGGGAACGCTGGTCAGCACAACATCGTTTCTAGTGCTATAATGGTACCGGACTGTGGACATGTGCGTTAAAAGGAATATTCCTTCGCACTTAACCGTTTCTGACTACCGAATCCATATTACGTGTTGTTGTTGTTGTTGTTGTTGTGGTCTTCAGTCCTGAGACTGGTTTGATGCAGCTCTCCATGCTACTCTATCCTGTGCAAGCTTCTTCATTCCAAGTACCTACTGCAGCCTACATCCTTCTGAATCTGCTTAGTGTATTCATCTCGTGGTCTCCCTCTACGATTTTTACCCTCCACGCTGAGCTCCAATGCTAAATTTGTGATCCCTTGATCCCTCAGAACATGTCCTACCAACCGATCCCTTCTTCTAGTCAAGTTGTGCCACAAACTTCTCTTCTCCCCAAATCTACTCAGTACCTCCTCATTAGTTATGTGATCTACCCATCTAATCTTCAGCATTCTTCTGTAGCACCACATTTCGAAAGCTTCTATTCTCTTCTTGTCCAAACTATTTATCGTCCATGTTTCACTTCCATACATGGCTACACCCCATATAAATACTTTCAGAAACCACTTCCTGACAAATCAAAACTCGATGTGAAGAAATTTTTCTTCTTCGGAAACGCTTTCCTTGCCATTGTCAGTCTACATTTTATACCCTCTCTACTTCGACCATCATCAGTTATTTTGCTCCCCAAATAGCAAAACTCCTTTGCTACTTTAAGTGTCTCATTTCCTAATCTAATTCCCTCAGCATCACCCGACTTACTTCGACTACATTCCATTATCCTCGTTTTGCTTTTGTTGATGTTCATCTTATACCCTCCTTTCAAGACACTGTCCATTCCGTTCAACAGCTCTTCCAAGTCCTTTGCTGTCTCTGACAGAATTACAATGTCATCGGCGAACCACAAAGTTTTTATTTCTTCTCCATGGACTTTAATACCTACTCCGAACTTTTCTTTTGTTTCCTTTACTGCTTGCTTAATATACATATTGAATAGCATCGGGGAGGGGCTACAAACTTGTCTCACTTCCTTCCCAACCACTTCTTCCCTTTCATGCCCCTCGACTCTTATAACTGCCATCTGGTTTCTGTACAAATTGTAAGTAGTCTTTCGCTCTCTGTATTTTACCCCTGCCACCTCCAGAATTTGAAAGAGAGTATTCAAGTCAACATAGTCAGAAGCTTTCTCTAAGTCTACAAAAACTAGAAACGTAGGTTTGCATTTCCTTAATCTTTCTGCTAAGATAAGTCGTAGGGTCAGTATTGCCTCACGTGTTCCAACATTTCTACGGAATCCAAACTGATCTTCCCCGAGGTCGGCTTCTACCAGTTTTTCCATTCGTCTGTAAAGAATTCGCGTTAGTATTTTGCAGCTCTGACTTATTAAACTGATAGTTAGGTAATTTCCACAGCTGTCAACACCTGCTTTCTTTGCGATTGGAATTATATATTCTTCTTGAAGTCTGAGGGAATTTCGTCTGTCTTATACATCTTGCTCACTAAATGGTAGAGTTTTGTCAGGACTGACTCTCCCAAGGCTGTCAGTAATTCTAATGGAATGTTGTCTACTCCCGAGGCGTTATTTCGACTTAGGTCTTTCAGTGCTCTGTCAAACTCTTCACGCAGTATCGTATCTCCCATTTCATCTTCATCTACATTCTCCTCCATTTCCATAATATTGTCCTCAAGAACATCGATCCTGTGTAGACCCTCTATATACGCCTTCCACCTTTCTGCTTTTCCTTCTTTGCTTAGAACTGCCTTTCCATCTGAGCTCTTGATATTCTTGCAAGTGGTTCTCTTTTCTCCAAAGGTCTCTTTAATTTTCCTGTAGGCAGTATCTATCTTACCCCTAGTGAGATAAGCGTCTACATCCTTACATCTGTCCTCTAGCCATCCCTGCTTAGCCATTTGCACTTCCTGTCGATCTCATTTTTGAGACGTTTGTATTCCTTTTTGCCTGCTTCACTTACTGCATTTTTGTATTTTCTCCTTTCATCAATGAAATTCAGTATCTCTTGTTAACCAAGGATTTCTACTAGCCCTCTCGTCTTTTTACCTACTTAATCCTCTGCTGACTTCACTATTTCATTCCTCAAAGCTACCCATTCTTCTTCTACTGTATTTCTTTCCCCCATTCCTGTCAATTGTTCCCTTATGCTCTCCCTGAAACTCTGTACAACCTTTGGTCCTTTCAGTTTATCCAGGTCCCATCTCCTTAAATTCACACCTTTTTGCAGTTTCCTCAGTTTTAATCTACAGTTCATAACCAATATATTGTTGTCAGAGTCCACATCTGCCCCTGGAAATGTCTTACAATTTAAAACCTGGTTCCTAAGTCTCTGTCTTACCATTATATAATCTATCTGATACCTTCTAGCATCTCCAGGGTTCTTCCATGTATACAACCTTCTTTCATGATTCTTGAACCGAGTGAATGCAGGGCAAAAAGGAACACGGTTCCTCTGTAACGAAGGCGGTCATCTCAGATCTGATAAATGGCACAGTGCTACTGTTCTGACGTAGTCTTATCAAAAACGTCTTCCTTTAACGTTAGCAGACATAGTATCTTCGCAGTCAACTGTCAGTCAATCTCCAGCTTTAAGCGATGTAGGGGCGACATTACCCCCTACTCCTCGCGAATTTCCACTGTTACGGCGCGTCTCAGGGGGAACGACGGCTCCTGCAGCGCATGTCAAAAACCGCGCCGGCGGACAGAGGGTGCAACTTAGCTACATAGTTTTCTTTCTTCTTTGATTAGGTTAAGAATACGTGTAGGAAGATTTTGCATGTCGTCGCTTGCTGTAATGATAAATATACACACGAGTGATGCTAAATCTTATTATCTTAACGCAAAGAAATGCATTATCTTCGTTATAACCTTCAAATCGTGAGCAACATCCATAATTTTGTATATGAAATTGGTGAATTTTCTCATGGAAGTTTTGTTGACTAGGCCTCCTGGACACTTTCACAACTCAAACTAATCATCAAATTAATTAGTTTATGAAGACTTAGCCTTAAATTGCTTGTGTACCCATGTACGACCACAATGAACTAAAAACAGTGAAGCGCGGAGGAAGTATGAATGAGAACAGTGAAGTATTTAAGTTTACAAAATAATGACAAGTTTTATTAATCCTTTTGTAAGTACAACTAGCTGATAAAGTTTATACAAAAATCACAAACACAAATCAGAAAAGGCAATAGTATTTGCTTGGCAAAGCATTCATTGGGATGGAAGCAATACAAAGTCTCCCTTGAATCAATCCTTTTACAACACAATATGACTTTGTTGACGTATCCTTGAATCCACTGCGAGGCCCAACTTTATTCAAATGGAATAAACTACGACCAAGTATACCACAAACTGTGGTTCACCTGATACCAGGAAGCTGCGAATAACATTTAACAAACTTCCACCGGCGCAGCAGTGTTTCGCCCTTTGACTTTGATTCAAGCGGCAGCAGGAAACGGCGCGCTGTGGACGGGGAGCGGTGCGCTAGGCAGCTGTAGAGTTCTGACGTGTCCACGAAAATGTGAGAACTGAGCGGTCTGCCGTTCTGATTATCAGAACGCGGGAAACTTCCCTTTCAGATCACTGAAATCCCGGCAGATTTCAGTGTGAGGTGCACCCGTTCACTGTTCTGGCCAAATCAATCTGACTCACAGGCACCACGGTGTGTGCTGGAATTATCAAACGTCAGACGGCCGACTCAGGACTAATAATTTCACCTTCATGACCCACGATATGTGCGATGTGATATGCAGTTCCACTGTACAGGTGGAAACTGCCACTGGCTCTTAGTCCACCACAAGATGCAGACAACGGGTCTCATCCATTAGGGAAAGGCCGGACGACGACGAAGGTAGAGAACCGCAACCAAATTCCGCCAAGCCCCGCTACGGGAGCCGAATTAGCAAAAACCAAACCGCCCCACAGTGCAGAAACCAATGGAACTATCCTCTGTTCATTGAATCTCCCCTCTTGACTGTTCTATTGGCCTGGTAACCAATCCATACGCAGCTAGGGCGTTCCCGCACTTGCTGAGCAAGCCTCCATTTTGCACATGACGAGAGGAACCAATCAGCGACTCCAAATTTCTCTTGTCCGAAAAAAGAAAATTTTACACTAGGGTAGTGTCGTTCTCATGGTAAGCATGCCCATGTTTTGGCGTAACACCATCTGCATAGACGAGGTCATATCCCTCATTTACGAGGAGGTCTAATCTTTCCACGCTAACCAATTCCAATTTCTGAATGAATGGTGTTAAGCTTCCCAAATAGTCGTGCCCATCAAATATATTTCTGGCGCTGACTAAATGAACATGGCGACTTCCTGGTGTCAGGGGGGCTTACAGTCTTGCCTCCTCTAGACAGGTACACCAGCTGTTCTGTCCGTATCGTCCCAGGATCTGACATGAGAATGCACAGACCTTTATGACCTTCACACCGTTTGCACATTAGCTCAGTTTACAGCAGTCTTTCTTACATGGCTTCCTCCACCCACTTTCTGCCACCCGGTCGCCGTCACAGGTGGACCTAGGGATGTTTACAAGTGTGGAAATCTCGCGTACAGACGTGTGACACAAGTGACACCCAATCACCTGACCACGTTCGAAGTCCGTGAGTTTCGCGGAGGGCAATGGGGAGATCGCCGTTTTTGTTCTTGGTTCCTTCACCAACAACAGTTGATCTGGCATTAAGCTCTCCTGTGATGATTTCTGGGCCAAGTATAGAAATTTAATGAGGGATATATTGGTAGATCCCTAGTGGAACGTACATATACAGTTGCGAAGAAGATTGGTTTCCTATGTTTTTTTCCTACTTTTTACGACAATAGCTTGTTGTGTTTTCAGTTTTTCCGGTAAATCAAGTCTTATAGCAGCCAGTTGATTTCTATGAAAGAAGGTAACTCTTCCTTGTGAACATCTTCCTCTGCCTGTTTTGGGGTTGTGTAACGCGTGACATACGTAAACGAGAAGACTTACGTCTTTGATGATGCATTTTTTTTCATTAATTCCAAAAAATGTAATGTTTTATTCTAGAATCAACTTCTAGGAGCTCATCTTTAGCACAGAAAGCATTGGCGTGGACAAAGCTATACTATAGTACTATAGAATCACTGTCTTTTCTGAAAGTGAATGTGAGAAGGTTACCAAATTTGTAGAGTGCAACAATATCTTAGACTTGGGCAGATGAGTCTGACGCGTTGCAGATGTAGATGTGTATGTTGCTCCACACCTGCAGAATTTTCATATACACACATCAAAAAAAGGGTTCCACCACCTCGGTACCGAGAGTTTGGGAACCTGCACGGAAAACTGGAACAGAGGTCAATATAAACATCATTTCCGCCCTTCTTATTGCTCATTAAAACCATACATTGCATGTTGTACCACTATACAGCGAGACCTTCAGAGACGGTGGTCCAGATCGCTGTGCACACTGATACCTCTAATACCGAGTAGCACGTCCTCTTGAACTGATGCATGCCTGTATTCATCGTGGCATACTATCCACAAGTTCATCAAGGTACTGTTGGTCCACATTGTCCCCCACCTAAACCTCGATTCGGCGTACACCCCTCAGAGTGTTTGGTGAGTCACGTCGTTCATAAACAGCCCTTTTCAATCTATCCCAGTCATTTTCTATCCTGAAGGAAGTCATTCGCTAGATGGGCACGATGGCGTTGCGAATTGTCGTGCATGAAGACAAATGGCTCGTCAATATCCTGCCGATATGGTAGCACAGTCGGTCGGAGGATGGCATTCACGTATCGTACAGGCGTTACGGTGCCTTCCATGACGACCAGCGGCGTACGTCGGCCGCACATAATGCCACCCTAAAACAGCAGGCAACCTCCACCTTACTGCACTCGCTGGACAGTGTGCCTCCAAACACGTCTCCGACAAATGTCCGGTTAAAGGCATATGCTGCACTCATCAGTGAAGAGAGCGTTATGCCAGTCCTGAACAATCCATTCGGCATATTGTTGGGCCCATTTGTACCACGCTGCATTGTGTCGTGATTGCAAACATGGACCTCCCCATGGACGTTGGGAGTGAAGCTGAGCATCATGCAGTCTATTGTACACAGTTTGAGTCGTAACACGACGTCCTGTGGCTGCACGAAAACCATTATTCAACATGGTGGCGTTGCTGTCAGGGTTCCTCCGAGCGATAATCCGTAGGTAGCGATCATCCACTGCAGTAGTAGCCCTTGGATGGCATGAGTGAGGCATGCCATCGACAGTTCCTGTCTCTCTCTATCTCCTCAATGTCCGAACAACATCACTTTGTCTCACTCCGAGACGCCTTAACACTTCCCTTGTTGAGAGCACTTCCTGGCAGAAAGTAACAATGCGGACGTGATCTCACCGCGGTATTGACCGTCTAGGCATGGCTGAACTAGACAACACGAACCATGTACCTCCATCCTGGTGGAATGATTGGATTAATAGGCGCTGAACATGCATGCTTGTTTACACCTTTAGACGGGTTTAGTTACATCTCTGAACAGTCAAAGGGACTGTGTCTGTGATACAATATCCACAGTCAACGTCTAACTTCTGGAGCACTATAAATTGGGGTGATGCAAAACTCTTTTTGAAGTGTGTGTTTTCGCAGAAACTTTCTGGAAATCGTTTGTATCGTTTCAATAATTAGGGATCTATGTTCCGGAAGAATGTTGAGTAGTTCAGTGCTTAATGCACGCAGAAAATTTTCAGCTTGTAAGCATTCAGCATGAGGTTAGGTGGTTCATCAGTTCACTTGATCTTATCTGTTCTGTCAGTGGAGATGGATTACTGCACGCATTCAACATGAGGTAAAGTGGTTCTTCAGTTCACTTGATCTTATCTGTTCTGCCAGTGGAGATGGATTGCTCCTGCCATTTTGAGCAATTTAGATCGTTAGGGAAGTGAGTATGATTGCAATTGCTGCAGTCAGGTTTTTAGAATCAAATTTGCACTGGAAATCAGCTGAGATACACTGCATTTCCCACATTTGGATTCGTTGCGACAATTTTAGAAGGTGTGCTGAAAATTGTTGCATTCTTTGAATTGTTTGAGTTGCGGAGGTAGTGGATTGGATGGTTGAAACTTATGTAGTACGCAGTGCATCCTGAAATGCTATGAAAGCGGTTTCTCTATGGTTTCGTTGTATTCGTAGATGACACGTAATTTTTTGCTGGGTCGTTTGATGAGTCGTGAGTAGATGCGGGCTGCTTTTTTTGAATGGGTGTCCCCGCATCTTTAGTTCCTCTTCGACTTCTTCATTGGTGACGTCGTGATCGACACTTGTGGTGACGCCACTTCGGAAGGGTCCACGTGGTTTCCAGTCAGGTTGCGGTTTACTGCGTGAGTTCGTTGACTTGATAGTCGCTCCCAGTCTGGTGCCAGTTGTTTTCTTGAGTTTGATTTCAAAGTCAGTTGGTAAGTGCTGAGTCTCACGTGGTTCCTTCTAAAATTCGTGTCAGTCACAAGTTATGCTAGGTTGAATTGTTTTAGTGAAGGTATGAAAAGACTTAGTAGTTCCCTTGGAGACAGATTTTTAATGATAACCATTCCAGGTTGAATGATCATATCAAACTTCAGAATGGTTTGTTTGACAGTGAGTACCTGGCTGTCGGTCGGACTGAGAATGTTGAGGTTGCTGAGATTGTTGAGGGTAAGTTGGTGACTCTTGGGATTGGCCTGTGTGGTTGTGTCGGATCTATTGTTTTTTGTCAGGTTTCTTGATGGGTGTGTACAACGTTGATTCTGCATGGTGGTGATGGGATGACTCAGTAGCCTTCAAAACCTGCTCGCATTTTCTAGTTCTGGCCCTAAACTCTGTGCCTTAGCTTTGGTACACGAGGGCTGACTGTCCTTGGGATAGGACAGTAGCCTGCTGTAACTGGAACTATTCGTCCCTAGGTCTAACACATCTACTGGAACGCACCATTGTGCTCCTCCAACCACTTCTACATCTACATCTACATTTATACTCCGCAAGCCACACAACGGTGTGTGGCGGAGGGCACTTTACGTGCCACTGTCATTACCTCCCTTTTCTGTTCAAGTCGTGTACGGTTCGCGGGAAGAACGACTGTCTGAAAGCCTCCGTGCGCCCTCGAGTCTCTCTAATTTTACATTCGTGATCTCCTCTGGAAGTGTAAGTAGGGGGAAGCAATATATTCGATACCTCATCCAGAAACGCAACCTCTCGAAACCTGGCGAGCAAGCTACACCGCGATGCAGAGCGCCTCTGTTGCAGAGTCTGCCACTTGAGTTTGCTAACCATCACCGTAACGCTATCACGGCTACCAAATAACCCGGTGACGAAACGCGCCGCTCTTCTTTGGATCTTCTCTGTCTCCTCCGTCAACCCGATCTGGTACGGATCCCACACTGATGAGCAATACTCAAGTATAGGTCGAACGAGTGTTTTGTAAGCCACCTCCTTTGTTGATGGACTACATTTTCTGAGGACTCTCCTAATGAATCTCAACCTGGTACGCGGCATACCCACAATTAATTTTATATGATCATTCCACTTCAAATCATTCCGCACGCATCCTCCCAGATATTTTGCAGAAGTAACTGCTCCCAGTGTTTGTCCCGCTATCATATAATCATACAATAAAGGATCCTTATTTCTATGTATTCGCAATACATTACACTTGTCTATGTTAAGGGTCAGTTGACACTCCCTGCACCAAGTGCCTATCCGCTGCAGATCTTCCTGCATTTCGCTACAATTTTCTAATGCTGCAACTTCTCTGTATACTACAGCATCATCCGCGAAAAGCCGCATGGAACCTCGGACACTATCTACTAGGTCATTTATATATATATCGTGAAAAGCAATGGTCCCATAACACTCCCTTGTGGCACGCCAGACGTTACTTTAACGTCTGTAGACGTCTCTCCATTGATAACAACATGATGTGCTCTGTTTGCTAAAAATTCTTCAATCCAGCCACACAGCTAGTATGATATTCCGTAGGCTCTTACTTTGTTTATCAGGCGACAGTGCGGAACTGTATCGAACGCCTTCCGGAAGTCAAGGAAAATGGAATCTACCAGGGAGCCTGTAACTAATATTTTCTGGGTCTCATGAACAAATAAAGCGAGTTGGGTCTCACACGATCGCTGTTTCCGAAATCCATGTTGATTCCTACGGAGTAGATTCTGGGTTTCCAAAAACGACATCATACTCGAGCAAAATACATGTTCTAAAATTCCTCAACAGATCGACATCAGAGATATAGGCCTATAGTTTTGCGCATCTGCTCGACGACCCTTCTTCAAGCCTGGGACTACCTGTGCTCTTTTCCAGTCATTTGGAACCTTCCGTTCCTCTAGAGACTTGCGGTACACGGCTGTTAGAAGGGGGGCAAGTTCTTTCGCGTACTCTGTGTAGAATCGAATTGGTATCCCGTCAGGTCCAGTAGAATTTTCTCTGTTGAGTGATTCCAGTTGCTTTTCTATTCCTTGGACATCACACTTCTGGCCCTGTGACTTGGCACATTATATTGTTGAAAAATACCACTGCCATCACGAAACGTGATCGTCATGAAGTGGTGTACGCGGACTGCAGCCAGTGTACGATACGTTTTGGGCATCATGGTGTCTTTTACGAGCTCTGCTGTTCCCATGGACGCTGATGTGAATGTTCCTCAGAGCATAATGGAGCCTCTGCGAGTTGCCTCGTCCTGCAGTACAGGTGTCAAGGAGCTGTTGTACCGGAAGACGATGGACTCGCACCCTGCCATCGGCATGATGGAGAATTTATGGCTATTCGTCAGATCATGTATCTCTCTGCCACTGCTCCAACGTCCAGTGCTGTTGGTCGCTTTGCCATTTCAGTCGTAGTTGGCACAAGCATGGGTCATACGCTGCAGAGGCCCATTGTTGGGAGTGTTCAATGCACTGGGTGTTCAGAGATGCCGGCAATCTGCCCAGCATTAAAGACTTATGCCAGTTCCGCCAGAGTTCGCCACCTGTCCTGTTTCACTTGTCTGCCCAGCTTATGACGTCCGACACCTGTAAGGAGGGGCGGCCGCCCAACTCAACAACGTCCCCACATGGCCTCACCTTGGTCCCACCGCCTGTTGTAGACATTCATCAAAAGTCTCCTCCAACACCTGCCAAGTCGTGTAGTTTCCGAAATGCTTATGCCTAACCTCCTGGCCACCACAATCTGCCCTCAGTCAAACTGGGTAGATCACGCGCAATCCCCATCCTACACACGGTCAGCAAGTTCGCTGATACTACATGCACCGTGCGTGTGTCTGATTAACAGTCATTCCTAGAAATGTGACGCTGCTGTCACCTGGATCGGTTTATAAGTATGGTGGGTCACTGGTCATAATGTCCTGGCTGATCGGTGTACACTCTCTTATACACTCACCCTAAACACCCCAAGAAATCAGTCATATCGCTTACTTACCTGGCCTTGACCTATAAGGCACATATTGCGCCATATGTGTCTCACCAATTCCACGTCCCTGCTTTTTACGTATTGAAGCTTTCTTCTCCTGGTTGGTTGTCGACACATTTAACATTCCTTAAAATGGAGTTAGCGACAGACATGTATAATAGAAGCTTTTGTGGAGAACTATATCTTCACGTTGACCAGTGAGGTCGTTTCTACGATCTAATAAGATCCTTAGTACTTAATTAAAAATTTCTTTACATCAGTGTCTGGCATATAGGGATTTGTAACTATTATCCGCTGTCCCACACTGTACTGAGACAGCTTGTCTATGCCCCAGTTCACCTGTTCCTGTCGTTCTAGCACCTTCGTGTTTGCCTTCTGCACATTCCTAAAGACTTCCCTTATCCAGGCTTAATTTAGAAGACAAGACGTTAAAAGCGGTGCCTAATCTTTGTCGATGATATGTGAAATGATGAGAAATCTTGTAATAGACTAACCGAATACGGAAGCCTTCATGGGTTTAGCATTTTCGTAGTATGCGTCTATAAAAATGTTCCCAACTCGATAACACTAATACTCATTAATAACCTATTCAGAATAAGGCATCGTACTTTCATCACATGGAAGGGAATTTTATTCATGACCGCACTCTTGCTCTATGGGGGATGATCCCAGATTAAGCTATTGGCAGTATCGCAAGAACCCAGCCATAACATGAAAAGATGCAAAATCCTTCCGACCTTACTCATTCCGCCGACCCAATGCATTTATTAATTAATTACCTTGCTAATCACAATGATTTTACAGGGGACTTGCAAACTATTCCCATGTGGGGGGGGGGGAATTTAAAATGAATGAAATAAACGTAAATTGATACTAGTATAGCATCTTTATTAACAAAAGATGAGAAACAGGATCTTTTACGAGAACAAAAGTGAACCTCGTTATTCTTACTCACTCTGATGGCGTAAGAACATGACCCTATGAAAGGGGGGGCCGGCGGGTTGAAGTGAGGCAGATGGTCCAGCATGACGAGGAAAGAAAGGGATGGCGGGCAAGGAAGCGAGGAATATGACTATTGTGACTAAAAGTTACGTTTCTTTTTAACGAGAGAATGAAGTTATCTCCATACGATCGCCGCTACTGTAAACTAAACAGAACAAGTGCTGAGTATTAGGATAAGAACCCGCCAAAGCGGCCTACCGTCGTGAAACAAGTAAATCTTATCAGTGTCTATGATAACAACTTTCGCCTGAGAGAAGAGGATCAAAGAGTGTGAACCTTTGTTACGGAATCAACAGAACGGAAGGCCAGCCGCTCGCAACCCGGTCACGTGATGTACCACGAAAACCAAGCCTGTTTCACAAAGGTTGCATATCCAAGAATCTTAGTTCAACGCCCATATCACAAAGAAACGTAGAAGAAAAGAACTAGAACTGATATGTGATTACATTTTCATGCAATTTGGGTGCACAGATCCTGAGAAATCAATACCCAGAATAACCACCTCTGGCCCTAATAACGGCCTCAATAAGCCTGGGCATTGAGTCAAACAGAGCTTGGATGGCGTGTACAGGTACAGCTGCCCATGCAGCTTCAGCACGATACCACAGTTCATCAAGAGTAGTGACTGGCGTATTGTGACATGCCAGTTGCTCGGCCACCATTGACCAGATGTTTTCAGTTGGTGAGAGATCTGGAGAATGTGCTGGCCAGGGCAGCAATCGAACATTTTCTGTATCCAGAAAGGCCCGTACAGGACCTGCAACATACGGTCGTGCATTATCCTGCTGAAATGTATGGTTTCGCAGGGATCGAATGAAGGATAGAGCCTCGGGTCGTAACACATCTGAAATGTAACGTCCACTGTTCAAAGTGCCCTCAATGCGAACAAGAGCTGACCGAGACGTGTAACCAATGGCACCCCATACCATCTCGCCGGGTGATACGCCAGTATGGCGATGACGAATAGACTCCTCCAATGTGCGTTCACCGCGATGTCGCCAAACGCGGATGCGACCATCATGATGCTGTAAACAGAACCTGGATTCATCCGAAAAAAATGACATTTTGCTATGCGCGCACCCAGGTCCGTCGTTGAGTACACGATCGCAGGCGCTCCTGTCTGTGATGCAGCGTCAAGGGTACCCGCAGCCATGGTCTCCGAGCTGATATTCCAGTCTGCTGCAAACGTCGTCGAACTGTTCGTGTAGATGGTTGTTGTCTTGCAAACTTTTATCAAAGTCGGAAACGTGATGTTACGCATTTCGCCTCCTTACACGAGGCATCACAACAACGTTTCACCAGGCAACGCCGGTCAACTGATGTCAGCACGCTGTACGTGTCACCACCGGCACCAACCTTGTGTGAATGCCCTGAAAACCTTATCATTTGCATATTACAGCATCTTCTTCCTGTAGGTTAAATTTCGCGTCTGTAGCACGTCATCTTCGTGGTGCAGCAATTTTAATGGATGGACAGTAGTGTATTTTTGCTACTAGATGACTGTCCCTAATGACCTCAGTGTTAATTGGAAGCTAAACACTAGTCTTAGAATCTATAGAATTTATACAGGGTCAAGTGCAGACCTCAGTGTGTGGATGTGTGAAGGTACTGTATTTTCTGATGAGGTATCTAGCATAACATATCTAGTTTCTACGTTTCTTTTTGTAACTCGGTTTTTCATGTGTTGTCTTTTGAGTATATTTTCACGTTTTAAAGAATTTTTTTTGTATGAGTGAGGTATTAGTCACGTTTCTAGCTAGTTTCTTCTGTACGAGTGGCAATATATGTGGTGTCACCGCCAGACACCACACTTGCTAGGTGGTAGTTTAAATCGGCCGCGGTCCATGTAGTACATGTCGGACCCGCGTGTCGCCACTGTGATCGCAGACCTAGCGCCACCACCAAGGCAGGTCTCGTGATACGAGAGTGGACTCGACCCCAGTTGTGCGAGAACCAAGCTACCGCCCAGTTGTACGCGAACCTAGCTATCGCCCAGTTGTACGAAGCCTTTCTCTCTCATTAGCCGAGAGACAGAATAGCCATCAGAAGTTAAGGGCTACGAACTAGCAAGGAGCCATTTGTATCAGTGCCTATAGCTTACGAGTAATCAAGAGAGATGTATTCCAAGGAATTATTAAAAGTTAAGTAAAAAGCATCTACATACTTTTCTTCTTATTCATTCATAAGTTCTCATGTTCCAGACTTCACGCCCGTCTGCTTTCTGCCGTTCGTGCACTATCGGCCACAGCGTTAGTTTAGCATTCCTTTTCAGCAATCAACATCACGGTGTCGGTCCAGCTACCGACACTACAATTATTGGCGACGAGGGAAAAGGACCTTTTTTTTTTCTGCTTGCTTACATTTATTTCTGATTGCTTACATTTATTTGTGTCATGGCTTCGCCACATTCTCCAGATGTACTGTCCGAATTTTATCGCTTGCAGAATCAGCAGACGCAGGCGTTACTGGATGCCCTTGGACAGCTCGTCCAGGGTCAACGTGCGCTGCACACCGATGCGGCCGCAGCCGCTTCACCGCTACCGCAGCCACAACCTGCCGTTGCACCGCCTTTTAGGCACTACGACCCGAACCACGAGACCTGGCAAGAGTGGTCTCGTCAGTTCGCCTGCCACCTTGCTGCCTACAGAATTCAAGGTAACGAGCGGCAGCCGTTTTTGCTTTCTTGTGTCGGTGTGTCCACATACCGTGTGATAGTGAAATTGTTTCCCCGACGCGACGTAGCAACTTTGTCATACGAGGAAATTTTGTCTGCATTAGATGCCTATTTCAAAGAAACAGTTAATGTGGTTGCAAAACGGTATACGTTTTTTCGTACAAAACGTACGGCCGGTCAAACTAATAGGGAGTGGGTAGCAACATTGCAAGGACTTACTAGGGACTGTGCCTTTGAATGTGACTGTGGTCTTTCTTATTCAGATACAATGGTGCGTGATGCAATTGCACAGAACGTTTCTGATGTTCGCATACGGGAGCAAATTTTGAAACTAGTTAATCCCTCCCTTCAACAAGTGATAGACATATTGGATAGACAGGACACACTGGACTGTGCTCAGGAATCTTTTGAAACTTCGCCAGCCGTGTGTAACATTAACCGGCCCGCTGGACGCGCTGCGCGGCCCGGCAACCGGGCCTCGCGCACGGCGACACAGCGACCGCCGCGTGCTACGCCAGGTGTGCCGCGCCGGCACACAAATGCAGTGAAATCATGCCCGCGGTGTGCTACTAGACATTCGCGTGAACATTGCCCGTCACGCCAAGCTATTTGCTTTTTCTGCAATAAGAAAGGACATGTTCAAAGTGTTTGCCAGAAAAAGCTCAGATCAGACGATCACAATAATTCCAGGCCCTTTGCTTCGCGCCGGAATCGAACCAAGGACACTCAGGCTCGTGGACCTTCGCCTATGGACATTCATGTCGTTAATTCCACTTCGTCCAGTGACACTTTCTCTAACAGTGACTGTGATCGTCCCACAAAAACTGTGCGTCGACGTCGCCGGAAATCACGTCAATTAGCAAGTGATTCTGTACCAGTGTCTGTTCCAATTGCACAAAACAGTCGCTCTTGTCGTCAGCAGAACAATAAACTTTTTGTGGACTTAGACTTTGACGGCCAAGTGATACCATTCCAGCTCGATACCGGAGCTGCAGTTTCATTGCTCAATCACGACACATACAAACAACTGGGCGCACCTCCGTTGCGTGCCGCAAATGTTAAGCTAACTACATATTCCGGACAGAAAATTCCTGTGTTAGGACAGTGCAGCCTTCTTGCAACATTCAAGGGACAAACAAAACTGGTGTCATTTTACGTTCTTCGTTCTTCTTCTGCAGTGAACTTATTTGGTCTAGATTTATTTAAGTTGTTTAACATGTCTATTGTAAATCAGGTCCTATCAGTGAATCAGACTGTGCCTACAGACAGTGTTTCTCGGCTGTGTGACGAATTTGCAGACATTTTTGCACCGGGCTTAGGTTGCGCTAAAAGCTATGAAGCACATTTAGAACTGAAGGTAAACGCGCAACCGAAATTTTTCAGGGCGCGCAATGTTCCCCACGCATTGCGTGATGAGGTCGCAAGAACGTTACACGATCTCGAATCACAGGGTGTAATTGAACGTGTGCAAGCTTCTCTCTGGGCCTCACCCTTAGTAATTTTGCCAAAACCTTCCGGAAAATTGAGACTTTGCGTGGACTTCAAGGCCACAGTGAATCCACAGCTAGTGACTGCTACTTTTCCTTTGCCCCGCCCGGAAGATCTTTTTGCTAAACTGTGCCCGGGAAAATATTTTTCAAAGTTGGACCTAGCCGATGCGTACTTGCAAATACCGGTGGACGACGAATCCCAGCGCGTATTGGTGGTTAACACGCATCTTGGATTGTACCGCTTCAAAAGACTGCCATTCGGGTGTGCATCCGCCCCTGCCTTGTTTCAGCAATATTTACAAACTATTTGTGCGTCGGTCCCTACTGCAGCAAACTATCTGGACGATATAGTGATCTCCGGACAGACAGAAGAAGATCATCTTGCGAATTTACGAACATTATTTCAGGTCTTGCGGCGAAATGGTCTTCGCTTGAGGAAGGACAAATGTGTGTTTTTTGCTCGTGACTTACCATACTTGGGACATGTCATTAATGCCCAAGGCATACATCCAAGTCCAGAGCACCTCCGTGCCATACAAGATTTGCCTTCCCCTCAAAATCTGAAACAGCTACAGAGTGTGTTGGGTAAAATTAACTATTATCATAAATATGTGCGCAATGCCTCTTCCATTTCAGCTCCGCTTCATCGCTTACGCCGTAAAGGTGTTCCGTTCGTCTGGACGACGGAATGCGAACGCGCCTTTCGCCAGTTGAAATCGGCGTTGCTTTCTAATACTTGCCTTACGCCATTCGATCCCCAGAAACCCCTTTTGTTGATGGTAGATGCATCGGAGTTCGGGATCGGTGCTGTGCTTGCGCACAAAGTTGGCTCCCATGATCGCCCTATTGCCTTTGCGTCCAAATTGCTCTCGTCTGCGCAAAGAAATTATTCACAGATAGAGAAAGAAGCTTTGGCTCTCGTGTTTGGTGTTACTAAGTTCCATGATTTCTTGTATGGTCGTCACTTTACCATCATCACAGACCACAAGCCTTTGACATCGCTTTTTCATCCGACCAAGCCTGTACCTCCACGTACAGCGCAGAAATTCATTCGCTGGTCTATTTTCCTCTCGCAGTACCGCTACGATATCTTGTATCGGTCCACTGCTAAGCACGGAAACGCCGATGCGTTGTCCCGTTTGCCTGTTGCTGAGGATAAAGCATTCGATTCTTCCGAACTTGCTTGCATGTTCATTGATTCGGAAACCGATGAAGTGGTCGAATCGTTTCCGATTGATTTTCGTCGTGTCGCTACAGCCACAGCTGCTGACCCTGTCCTTGCTACTGTTTTACGTTTTGTTGCTACGCAATGGCCTTTGTCAAAGTCTCGGATCGAGGATCCGTTGGTTCGCCGATTTTTTGCTCACAAGGAGAGACTTTTTGTTCGACGTGGTGTTTTGTTGTTGCGTTCTGATAATGATCAGTCCAGAGTCGTGGTCCCACGTTCGTTACAGTCCTCTGTTTTACGGCTTCTTCACCAAGGACATTGGGGTATAGTGCGAACGAAACAACTTGCTCGTCAGCACTGTACTTGGTTCGGAATCGATGCTGCGATTACGAATATGTGTTCTTCGTGCCCGGCGTGTGCCGAACAACAGTCCGCACCGCCGCGGAAAGTCTTTGCGTGGCCAAAAGCCACTTCCCCTTGGCAACGCTTGCACATTGATTTTGCTGGTCCATTCTGGAATGCTCGATGGTTGGTTCTGGTCGACGCCTTCAGTAATTTTCCTTTTGTTGTTCGGATGTCTTCCACGACGTCCTCCGCCACCATCCAAGCGTTGTCTGCTATCTTTTGCATTGAAGGTCTTCCGCAGACTATTGTTTCCGACAATGGCCCACAATTCATGTCCGCAGAATTTCAGTCATTCTGCCAGGCCAATGGTATTCAACATCTGACATCCGCGCCGTTTTCGCCTCAGTCCAACGGTGCCGCTGAACGATTGGTCCGGACTTTCAAGTCGCAGATGTTGAAATTGAAAGAGTCGCATTCTCGGGAGGACGCATTGTTGCTCTTTTTGTCTTCGTATCGCTCTCAGCCCCGAGATGGTCGCTCACCGGCTGAGTTGCTCCACGGTCGTCCTCATCGCACCTTGATGTCTTTGCTGCATCCGCCGCATCAGGTTCCTGCGCAGCGGCAGACTCCTGCTTTTGCTCCAGGCGACGTTGTATTTTATCGCAACTATCGAGGTTCACGGCGTTGGCTCGCAGGGCGCATTCTTCGCTGCCTCGGCCGCGCGATGTATTTGGTTTTGGGAGCCTCTGGTGAGGTGCGTCGGCATCTCAATCAGCTGCGCCTCTGTCGTCGCTCGGGTTCTGCCGCTCCCCGTCTGCTTTCAGCGACGGTGCCGTCCGGTCAGCGCCCTGGGGACCCATCTACTGGCTCGCCTCATCCCCAGGTGTTACCGACGATGCCTTCCATTTTGCCCCATGGCGACGCGCCGCCGCCGCCGCAGCAGCAGCAGCAGCAGCAGCAGCAGCCGCCGCCGCCGCCGACCGCATTCGACGCTTCGTTGCAGCCGCCAAGCGCCTCCCAGGGTCACGCGCCGCCGATCGCTTCCCGTGACCAGCTGTCCTCCGCCATGGAACGCCCGCCCGCTCCGGACCACATGACGTCATCGCGCGTCGGCTACCCCGACGCAATGGAGGTCGACCCTTCAGTCCCTCCTGTCTCTTTACGGGCGCATACACCGCATGTTGACGTGCACCCTGGACTAGTTTTGCAGGCGTTTCCTAGCTCCCCTCGGACCGGATGGCCGGGTGCGGGTGGCACAGCCTCGCCTGTTGTTAGGCTCCCCACCTCATCGCATACGTCAACATGTGGTCCTCCCCACGGCGGGCGGAAGCCTTATTACACGACCGTTCGCCGATTTGCGGGGGAGGAATGTGGTGTCACCGCCAGACACCACACTTGCTAGGTGGTAGTTTAAATCGGCCGCGGTCCATGTAGTACATGTCGGACCCGCGTGTCGCCACTGTGATCGCAGACCTAGCGCCACCACCAAGGCAGGTCTCGTGATACGAGAGTGGACTCGACCCCAGTTGTGCGAGAACCAAGCTACCGCCCAGTTGTACGCGAACCTAGCTATCGCCCAGTTGTACGAAGCCTTTCTCTCTCATTAGCCGAGAGACAGAATAGCCATCAGAAGTTAAGGGCTACGAACTAGCAAGGAGCCATTTGTATCAGTGCCTATAGCTTACGAGTAATCAAGAGAGATGTATTCCAAGGAATTATTAAAAGTTAAGTAAAAAGCATCTACATACTTTTCTTCTTATTCATTCATAAGTTCTCATGTTCCAGACTTCACGCCCGTCTGCTTTCTGCCGTTCGTGCACTATCGGCCACAGCGTTAGTTTAGCATTCCTTTTCAGCAATCAACATCACGGTGTCGGTCCAGCTACCGACACTACAATATATCTAGTGGTCTTGCCACATCAAATCTCACACGATGAAGAAAGTTCAGCAGTGTCTGGCCTGGTTAGTAATTGGATGGATTATATTCTGGATATTGAAGGTGCCATTGGATTTGAGGGACTTGTACTCAGCTGTTTCACAGTATGAATATTATTACTATAGATGCAACAAGTGTTAAATAATGCAGTATTCTTGAGGAATAGTATTGATGGGAGAATTTTGTGAGGTAATGGGTGAGATATGGCGCCCTGTAAATATATTAAGTTTGGAGTTGGCGTGGCCGCACGGGCTGTTCAGTAAGTCGGGGATCGTCAGCAACAGCGTGGTGCTGAACAGTAGCTGGAGCAAGTGGGGTAGCCCCAGCGCGTGGTCCAGGCCGACCGTATGGCTGGGAACTCCATGTTGACGCTGTGTCCAGGAAGGTGCTTTGTGTTGATGAAGGAGATTTGTATGCCGGGAGTGCCAAAGATGGCGGACTCTGTGAAACCATAATGGCAGACATTTCACAGTTAGTGTAGAAATTAATGGTAGCCAGAGGAATCATGATACCTCAGAAGAAATGTGTACGGTACCATTATTTGCACGACAATCAGATTTTTAATATCTTTATTAGTTTCAAGTTTAGTATCTGATTGTAAATTATACAAGTAACATCCAGCAACGAATTTCCAAAATCTACATGGTTCATTCGATTTTGTCGATCAATGTGTCTTTACGATGCTATTAGTGTAAACCTAAATTAGTATGAATTACAGGCGTGTAACTTGAATAATACATGAGTTATTGGAGGTCAAAGTGGCCGATTACTATTGGTCACGTCAGGCTATAAGTACTCAACAGTTATATGAAAAACGGTAGCTGCATGCTTATAAATATATATTGAACGAAACTTCCTGGCAGATTACTTGCCCGCGAAAGGCAAAGGTCCCGAGTTCGAGTCTCGGTCGAGCACACAGTTTTAATCTGCCAGGAAGTTTCATATCTGCGCACACTCCGCTGCAGAGTGAAAATCTAATTCTGGAAATATATATTTCTTAGTCTATGTCTTTGTTTATATCTGATTTATACTATTCATGAAGAAATTTTTCAAATATATACTGTGTTTCAGAAGGCACAGAGACATTAGGCTACTGGCCTACTTTTGCTTCTATTCCTTTGACGTGTGTTCATGTACTTTCTTTATGTAGTTAATAATGTCTGTTAGAGCGTGTTTATGGCCCAGCCATAGGAATTTTATTTAATTTCAAGTTATTTAAACGTAAATCCAGTATTTCATACGTGTTTTAATATTTTTGTGACTGTGCATTGGCTTGGAGACATTGCGGGGGTGCTCTAACCAATCACAGCGCTCGTTACAATGGTAGGCGACTACTGAAGACAATGTAGAGACTGTAGCGCAGTGGGGAGGAGCATCAGGTGGCACAGGACACGAGGGGGCTCTGGATGGGAAGGCGCGACGAAGGGTCTCATGAAAAACTTGAAAAGTGTTGAGAAGTTTGCGCGTGGTCATGGGAGACAGAAATATTTCGTAGTGCCGATTTGTGCACTTGTGAGATTTCCATGGCTTCTGGAGTGAAGACGTAGTATGCGTTTAGAAGTGAATATCTCGTGAGCTATGTTGTTGTTCAAAACTAAATACATGAAGTAGAAATGTATTGTTTCCCTGTTACTCAACTTATATTTTATTTAACCGTTGGACCATCGACATCAATAAGTGTTTTGCAGAAATAAACAGCATTCTTAAAAGCACTGCTGATATCGTATTCAACATTTAAATTCGTTAAAATGGAACTTGTAAATTTTATTTAATAGCAATCTTTCATTTATAAATTTCTATGTTACATTCACAACACGCAGTTGCCGAGTGAAAGGAATCTTCGACCATTCGACTCATATGTGTATTCATATTGTATACTGTAGACTCAGTATTATTTGGAATGTAATGCGGAAACTACGTATCCCACCCCTTAGACAACGAAAATAGCCAAAACTTTTAATATTTCAACCCCGAGGTTGAGGGTACGTACGTAATTGAGGACCACATTTTCTTTTTTTTTTTTTTTTTTTTTGAAAGGCCGCAGAGTACATGATTTTCTTGAGTATAATGACGAGTGAGATAGTTTGAAGTGCTCTTAAACCATGTAAAATATATAATTTCCTAAAAAATTTGAATAAAAAGTACTAATGTTCCACAATTATACTTATTAGTTCGTTATGAACTTGCTTTCGGGTTCTACGGTCATCGTCAGGTAACTTAATGCTACATCGATACTCCACACACCTTCAGCAAGCATTCATAGCTGTAAGAAGAATGCTGTACAGATATGTGACATTTTATAACTGTATCGATACAAAACACAGGCATGATGTAATACCTAAGGATTCTAATAAAATAAATCTGATATTACAGCATATTCGAATATAAAACTATTTGAGTATACAAACAGAAATGTTCTACAAGTTAGTAATTGCATGGGCTACTATGTAATCTGGGCAACTGGTGAATGCAATGAACAGACCAAATAAAGAGAGGGGAAGAATGGAGTCTATGGGATGTGGGCGTGGAACACTTATAACAAGCATATTAGCTAATGATGAGAGGAATAATAACTGGATGCTACTTTAATAAGGGTGAGTAATGGGACTGTGTTTGGTTATTAAGGATCAACTCAGGGTTCTTTGATTGTGGTTTATTATTGGCCATAATTCAAAGTAATATTAGTTTTCTCCCCTTTGTTACTTTATGGAGAACATCACATGTCATGACATGAATCACATTTACTCAGAGCATGTTCAGCAAAGGTGGAATATTTCTTTCTCAGTCTCCAGCTCCCTTCATGCTCAGTTATTTTAGTACTTATAGACCTACTTGATTGACCAACATATAATTTGAAATTCTATGAATTCCACTCTGTTCTATAAGTTGATGGTCTTCTCCCAAGTCCATTGTAAACTTAATTTTGCTGTGGTGTGAATTCAGTTGTTGAAAAAATTTACTTAGTTGTATGGGGGTACCTGTCCACAATCTGGGAGAAGACTCTATCAACTGTTTGGACCTGGCCATTGACATCAGGAACCAACAGCAAGGATTTAAGATGTACAGGAAAGGCACCTCACCATCCACAGCAGTATCAGATAGTTCCCAGCATCCCTTAAGACATAAACATGCAACCTTTCACTCCATGGAGGACCACATGCTATCTGCAATTAAAACCAATTCAGACTTTAAAAATGAATTGAAAATAATCAAACAAACAGCATAAAGTACATCTACATCTACATTTATACTCCGCAAGCCACCCAACGGGTGTGGCGGAGGGCACTTTACGTGCCACTGTCATTACCTCCCTTTCCTGTTCCAGTCGCGTATGGTTCGCGGGAAGAACGACTACCGGAAAGCCTCCGTGCGCGCTCAAATCTCTCTAATTTTACATTCGTGATCTCCTAGTTAGGTATAAGTAGGTGGAAGCAATATATTCGATATCTCATCCAGAAACACACCCTCTCGAAACCTGGACAGCAAGCTACACCGCAATGCAGAGCGCCTCTCTTGCAGAGTCTGCCACTTCAGTTTGCTAAACATCTCCGTAACGCTATCACGTTTACCAAATAATGCTGTGACGAAACGCTTCTCTATCTCCTCCGTCAACCCGACCTGGTACGGATCCCACACTGATAAGCAATACTCAAGTATAGATCAAACGAGTGTTTTGTATGCCACCTCCTTTGTTGATGGACTACATTTTCTAAGTACTCTCCCAATGAATCTCAACCTGGCACCCGCCTTACCAACAATTAATTTTACATGATCATTCCACTTCAAATCGTTCCGCACGCATACTCACAGATGTTTTACAGAAGTAACTTCTACCAGTGTTTGTTCTGCTATCATATAATCATACAATAAAGGATCCTTCTTTCTATGTATTCGCAATACATTACATTTGTCTATGTAAAGGATCAGTTGCCACTCCCTGCACCAAGTGCCTATCCGCTGCAGATCTTCCTGCATCTCGCTACAATTTTCTAACGCTGCAACTTCTCTGTATACAACAGCGTCATCCGCGAAAAGCCGCATGGAAATTCCGACAATATCTACTAGGTCATCTATATATATTGTGAAAAGCAATGGTCCCATAACACTCCCCTGTGACACGGCAGAGGTTACTTTAACGTCTGTAGACGTCTCTCCATTGAGAACAACATGCTGTGTTCTGTTTGCTAAAAACTCTTCAATCCAGTTACACACCTGGTCTGATATTCCATAGGCTCTTACATTGTTTATGAGGCGACAGTGTGGAACTGTATCGAACGCCTCCGGAAGTCAAGGAAAATGGCATCTACCTGGGAGCCTGTATCTAATATTTTCTGGGTCTCACACGATCGCTGATTCCGGAATCCATGTTGATTCCCACAGAGTAGATTCTGGGTTTCCAGAAATGACATGATATGCGAGCAAAAAACATGTACTAAAATTTTACAACAGATCGATGTCAGAGATATAGGTCTACAATTTTGCGCATCTGCTCGACGACCCTTGTTGAAGACTGGGACTACCTGTGCTCTTTTCCAACCATTTGGAACCTTCCGTTCCTCTAGAGACTTGCGGTGCACGGCTGTTAGAAGGAGGGCAAGTTCTTTCGCGTACTCTGTCTAGAAACGAATTTGTATCCCGTCAGGTCCAGAGGTCTTTCCTCTGTTGAGTGATTTCAGTTCCTTTTCTATTCCTTGGACAATAATTTCGATATCAGTTATTTTTTCGTTTGTGCGACGATTTAGAGATGGAACTGCAGTCTTCCTCTGTGAAACAGTTTGGAAAAAGGTGTTTAGTATTTAAGCTTTACGCCTGTCATCCTCTGTTTCAATGCCATCATCATCCCAGGGTGTCTGGATATGCTGTTTCGAGCCACTTACTGACTTAACGTAAGACCAGAACTTCCTAGGATTTTCTTTCAAGTCGGTACATAGAATTTTACTTTAGAATTCACTGAACGCTTCACGCAAACCCCTCCTTACGCTAACTTTGTCATCGTTTAGCTTATGTTTGTCTGAGAAGTTTTCGCTGCGTTTAAACTTGCAGTGAAGCTCTCTTTGCTCTCGCAGTAGTTTCCTAACTTTGTTGTTGAACCACAATGGGTTTTTCCCGTCCCTCACAGTTTTACTCGGCACATACCTGTCTACAACGCATTTTACGATTGCCTTGAACTTTTTCCATAAACACTCTACACTGTCAGTGTCGGAACAGAAATTTTCGTTTTGATCTGTTAGGTAGTCTGAAATCTTCCTTCTATTACTCTTCCTAAACAGATAAAGCTTCCTCCCTTTTTTTATATCCCTATTTACTTCTATATTCAGGGATGCTGCAACGGCCTTATGATCACTGATTCACTGTTCTGCGCTTAGAGAGTCGAGAAGTTCGGGTCTGTTTGTTTATCAGTAGGTCCAAGATGTTATCTCCACGAGTCGGTTCTCTGTTTAATTGCCAAGTTAATTTTCGGATAGTGCACTCAGTATAATGTCACTCGATGCTCTCTCCCTACCACCCGTTCTAAACATCTGAGTGTCTCAGTGTATATCTGGTAAATTGAAATCTCCACCTAAGACTATAACATGCTGTGAAAATTTATCTGAAATGTATTCCAAATTTTCTCTCAGTTCTTCTGCCACTAATGCTGCTGAGTCGGGAGGTCGGTAAAAGGAGCCAATTATTAACCTAGCTCGGTTATACGCCTTTATGGTTATAGGTCTACACCTCATTGACAATATACTCAGCAAGAAGAAGCAGCAGAGGGTAACAACTCTCCTTTACCCACTTCAGATAGTACAAAACCACACTGATAACAAATGGGACCTCTATGCTATATATAGACTTCATAGGCTCTTGCCAGAATCCAAATTCCAGGAAATATATTCAAGCTTCTTACATTAGGAGTACTGTTGCCCACCTTGTGTTCAACAGCAAGAATCAGATTCCACCTATAGAAAAGGATGGAATTTGTAGAATTTTCTGCAGTCTGTGCGGCAATTTATGCGTAGCTCAATCAGATAGGGCTATAACCAGTAGACTAACTGAGCATGAAGGCAGTTGGAGACTGAGAGAGACCTTCCACCTTCACTTAACATGCTTTGAATGACTGTCATTCATATGATGGGAAATGTGTTCTTCATAATGGAACTAAAGGGAGAATACTAATATTATTTGAAATTTTGGCCGTTAATGAACCCAGTCACAGACTGCTGATTTGGTCCTTAGTGACCAAACACAATTCTATTACCCATCATTATTAAAGTTGCAGCCAGTTGTTATTCCTCTTACCATTGGCTAATAAGCTTTCCATAACTTTTTTCTTCTTCTCTCTCTTTCTTTAGTCTGTTCATCACTTTCACCAGTTTGTCCATAAGACGCAGCTGTCTGTGCCATTACTCATTTGTAGAACATTTCTTTTTATACACTCAATTAGATTTAATGTTTGAATATACTGTAATATAAGATTTATTTATTCAGAGTTTCTTTAGGTGTTACATAATGCCTGTTTCGTATTGATATAGTCATTAAATGTCACATATCTTTGTACAGCATTCCTTGTACAGCTATAAATTCTCGCTGAAGTTGTGTGGAGTAACTGTATAACATTAGGTTATCTGACGATGGCCTCAGAAGCTGAAACGCTGTTCATAAAAACAGACTAACAAATATTCTTGTGTAACATTAATACTTTGTATTGAAGTTATTAATATGTCTATGTTCCTCCAAGAACTGACAAAATATTTTCATAAATATTGATGTTTGTTTTATATTTGGTTTATTCCTTAACGAGGTAATTCGCTACATCCATTGTGCAGCTTCTTCTCTGAGTATCAGATCTGATTTGATGCATGTCCTGTTTCATCATATGTTTTTCATGAATATTTTGATATAGTGTATTGGATTTATGTGAATAATGTATGATGCAATGAGAAGATACAGGCAAGAGCTTGTTTGTTGTGGATCTCAAACGGTGACACGTGATTATGAGTGGATATTTTCTATGAAGTAAGGTTCAGTATATGCTGTCAATGTTATGTAGGAGCATTTATGTCAATTATTTTTAACTTTTATTTGATATTATATTTGATGTATCCCCGAATACGTGACCTTCTTTGCTAGAAATCAGGCTTGATGGAAGATAAGTGTAGGCACCATCTCATAGGCTATGCGTATTCGTATTTTTCAAAAGTTTTAGTTACAGCTGTATGATTCCACAGTTGTCTAGATGAAGAGATGGTCCTGCCATAGTATGTTGAAAAGTGAAATTTTATTTGCAGTGACGGTCTCTCGATCTGTGTCAGATGCTTATACAATGTGAAAGATGCCTCGTTTGGTCGATATTTGAGCCATAGTGAGTATCCTGTGAGGATGAAAGGGAACCTGATGTGCCAAAGCTAGCCATCTTAACGCTGACTATGCATGTGGTGAGTGTAGCAGGCTCAGTGTCACTCCTGCCGAGGCCGTGCGTATTTCGTCTCTCATTTTCTATGCTGTTTCCGACTCCTGCTCTGTACTGTGTCTGTGTGAGTGTAGATCTGTTACAATCACTGGACTTTCTGTGAGAATTGTTTAAAAAGGTTGGCCATCTAAGAGAAAATTTGTATGTCCACATGATACAAAAGTGGAATAATCCTTTCGTGTAGCGTGAGAAATAGTGTATTGTATGGAGACAAATAATAATTGTGATTAAGGTCTCGGTATGGATCTCATTTTACTAATGCTCGATTAAGATTTACGATGATTATTCCAGACTGTCGTGATATTTAAGACGGCGATGGCCCCATTTCTCTATACAACAAAGCAAGTATCAGTCAACCTTATGTCCGAGATTCACACTAGTATAATTTTGATAGCGATAGCTTTTTCATCCTGCAATAACTCATTTTTAATGTCTGATTGAAGACAGTGAAGTAACGCCGTTTACATTCGCCTACTTCAGGTAGTGTTTGTGACCTTCTTCTGTTGCAGTACGCTGTTTTTGCTTCCTGTAACTCTGGATCGCATTTGAACTTCCTTGTCAACCCTCCGTCTTCTACTGAGGAACGCAGATTCCCTAGAGTCTCTTGCGACCCTCTGTCCCCGATAAAAAACATTCCAGTTGTTCCTGAAATTTTATCTTTCAGTTAAAGCAATAACTCATCATGTGCCTTAAGAATTTTTAATACGTGCAGTTTACATCTAAGTAAACCATTTCAGTCTTTCTATTAATAATTACCAATTGCGTGAAAGTTTGACATAGTGATGAAAGTGCAGCACTTTTAATTTTTCTGCTATGTTTTCCACATATGGTAGGTTATATGTTGGTTTCAGTGAAGGTAGCCACGTTGTAACTGGATATACTGCACAACAGACTTGAATACGTCTATCTCTCTACCCTTCGGCCGTGTTGTGCATTGCTAAGCTAGAACAAATTTTAAATAGGAAGTGCTCACCATTTACAAAACTAGAGTCTTTTAATGCCTGCTTGTGGTGCATGTGAAAATTAATGTAATAGGAGTGTATTCTACAAGCTCATTATGATAGCAACACCGCTATATAATTATAGCTCAGAACAGTCCATGTTCACCAATGTTGCTGTGATAACATTTAGCACACTCTACTTCTTTCTTCACAACACTTCCCAGACCGTTAACAAAATCACGGTACAAGTTGTAATGAAAGACAAGGACGCCACCAACATCTGAATATCCAAGGGAACGAAGCCGTAAAGTTGATGAGTGGGACTCTGACTATGGGCCAGGCGGTAGAAGCGGCGCAGCTCTATCGTTTCTGCGCTGCGGAGAGTCGAACCCAGGAGTAGTCGGCACAGGACAGGAGCCGTCTGCGCCGCCTCTCTGGACAGCGCGTGCGAGGTCGCTATCACCATTAACAGTTGCGACGACTGCCACGATAGAACCAAAATCTGTATCACCACTGGTTGTTTCTGCTGCTGTGTTAAGACTGTGGCAACTGCATTCCAAGAAGTACCGCACAGTACTGCCATCATGAATAAAGCTAGCAGTACCTGGTGCGCTGAAAGAACCTCCTGGGACAGGTGGCACAGTGCTCTGTAGACTCTCCTCAGCTTGCGGTAGCGGTCTGCAAGTGGTCGCCGCTGGCATCTCACTTGGGCTGTAGCTCTCAGACACTGGTTGAGCTGGCGCAAGTCACTCCGCACAAGAAGAACGAGCCCCACATACCTGCAAACAGCTGTAGGTAGAATACCACTGGAGAACAATGATAACATATATGCCCAGTTCATGCCGTGCCACAGATATTCCAACGTCACAGCAGCTACATGTAGCACGAAACACCCTGCATACACCACTTGGCAGAATATCCTCACCGCCCTGCTGGATAAATGGCGCGACTCCAGGACGCCACTGTCCCGATAAGACAACAGAGTGACGATCCTCTGGTAGTCGTGGGGGTTCCAAAACAGGTCTGCGGCGACTGCCATCACCACGGAGACGCAGTGTATCACCATGTAGGTTACCAACCACAGAAAAGTGATGGAATCATTTTTTTTAGCGTTCACAGCTTGCAACCTGTTTACCGTAAGCGCTGTTATTGCCAGGCTCATGACGAGAATAGCAGCTGCGTACAGAGTACCAGCACGTGTCCTCCGTATTTCACACCTGTCAGTGTCAACTGTGAATGGCGTCAGCCCGAAAATCCTGCAGATAGCGTGGTATGGTGCTGCAGATCTTAAGAGATCTCTTCTATTGGCCAGTTCAACGTCGGCTACCATTCCAGGATACCTTCGTTACCTGTCATGAGAGAAAAAAGTTCCCGAGTTATAGCTGCTTGCATTACACACAGAATTAATCTAAAAATCTCAAGATAGATTTGATTAATAAAGTAAACTCAGTCCTGAGATAGCACTTCCATAATAAATGTGTTTTCCTTAACGAATGATTTCACAAACCATGATGAAATTGAGTGGCGATAGACATGATTAATAAGCGCTGTCATAATTATTCTTTTCCTAAATGTAACATCAGTACAAAGGTATAGCCAACGTAAAAACACAAAAAGTAGACCATCCAGTATAGTTGCCGCATCTCTGGAAACTGCAAATAGTGAAAACTAAGATGACTCGAAAAAAAAATGGCTCTGAGCACTATGGGACTCAACTGCTGTGGTCATTAGTCCCCTAGAACTTAGAACTACTTAAACCTAACTAACCTAAGGACATCACAAACATCCATGCCCGGGGTAGGATTCGAACCTGCGACCGTAGCAGTCGCACGGTTCCTGACTGCGCGCCTAGAACCGCGAGACCACCGCGGCCGGCTAAGATGACTCGAATCACTCACAAATTGTTGATTATGATGTGTAAGTAAATCTTGGTTGTTTGGTCATGTTCATTTAACAAAATTAAGAAAACTGACTTTGCTATAATACGTTTATTAAGTACCACAAGTATTTTTACTGGTTCGTAAAAACCACCTATAAAGCACATTGCAAAGTTTATTGTTTTGAGTAACTTTGAGGTGTCTTGGTTATATAAGAGACATAACACGAAAGATTTAAACAATCTGGATAAAGTAACTAAATAAACGAAGGTAAATAAGACAGTAATGAAAGAAAGTTACGTGGAAATATTTTATCACAATAGGGAAAATTACATCTCCTTAGAGATGGAAGCAGTGGTTGCCACTTGAAGGAGCAGTGTCAACAGTCATAAAGATAACCCAAGCAAACCTAAATCATCTGGAAGAATGGAAATGCATACAACATTTCTCCCATATACGAGTGTAGATCTCCCCCCCCCCTCCCGGCCCCCATGAACCATGGATCTTAGTTTGATGCAGCTCTCCATGCTACTCTATCCTGTGCAAGCTCCTTCATCTCCCAGTACGTACTGCAGCTTACATCCTTCTGAATCTGCTTGGTGTATTCATCTCCTGGTCTCCCTCTACGATTTTTACCCTCCACGCTGCCCTCCAATACTAAATTGGTAATCCTTTGATGCCTCAGAACATGACTAGAAGAAGAGATCGGTTGGTAGGACAAGTTGTGCCTCAAACTCCTCTTCCGGCCGCTGGTGGCCGAGCGGTTCTGGCGCTACAGTCTGGAACCGCGCGACCGCTACGGTCGCAGGTTCGAATCCTGCCTCGGGCATGGATGTGTCTGTTGTCCTTAAGTTAGTTAGGTTTAAGTAGTTCTAAGTTCTATGGGACTTATGACCTCAGCAGTTGAGTCCCATAGTGTTCAGAGCCATTAGAACCATTTTTTTCAAACTCCTCTTCTCCCCAATCCTATTCAATACCTCCTTATTAGTTATGTGATCTACCCATCTAATCTTCAGCATTCTTCTGTAGCACCATATTTCGAAAGCTTCTATTCTCTTCTTGTCCAAACTATTTATCGTCCATGTTTCACTTCCATACATGGCTACACTCCATACAAATACTTTCAGAAACGACTTCCTGACATTTAAATCTATACCCGATGTTAACAAATTTCTCGTTTTCAGAAACGCTTTCCTTGCCATTGCCAATCTACTTTTTATATCCTCTCTACTTCGACCATCATCAGTTATTTTGCTCCCCAAATAGCAAAACTCCTTTAATACTTTAAGTGTCTCATTTCCTAATCTAATTCCCTCAGCATCATCATACTTAATTCGACTACATTCCATTATCCTCGTTTTGCTTTCGTTGATGTTCATCTTATATCCTCCCTTCAAGACACTGTCCATTCCGTTCAACTGCTTTTCCAAGTCCTTTGCTGTCTCTGACAGAATTACAATGTCATCGACGAACCTTAAAGCTTTTATTTCTTCTCCATGTATTTTAATACCTATTCCGAATTTTTCTTTTGTTTCCTTTATTCCTTGCTCAATATACATATTAAATAACATCGGGAGAGGCTACAACCCCGTCTCACTTCCTTCCCAACCACTGCTTCCCTTTCATGCCCCTCGACTCTTATAACTGCCATATGGATTCTGTACAAATTGTAAATAGCCTTTCGCACCCTGTATGTTACCCCTGCCATCCTCCCAATTTGAAAGAGAGTATTCCAGTCAACATTGTCAAAAGCTTTCTCTAACTCTACAAATGCTAGAAACGAAAGTTTGCCTTTTCTTAATCTAGCTTCCAAGATAAGTCGTACGGTCAGTATTGCCTCACGTGTTCCCATATTTCTACGGAATCCAAACCGATCTTCCCTGAGGTCGGCTTCTACCAGTTTTTCCATTCGTCTGTAAAGAGTTCGCGTTTGTATTTGGTAGCCGTGACTTATTAAACTGATAGTTCGGTAATTTCCACATCTGTCAACGCCTGCCTTCTTCGGGATTGGAATTATTATATTCTTCTTGTAGTCTGAGGGTATTTCGCCTGTCTCATTCATTTTGCTCACCAGATGGTAGTGTTTTGTCAGGAATGGCTCTCCCAAGGCCGTCAGTAGTTCTAATGGAATGTTGTCTACTCCCGGGGCCTTATTTCGACTTAGGTCTTTCAGTGCTCTATCAAACTCTTCAGGCAGTATCATTTCTCCCATTTCATCTTCATCTACATCCTCTTCCCTTTCTATAACATTGCCCTCAAGTACATCACCCTTGTATAGTCCCTCTATGTACTCACTCCACCTTTCTGCTTTCCCTTCTTTTTGCTTAGAACTGGGTTTCCATCTGAGCTCCTAATATTCATACAAGTTGTTCTCTTTTCTCCAAAGGTCTCTTTAATTTTCCTGTAGGCAGTATCTATCTTACCCCTAGTGAGATAAGTCTCTACATCCGTACATTTGTCCTCTAGCCATGCCTGCTAAGCTATTTTGCACTCCCTGTCAGTCTCATTTTTGAGACGTTTGTATTCCCTTTTGCCTGCTTCACATACTGCATTTTTGTACTTTCTCCTTTCATCATTTAGATTAAGTATCTCTTCTGTTACCCAAGGATTTCTACTAGCCCTCGTATTTTTACCTACTTAATCCTCTGCTGCCTTCACTACTTCATCCCTCAAAGCTACCCATTCTTCTTCTACTGTATTTCTTTCCCCCATTCCTGTCAATTGTTCCCTTATGCTCCCCTGAAACTCTGTACAACCTCTGGTTTAGTCAGTTTATCCAGGTCCCATCTCCTTCAATTCCCACCTTTTTGCAGTTTCTTCAGTTTTAATCTACAGTTCATAACCAATAGATTGTGGTCAGAGTCCACATCTGCCCCTGGAAATGTCTTACAATTTAAAACCTGGTTCCTAAATCTCTGTCTTACCGTTATGTAATCTATCTGGAACCTGTCAGTACCTCCAGGCTTCCTCCATGTATACAACCCCCTTTTATGATTCTTCAACCAAGTGTTAGTTAGCTATGATTAAGTTGTACTCTGTACAAAATTCTACCAGGCGGCTTCTTCTTTCATTTCTTACTCGTAATCCATAATCGCCTACTACGTTTCCTTCTCTTCGATTTCCTACTATCGAATTCCAGTCATCTATGACTATTAAATTGTCGTCTCCCTTCATTGTCTTATTAATTTTTTGTTTTATTTCATCATACATTTCTTCAATTTCTTCGTCATCTGCAGAGCTAGTTGTCATATAGACTTGTACTACTGTCGTAGGCGTGGGCTTCGTGTCTATCTTGGCCACAGTAATGCTTCCATAAGATGTTTGTAGTAGCTTACCCGCACTCCTATTTTATTTTATTCATTATTAAACTTACTCCTGCATTACTCCTATTTGATTTTGTATTTATAACTCTGTATTCACATGACCAAAAGTCTTGTTCCTCCTGCCACCGAAATTCACTAATTCCCACTATATATAACTTTAAGCTATCCATTTCCCTTTTTAAATTTTCTGACCTACCTGTCCGATTAAGGGATCTGAGATTCCACGCTCCGATCCGTAGAACGCCAGTATTCTTTCTCCTGATAACGACGTCCTCCTGAGTAGTCCCCGCCCGGAGATCAGAATGGAGGACTATTTTACCTCTGGAATATTTTACTCAAGAGGACGCCAACATCATTTATCCATACAGTAAAGCTGCATGCCCTCGGGAAAAATTACGGCCGTAGTTTCCCCTTGCTTTCAGCCGTTCGCAGTACCAGCACAGCAAGGCCGTTTTGGTTAGTTTTACAAGGCCAGATCAGTTAATCACCCAGACTGTTTCCCCTGCAACTACTGAAAAGGCTGCTGCCCCTCTTCAGGAACCATACGTTTGTCTGGCCTGTCAACAGGTACCGCTCCGTTGTGGTTGCACCTACGGTACGGCTATCTTTATCGCTGAGGCACGCAAGCCTCCCCACCAACGACAAGGTCTATGGTTCATGGGTTAACCACTACGCCAAAGTTTCACTCGCCGCTTCAGTCAGTAAGCTATTGACAAAGTTCTTTGGAATGTGCTGAAAACAGTATATGTAACTTCTACGTTGCATGAAAAGTAACTGGTATGGAATAGTACACACCCGGGGTAATCGGACTCTGCAGTGCTGATACCACTGATGAGTGATATGTGTCCCAATTGCAGTCTGTAATTAAATAAGAATAATATGTATTGGACAATTTCTGGATGTCAGCCTAATTCTGTCACCAATCATGCACAAGTTCCGTTTAGCTGCACATTCAACTTATCTTTCGTATCCCAGTACTTTAAAGACTTTTTCCATTTCAGTTTTATTGATGTCTACCTCACAAGGTATAAAGTAATCCCAGAGAGCAACCCATCGCAACTTTAATGTAGCACACTCACTCCATCAGAAGTGAAGTCTCCAACTCATTCTCTTCCCGCAGAGCTGAAATATTACGTATCTCTTAGTTGTTCTCCGTCACTTTTGCGTTTTCCCAGTCCCATGCAGTATCGACATTGTTATATAGATTGAAGCAATGTTAGTGACTGCTGGCGATCGGATTCCCTTCCTGACCCCATCGCTACCTTTGGGACAGAGTGTGCGTATCAAATCTGACTGTGTCTAGTGTACAGCTCATGCGAGAACATTCTTCTAAATGTTTACGTAGCAGGTATCTGACGCGGGACGGAGATTACAGCGCAACTACACAGGTGGATGTGGGAATCCGCATAAAAGCCACCTCTATGCTGGCTGGCTGAAGAGTACTCATAGGTAATCCATTAGGAAAATTGTACCTGAGCCATGGTCACCTCCCCGAGTCAGTAAAGCAGTGCGTTAACTCACTCGGATATCTGAGCAGGTACGTACCTCCTACTTACTACATTCCAGGTAACAGCTATTCCCAACGTAAGCATCGCACATCCGTTTTCAAGCAACATTCCTCCCAACACTTTCCTAATCTTAACTCCTTCCCTATAGTTTCGATCAGCCCCGTTATCACCAGCCAGTTATGGAAGATATCAGGACTAAGTGGAAGAAAGATAATATGTTTAGGCAACGTGAAACTCGAAGAATCTTGAGTGTGAAACTCATACTGTCGATAGATTTATCACTTCTGGATTCCATAAATTTCATAATGAAAGGTATTTTATGAATAGGAAAATGTTTGTGGTCCGAGTCGGATATTCGATAGAATTTCATGTATACTCCCTTGGAGGCACAGAATGTATTCGTTAACTTAATATGGAGTTCATCGAAGATTAGTACTTTTTTTTGACCTAAAAATAATCTTTTACAGTCAAGTGAAGAACCTTTACTGAAAATAGTGTCCACTTGCAGTCAGCATGATTTATTACTCTATGCTATGAGAGTCAGTTAAATTCGTTGTAATATTATCACCTAACTGTTTCTGTTACTAAGCATTTGGGTCTTACAGTGTTTACCAATCTCATTGTACATCAGTATATCTATCTCGCTGTGCTTGCTGAGAGTAAGTTGCTCCTATTCAGATCAATGCAATCATGACGACAAAAATTAGTCTGAAAGTGAGTCGTGAAACATACTTTTCAAGAAATAGCTGGATAAAAATCTTCAGTACTAACATAAAGTCAGTGCAACAGTATTTAAATGCAGTCTGTAGTATAAGATACATGGGTGTAATAACAAGTGAGGTCCGCACCTCGTGGTAGTGCGGTAGCGTTCTCGCTTCCCACGCCCGAGTTCCCGGGATCGATTCCCGGTGGCGTCAGGGATTTTCTCTGCCTCGTGATGACTGAGTATTGTGTGATGTCCTTAGGTTAGTTAGGTTTAAGTAGTTCTAAGTTCGAGGGGACTGATGACCATAGATGTTAAGTCCCATAGTGCTCAGAGCCATTTGAACCATTTTGAACAAGTGAGGAAAATGGCGCTTGTAGAAAGTTACGTCAACACACAAGTTTCGGAGTAGAGAAAAATAAAGGTAGAAGATAGAATGTCATGCCAAGAATGGCTGTTATGTTAGAAGCTGATTGAAGTTTTAATAACTGTTTCTCAATAAATGTATAGGAAAAACAAACAACCCTGACAACATGAAGTGCTGGTAGGAAACTGTGGTCGAATCCTTTTAGGTATTAAGAACTAATTGTGTCATGGCTGTATTCCATGTACAAAAGAACGTCACTGGCCGTTAAAAATACAATGACAGGAAGAATACGAAGTAGCTGAGTTGTACTTATTGTGCATGTGCAGTGTAACAGGAGAACATGTGATTCTAGAGCTCTAACAGCAACGAAATCGGCAGAGCACCGATTCTAACTGAGCTTCGATGACACATACAGGTATGTCAGTAGCGTAGCAGTGGGCATATACGAAGCAGAAAATCACTGGCATCAGCAGTGTCAGGTTTCAGCAGATAACATTGTGCTTACTGTGTATATTTAAGGTCATCCCTGTGGAAGGGGGGAGGGGACAGGAGTGGTGCGGAGCGGATGGGAGTGGAGGTCTGGCAATTGTGTCGTCATGTTCTAGGTCAATAAACCTCATGACTCCACTGTTCTTGGACAATAGGGCTCATTTGGTTGTGGGTCCTCTATGTACTAATAAATAGACAAAAGACTGAGAAGCGACCCTTCTCAATATTTTTAGCCTCTGGGTCTCATGTGCTCGACTGACAACACAATTGTATTGAGCAAGTTGAACACAGTTAAAATCTATCAGAGTACACACAGACCTCTGGGGGGACCTTAGCATGACTAGCTAACAGAAACTCTTTTAAGTTTTCCATTGTGGTTTGACCTTCTTCTGTTCATTGAAACTCCAGATCTTTATTCAACAAGTGAATGAGTGGTCATGGCATAACAGGAAAACTCAATTTTATTTTCCTGCAGCGGTTTGTTAATCTTGAAAGCCACTGTATCTTTCTCGTCATTGGAAGTGTTGGATACTTCACACTGCCTCCACTAACCTCAGTTCTGTTTTCCACACTCGCTAATTACACGCTCCAAATAATTTACATGCTTTAATGCAAAATGTCCCACTTCTATGCTTAATGTGAGGCATGATGAATGAGACCTTTTAAAAACTTCCTTCTACCACTGAATTTTTTGATTTATATCCTTTGCGAATTCCTTAATGTCATCGAGATTCACTATACACTTCTATCGCCTCAATCTCCTCAAAACTCCATCCAACAGTCGTTGAACGTGACTGGTCATTTTTCGAACCACATGGCACTCACTGATACTGGTAATGACTCAAATGAACTATAACCGTAGTTTTTGCTCGGTTCTCTTGTCCTACACGATTGATAATATTCATGTGGAGAAATATTTACAATGTGCAAAGTTCTCTAAAGTTTCCATAACTTTCGGTACTGTAATCGTACCTGCAGTGAGGTACCGGTAGTCATACGAGATGCGATATTTACTTTCCATCTGAAGATATCTGAGACACTGTTACGAATGGTGTACGCTACAGACTTGTAGTTTCCTCAGTGATTGCTGGTGAACAACCCTTCCATTACTAGCTATAAGTGGGGTCAACCTATATGGCTTCTGATGCACAGGTGATTGGTTTCAGACTGGAATTCTATGCTTCGCCAAAGTTGCTGGTAGTGGACCGAAAGGATTAAAAAGCTCCTTGAATTCCACAAATTGCTTTTCTACTTTTTCCAATCATTCAAAATTTGCCACTTGTGTGCATCATGCATTTATATCAGTGGATTGCCCGTGGATGGAGTTTGAACTTATCCTGTCTATATCTTCATTGTCTAGAACATCCAAACAGGCAATCAATAATCTTTACTGAGGATCAAGGCCTCAATATCAAAATTATCTGCATTGATCAGCATTACTTGTTCACCATTTGTTTCACATACACACTACTGCATATAAAACAACATTATCTATACAGCTCATCATTCTCATATAGCGCTTCTAATACACCCAAGAACTTTGCAGCTAATTCTGTTCCTACATTTACCTGAAGTATCTATCTTGTACCTTGTGGTACTTTGTCACATAAACTGAGCCTTAATGACTTTGCAATCCCACATTTCTTACACTATAGTTGGCAACACTCCCTTCACATATGACCCAAACGTACGCAGCGATGGAAATTCACATTTTTAGAGGATACAGTCCTCCTATTGAGACCTTAATCGCTATAATTCCAATACACTGGCTTGGGGACCGATGACGGTAGCAGTCTGGTCCCTTCAATCCCACAAACCAACCAACCAACACTGGGTTGACGTTCAGAATCAGCCAAGTTCTTCAGAAATTCTTCACTGACATTAGAGAACCTCTATTGCACTGTGTTCTGCTTCCTGTAAAATGGTTTCATTTGCTCAACATATCGCTGCACTGGTAGGTATTAACATTGCTCCGTAATAATATATGTACAATATTTTCAACAGACTCATTTTGCTTTCATGCTACGACATTGAAATGTTTTCGATAGAATCTAACAGTATCTTCTTTCTGAATAGTTGTACCAGACCCTTCTTGAGTCCCTCAAACCCAGTTTCTTAAGCCATCATGTTAACGGAACGTGATGCTCTGTAATAATTGCTTATCTATCCAGAATCCCGTCTTTGGCGTTGTTGATATATTATCCTCTCCTGCCTCTCCAGAAGACGATTAAGCAATTCAGCGATAGCTGAATCTACATGGCAGCAGTCAAAAAGACTAAATTATATCCTCTTTCACAGCCCTAAACCCTCTGTGCATATCTGTCTTATCTGTTCTCTGATGAGCTACCTATTGCTACAAGAACTGATCTGCTCTCTGAGTGTGTTCTTCACTCATACACTGAGTGGTTTTTATACAATAAAGAAAACAAAAAACGAAAGGAAAAAAGGTAAATATGCCGGAAGGTAACACTGAAACACTACTTCTAATGCTTGTGTCTGATCATAAGCCTCTTGGACTCAAATGGCTGCCTAGCATTGTGACCATACGTAGAACACGTATAGCAAATCGGCGGGGCTAATTGTGTACAGGAAGCTCTGTTGACTAACAGTTTAGATTGTGCACACCATACTGATTGCATGCCTCCGCAGTCCTCCTCAGTATTCCCCGAAGTTGAGCCACTTCTGCAAGTGACTCTGTCATTCTACGAGAAGCTACACACAAATTCCAATACCATGCGAGGCGTTTCACTGTCGCACTTGCCAACACCTCATGAGAAGGGGAAATAACAGCCACAGGGCAGACTCTACTGTGATGGTGACGATGCACGTTGTTCCTTCCGCCTGTATTCGCCAAAAACTACTTATATCATCAGTTGTGACGAAGGCTCCAGCACCCCTCATGCCAACTGCAGTGAAGCATTGGGATGGTGCTTAAATCAAGTACCCCACTAACAGCTGTAGTGATTATGAGCGTTGTTTACACGAGTGGAGGATCTGAAGCTAGTAATATGTCCACTGATTGTAACTTTTCTCGTATGTTAAAGCCTGCTAAGAGTTTTAGTAATAACTGTATCTCACTGAAAGTGTCAGAGAAACTCAGAAGCCACAATAATGTAATGAGGTAGTGAAGAAAATAAGATCAAGTCTTATTAGATATTAAGAACTCATTGTATCGCGAGAATACACAAAGTGAAGTGGGAAAAGTATACTGCAGGACTTTAAAAAGAGAGTAACACAAAGCATAAGATAATATTTAATTGTGTTTATAGTGCGACAGTACGTATACAGTACGGCAGAGGAAAACCTGATTAAATTTTTTCATTGTTTGAGGACAGACAGAGTGCAGTATAGCTTCAGTACGGCGCTTGTACTCAGGTACACCAGTGCTGATTATGGTAATACTGAGTGCAGTATGGCCACGCAGCAGAACTGGAGCCATGTGCATACCAGTTAGTAAGTGTGAAAGTTATTTGCTGTGAATAGATCGTTCTCACATAAAAAGATTCCAGCATAATCAGTAGCAACAGCACAGCATGAATAAATCGTGCCAGCAGAAATATGCTAAAGTAAAACTAAACCACTGGGACAAATATTGGGATGATTTCCTAATACTAAAAAATCGTCTTACTTGAAATAAAAATGCTAATCCATTCATAATAATGACAATGCTCTATTTTAAACTTTCGCAAGAACAAAAAAACTGCCAGGAAACCAAAAGCTTTACATTCTTCGCAAAAGTCAAACGATTCAATTATTTTACTCTTACGCAAATTGAAATGAATTAAACGGAAGTTACCTAAACTTATTCAATGTCCGACAAACGACTACGCTCCGCTCTACATCTGAGCCAAAGATTCATAAATTCAGAGATACCGCTGTCACTGTCGTGAGTCAGCTATTTCACACATGTCACAGACGACTGCTTCACCGTCGTAACATGAAATTTCCGCTCATCCTGAAACAATCCGCAAATAAATGTCCAGCCCACCCATAAAAGTCCATCTTTTAAGTGAGGTAAATGTGGAAGAAACATTAATTTATTTATTCCATTAGTTATAGCATTTGTGTTTTTGCCATCATTAGCGAGTGTCAGACGTCGGCCTCAGAGTCTTAGTAACGTGGTGAACTCAGTAAGCAGCCTGCACAGACTGGGCAGTCTACACCAGTGGCAGGCTGAGGTGAGGTGTCACGGCGTCAGTACTCGGGCAGGTGGAGAACTGCGAGGTCAGGCCCCTGGGCCACCATCAAGCTCCTGTGGAGGCGAGGAGAAGTAGGCACGATGTTGTGAGCGTGCTGAGGTATCCCAGTGTGGACAGGAGCGACAATGGCCTGCAGAACTAGAGTGTGTCGGCACAGGACAGCACAAGACAACGTGCGATAGGGATGCAACATCTCTCCGGTGTGAACCAGTGGGTGCTCCCCAGGCTGCAGGCAACAGTTCGACACTCTGCAGCATCAAGCCTAGGTCCTGCTAGTAGCAGCTGGTGGAGGCCACGTCTAGTAGCGGCAGCTAGATGAACCATACTAGGACGGTGAGTGGCATGGAGCATTTCTCCAACTCTGCTGGCAGTGGCTGATACTGCCTGGCCAAAATTAGCGGGGGTTTACCTACGAAAGGTTTGCTGAGCCAGCATATCTTGTCAGACAGGACAGACAAATAGCCAAGTTTTGGGCCAGGACATGCGCTAACCCTGGTAAGCGTTATTACAGCCTGGCTCCTTTACTTCTGCTGTGTCACCAGTGTTTGGCCGTGGTGGAAGCAGTGAGTACTAGATGTGTGGTAACTTTGTATATAACAACGCCTGGATGGTGATTTTTTGCTTCGTTAGCCCAGGCCATCCAAAGCTTCCAGCCACAGAACGTCTAAGCACCCTCCTCTCTCCAGCTATTCTGAACCTTCTTGCGTCAAGGAATGATACATTATCTCTCCCATGAAAGTACAAATAAACCGTGGCACAAAAAAGTGTGATATTTAGAACACTGAGCTTCCTCCTCTGGCGGTAACAATGGCTCTAAAAACGCGGGGTATGGAGTCGAAATAGAGTTTGATTACGGGTATGGTTACTACATATCATTGTGCTTCTACACTGTCCTGGACTTCATTACCACAGTGGTTGGTTACTAATGACGGAATGCCACTGTCTAGGGAACTTATTACTGGATAATTTAACTGGATGACTCATCTGCGGATTATGGTAAGCTGGGTGAGCGTTGAATATCAACAGTATCAAGGCAGGTCATGACGGGACTGGCAGCCTGTGGCTTCGTAGTGACTTCTTTCTGCATGTTCTTATGGGGCCACCGGCCCGAGCAAAAATACAATAATTATTCGTCATCTTATCGACTATGCGAACCAGAAATTATCGTGTAGGTTACCCAGCAACACCCCATAACAATACGCCGTGTGCTGCGTCCAGTGACAGTATCGTCTTGATTTCAGAGCCCTCCACACACGGATACGTCTCTCGTGACACTATATGTGGAACAGAGAGTCGTCTGAAAAGATGCCGTGGTGCCACTCTTGTCTCCATTACTGCCATACGTCAGCTGGTGAGCCTCCCTCTGCTCCTCCAAGAATGGTCGCCATGCCGATATTCCGTGGTGGTCCGCACGTCGTTGCACTGTGCTTGCTGCAAGAAAGCATTTCCTGACTCAGAGCAATCATTTCCTGACTCAAGGTAATGATACTACACGATGTTGTAGGGACTCTAGTTCCCTGTGACCATTGAGATCCTGCCTGACACGCTCGCTACCCTTTTAACAAATGACACTGCCATGGCAGGCTTAGTTTTGCGTTTTATTCGGGCAGGTGGTTTTAATCACGTAATCTGAGTGTTAGATATGTTATTTTTGTTTTGAGTGCGGCCTTTGGCCCTACGATTTTAGACTGAGTTTTAGTGTGTTTCTTGGTGGTCGGCTTTTCCTTTTTTTATCTCTATGGTCAGCCAACCACTGTCACTCTCTGTGCGATTTTAATTCGTTTTGTCTGATCTCTGTCTGCGTCTTTCTTGTCCTGTGTCGTCTGTTGTCGTCTTCATCCTTCGTTATTATTCTGTGTGGGTGTTTGCAGTTCAGGAAAAAACGGACCGATGACCATCGCCGTCTGGTCCCTTCAGTCTCACAAACCAACCAACCATTGAGATCCGTGGTGTTGAGTATAGCCCTTCCGAAGCTATCAGTTTCATATTTACCCGGCAGTCGTTGGATGCCAATCGATGCGTGCAGCAACATTGCGGAATGATAAACTGCAGACCCGATAGGTCACCATACTGCTGCAGTCGAACTCCTAAATTTGTTGGTCCTTCCAAAATAACTTTTGACAACTAACATTCACAGGCAATTTATGAATGAGAAACGCGCTATGTAACCTTTCCTTGCATACAGAATGTATATGGCGTTAGTTTTACCTATTCCAGGTGGTTCTGCTGAAAGGACAACTACTTGCATAGCCAAGTCTGTGGTACAAATACACTTCATGCCAAATGGTCGTTTATTGCATGCCAACTTCATGTTCGTGTTGTTTCTATTTTAATGTGCAGCGGCGTACAAACATTCCTTATGTATTAAAATTCAAGGCGATCGTTTGCCATTATTGTCATGCGTTAGTCTGTCTGAAAGATACTAACCTGTTTAACCAAAAAAAAAAAAAAATACTGGGATGACTAGAACTATGTCTCAGCAGCTGCACATACTTAAACAACAAGAAGAGGAAGTAAATTCATGGAGAAGGGGTTCGCCTGAGCCATTTGTGTACAAGCGACAACCATTTCAATATCCTGTCTAAGGTAACATGGAATCGATACGGACTTTCTTTCCAGTCCGGAATAAAACACATTAACGGTTAATGTGATGAAAGGGAATTCAGACGTATGCCAAAAAATTACATTTTATCTTATCGATTTTCTTAACTTCACAATTTATTTGTTTGTGCAGTTTCTGAAGATCATTTAAGTAAATCTATTGTTCAAGCCTACCTGAGATCCTCGATGTTAATGGTCAATTATTTAATAAACTGCGAGTGGTTGGGTTCAGTAAAAAGTCACTACAGAAAAGAAGCTGCACAAGGAAACAGAAACTGCTTACGGCATTGTGGCCGTATGAAAGGGCACAACAACACCCCTTGTTGTGTACGGGCTGTATTTCGTTAACTGACTGGCGGAGGGATGGCACTTTGAATGCGAACAGTTAGAATTTGTTATAGCGTAGTACGACTAGAACGCATTCAGAAGTATTCATACGAACCTACAAACTGAATTACTATTTAGACAATCTTGACAGGAGTTTCTAAGTGAGAAGCAACTATCTAGAATAATTAGTTAATGTAGTGACTCCGTTAATACTGCTGGTTCTTGCAGACGCATGCATATTAACCTACTAAATGAATTATTAGTTAGACAATACTGACAGGAGTTTTTGAGTGATAGGCAGCTACGAAAACTGATTGAATTTAGTAACTGAATTAATAGTGGTGCTTGTTGCCAAGTGAATGCCATATCTTAAGTTTACCGAGTTAATCATTCAACTTCTGCTCTGATAAACAGACTGGAGACCAAACAGGCCAATCTAAAGCTTAATCTCTGTAAAATTACTAAATTATGAAAGTAATTAATTGTGGGAAAAACCGGTGAAAAGCACATATTTGTATTGAATGAATGAAAATAGTGTTGTCCCATTGAGGGCAAAGGCGTTAATTGTGTTATTATCATGGCGTCACATGCGTCGCAGGTGATTCCACCCATAGGAAGGCCACAGGACGTCGAAAATCTAAATTCTAGTGTCTTTCTCACAAACCCTACTGGAGGCTCAGTGTAAGACGTTCATCAATCCCACTGACATGGAGCTGACTGACGTCGCGGTTTCAGTTCTGCAGGAGGGGCTTGAGTTTGCTGCCACAGCTAAGTTCACGCCGGTCGCCGTCATCATCAGCGCATTTGAACTGGTTGCGGGGCGACTACCGCCTGAAGCAGCTGAAGAAGTACGTCGTGAAACTTGGCGAGCTCTGGCGAGAATAAGTCTACGCACTGGAACGTTAACAGCAGAGAAAGGGTAGCTACTCCAGACCTGAGAGACTGCCATGAGATTGTTGTCTTACACGCTGACAAAGGCAGCGCTACTTGACACAACAGTGGTTACGGTTACTATAAGCCACACCACAAGTTGGGAAACGGGGCCAAATTTCTAGTAGTTTACTGTCGAGTTGAGATTTTCACAAATGTTTTATTCGTATCTTACAGAAACTAGCAGTACGTCAATAAACAGCCGCTAACAGCAATCAATTAATTTATAGCAATACAACAATTTTAAAAAATTTAAAAAGAAAACCACAGAAGCTAGCAGTACGTCAATAAACTACCTTATAAAACACGCCGCTAACGCCAATCAAAGTAATTTATAGCAATGCAACAATTTAAAAAAAAATTAAAGATCATTAGTAAACAAGCTACTAAAGTAAATACAGAACTTTGCTAATAAAGTATGGTTAGGTAGTGAAGCTACCAACATCGCCATTAAAAAATTAAACAGGTCTCAGCAAACACACGATTAATGGCAGTAAAAGGAAGTTGCAAACTTGGAGGAATTTTAAAAAATGTTAAACAAAAGTGTCCTGGAATATCATTAGAACATAACAGACATGACGAACCCGTGTAAGGCGACCACAAATCACCCACTCAGGGATGCTCAGGCTAGAGAGAATACTGACCAATTTAAATACGCCCGTAAACACAATTGCCACTCTCAGGCTGGTCACTGCACCAACTTTTAGTCAGCGAAAACTTGTTATAAGATGGCTTAACTTGCTGACACAATTAGAGCTAACCTCGTGCAAGGAAACATTACACCACACTGTTCTGAATGAGTGAGCACATGATCAACCAACAAGGAGAATGAATTTATTCATAACCCACGACAGAATAGCGAAACAATTAAACTGCCAAAACTACACCTCCCATCGGACGGTAACGAGAGGAGAAGGAAAGATCACTGTCTTCAATTACACCGGTGCCAGGGACAGGAAACCCTGTCGCCGGAGGCCACAAGGCAGAAGAGACGCTGGTTACACAAAATTATTACTTAAGGATTAAACCTTCCAAGAACTTAACTAGCAGTTATGCTCGAACAGGCAGTACACGACCTCCGACGGCAAGGATCCACACATTCGACCGCGCAAGCGTCGCCAGCGTACCCAACACGCCACGGTCACGCGACAACACGCTCTGTCACCGGAGTTCACGTCTTCTCTGCAACGTTGACGGGTAGTGACAACTCCTTCATGTTAGGTGTCTGCTTTTAAACTCCAGTGTTGAAACGGAGGATTTAAAGTAGTTTGTTAACGTCCCACCAAGGCGAAATGAACAGCAACTACTCGTGGGACGATTCTGTATACAACCAACACACGGGGAGCTCGTTACACACATCCGACATACATAACGTGACAACTCGGTACAACCGACCACGCCTGCTTCGCGCTGGAGAGCCACACTGCCATCCCGTGTCCACCACATTCTCTGCGCGCAACGCCCTACTTCCGCGCCACCACACGAGGTTACAACCGGTCAAAGATCTCACTTCCTCCATAGTAGTTTCCTGGAAGCGAAAACGCAGATATGGATAGCAGAGGGAAAAGACAACCAAGCACCCACTTAATGACAAACAACATATCAAACAAACACGTCAGGGGAAGAAAAGGAAAAGCAATGCAATCTAGACACAAGGAGTAGCACGTGTCGATACACGGCTCACTACTGTTGTTCTTTCCCACAAGGACTACACTGAGAAGATGCAGAGCCTATTAGATGACGACTTCTGCCGGAAGATCAACAATGACTCGACAAAGGAGATGGAGAACAGGAATAGGATTCTCCTCAAGGACGCAGATTTACCAGAGGTGGTCGCCAGGAAACTGTTACCTCTAGGATTTGTACCGAAAAGACTTTATGGACTACGTAAAGTCCACAAAGATGGGATGCCATTGCGTTCCATTGTCAGCAATATTAGTGTCTCTACATATTTTCTGGCGAAATACCTGACGGAAAGGCTCAGAGCTTATGTGGATTAATGCCCTCATCGCATTCACAATACTGTGGATTTTGTAAACCGCCTCCACAACTTCAGCGTGAAAGACTCAGACATCCTGGTGAATTTTAACTGCGTTTCCTTATATGATAGGATGCCTCTACGAGAGGCTACAGAGCTTATTGATCAGAAATTTGACGAGAAGACCACCGGCCTCCTTAGACGTATTCTTACTTCCTCGTATTTTGTGTGTAAAGAAGAATACTGTGAACAAACGGAAGGGATCGCAGTGAGCAGCCCACTGTAGCCTGTGGTTACGAATTTGTACATAGAGTACTTCGAGTATATTTGAATGCACCTTCACAAAGGAATGCGGTACTAAAAGCACTAGTACACAGGGTGCGCACAATCTCAGACGCAGAGAATTTACCACAGGCAATGGAACACCACAAAACTATATTCCGAAAAAACCGTCACTCAGAATGGCAGATTAGGAGAGCTCTCCGCCCAACCACAACAATACAACTTGTGGAGACGGAAGTAGTTACTGTGAAAGAGGCAACTACAACTTTTATACTGCATATTGGTGCACCACGGAAAAAAAAAATCAGACGCATATCGAATCACGCAGTAAAAACTGTCTTTCGCCCTCCCAATAAAACACGAACATTGTTTTGAACCGTCAAAAATGATCTCGGTTTGCGGAAAGCCGACATATACCGGATTCCATGTCAGTGTGGAAAGGTATATATTGGACAGACAGTGCGCACCGTCGAAGATCGTTGCCGAGAACACCAGAGGCACACTCCAATGACATATGTCAACAAGTTAGTGGCCGCAGACCACAGCTTGTCCGAGACTCACGCAAAGGAGAAAGAACGTACCAGGTTCTTGGCGCAGACATCAAAACACTGGTACAGCGCTGTAAGCGAGGCCACAGAAATTCGCACCAGGGACGATCGTATTGATCGAGATTGCGGCTTTAATTTGAGCAAGGCTCGGGAGCCAGCACTGAGTTTAACTAAGAAGACTGTTAGCAAATGAATCGATCTGGCGACCATGGTGGGCAGAGTAGCTATATCAACGCCATCATAGACGCCGATGCTAGCGTCTCCGCGAGTGCTGACGCTCTGCCGCCGGCGGATACCCCGGAGGGAACGGCAGGAGATATAAGACAGCCCCACACCCTCAGAAGCTCAGTTCATCAGCGTGACTGACGGTGGCGACATGTCAGACCGCTGAAATATTGTGCCCGCTGGACTCTATGTGGTGGTCACAAAGTATCCCCCACGTCCTTGGTAGTAAGTGTGAGTTATTATTGCCAAGTGTGCATGCTAAAAGACAGTTTCAGGTGCTGGACCATACTTACACATCTGTACTTCTTTAAAAGGTATGTTTTTATTACAAACGAACGATCATAAAATGTTGGGGCAGCGCTGTGTACCTGGCGATCAGATCATTTGCTTCTAAGTTCTGCCTGACAGAATTTAAAATGGGAGTGTTCGAAAACAGTAAGATAATTAAGCTTTCAATAGCCTACAGCGTCTTTCAAGATCATTGTAATAATGAGGATAATTACCTGTGTTAGACGTAAATACCAAGGCACCGAACAGCGCCGAGATTAGGTAACACCAGGTCCTCCGCTAATTCAGAATTAAATGTAGTCAGTTTGACCATAATCATCAGTAACTGTTATCAATGCTAGCGAGTGGCATTAGTAACAGTCGGTTATTTTACAACACGCTGAGCATTCGTGCAAGTGTCAAAACTACAAACTAGTAATACTTTAGCTAACCACATGTTGTGCGAGTTTACACAGTCAACACCGAATTCCTCATGTGAAAGAACATGTCGAAGCAAAGTAAAAGATCTAGCAAATGGACTCAATGGTAGATTAGCGAAAGGACTCTTCTGTCGCAAATAAAAATCCTGCTAAGTAAGAATGTACTTTCTTTAAAATGAATTTGGCACTTCGGTGAAAGAATGGCCTAGTTAAACATTAGGACAGCGAGCAGTTCCTAACTAAAACGAACCAACCGATTAAAGGTTTGGAAAGCGATTGTCTGAAGTGTAACGCATTTCAGCTGCTCTAACGGGATGGAATATCCGATATTCATATCTACGACGCACTAAGTCACTTCAGCTCAAAATGATGTGTCCCTTGTAACACTATATGCCGCAGTAACAGGTTCATCGTATTTATAAGAAGGTTGCACACTACCTGTTTAAGCTGGGCACAAGATGGTCGGTTGGTTTGGGTGACGGGACCAAAGAGCGAGGTGATCAGTCCCATCGGATTAGGGAAGGATGGGGAAGTAAGTCGGCCGTGATCTTTCAACGGAACTATCCACAATTTTCCCGAAGCGGTTTAGAGAAATCACGGAAATCTTAAATCAGGGTGTCCGGACACGAGTTTGAACCGTCGTCCTCCGAAATGCGAGTCCAGAGTGCTGACCACTACGCCACCTCGATCTGTCTGATCACACGTTTCTCGCGCTCGCTTTCTTGTGTCCGTTATTTCCCACATTTTCTGATGGAATAATTAATGTATACCGAGCCCTTTCAATAAATCAATGCACGAGTGCTGGAGTAATAACCGCACGAGGCATATCGTTAGCGCTGTCGTGTGTTCTGTGGTTGTTTGTTCCATTGGACCTGTTCTCCTGATCACAACTTTGTTGCCAGATTATTCTTCTCCAAGGTCAACATACATTAATTCCGGACCACTGGCATTGCTTGAGGTTCACATTTTCATTTGCTGTACGTGATGCTACTGTCCGCAGCAGAAGGTGTAATGCGTGAACTTTGTTTCACTTGGCTATACCATTTCAAAAATATTTCAAATTATTCTCTTTCTTTACGAAGAACAGTTTATAACAAAAAATTCACAAATTAACGTTCACTCGGTAGCGATTACAAGGGTTCCATCGAAGTAATACAAATGTTCAAATGTGTGTGAAATCTTATGGGACTTAAATGCTAAGGTCATCAGTCCCTAAGCTTTATACACTAGTTAACGAAAAAAATTCCTAAGGACAAACACACACACCCTTGCCCCAGGGAGGACTCGAACCTCCGTCGGGACCAGCCGCACAGTCCATGACTGCAGCGCCTCAGACCGCTCGGCTTATCCCGCGCGGCGAAGTAATACAAAGCAAATACATCCACGTAAATTACTTATATCTTTGGGTCACACTTGATCTAGATAGGGATACAAAATACCAGTTTTTTCATTTAGTAGACTCTAGTGGTAGCTACAGTATTGTTCTAAACTCTCCATTTACCCACAGTAAAGTACAGGATGAGGCAGAAAAATGAACTACTTTAATTAATCTCTAAGAGTGGAATGTTATTATTGGTGACACTTAATATCAGTCACACGATCCAGGCAGGACCGCCATTTGCCAAGAGGGAGCAGTGGAGAGGGTCTGGACGTGCTGTGGCTGTGAAAGCCTCTCACGAGGACGGTGGCTGTGTGTTGCTGCTGCTAGACGGGGATACCGCCGTCCATCCGGCGTTAGACGGAGTGCTTTACCGTCGGCACATGAAATCATGGTATGGGTGAAAAACATTGAAGTTACAGGAAGCGCTCTAAGCTGAAATCGCTAGGAAGGCCCAGAAGTTGTCACTCACAGGAACGGATAGAGGACGTTACTGTCGCGAGGATAATGCTCAACAGCACCACAACGGCCCTTACACAGCCAAAAAGCCACAGGTTGGTGCGCTGCCTCCTCAATGGACATAATGGATACTTTCTTTTTTCAGGACGAACATGAACTCGCGACCACAGCCACATCTCAGCGGTATGCTGCCATCGGTGGCACATACCTCGCACCTCAACTTGAACAGTTTCCTGCCAATGAGTATTGGTTTCGGCAAGATGGTGCTACGTCTCAATGTCCGGTTTGGCAACCACATCCTTTAAAGGATTAGAGACATTTTGTGGCTTTCAAAGCCTCCCGACTAATCGATCTGTGACTATTTCTTTTGTGAGTCCCTTAAACAAAGGGTGCAAGATAGAGTTGTACACACAATTGCCGAAATGAAAGACAGCATTCACGCTCAAATCTGAATCATTCCTATAAAGTTGCTTGTACGTCCCATAAACGATTTACAGCGAAGATTGCAAGGGTCAATGTAACAATGGTGCCCATCTACGAAACATCATTTCCCAAATATGAATGGTGCGTGAAATGGCAATACGCAAGGGTTTCGTTGTTGTGACAGAGAAATATACTGTAAGACATTCTCAAACTGTTTTGCTACATCCAAATCTGCCCGCTTTACTTCTACACACTGTATTTGTTAACAGTTACAGATATCTCCCGAATATGCTTACAACCGCTGCATTTTTCTTTACGCGCTTAGTACCCCGTTTACTGTATTCAATAATTCTTGAATTAGTGTCTCGATCATACACACCTCCCTACAACTATTTGTCTGCGTCCCCCGCTACAGACGTCTACGCCAGCTACTCTTATTGTTACGTTCTGTGAACGCAGCACAGGTCCGTTGCTAGGCAATGTTCTTTTGAACTGGTCAACCCAGCTGCTCTAGCCGCATTTAGAAGAAGTTTCGCTGCTATACATCGCCGTACTTTTACAACCTGGGGGACACCGGGCGCCTACTAATGGAGGTAAAGAACGTACTTCTTCTCTGTTATACCTTATATATCCAGTGTGCCGTCCCTTTCACGCTGAAACTATTTGTCTGCGTCCCCCGCTACAGACTTCTACGCTAGCTACTCTTATTGTTACGTTCTGTGAACGCAGCACAGGTCCGTTGCTAGGCAATGTTCTTTTGAACTGGTCAACCCAGCTGCTCTAGCCGCATTTAGAAGAAGTTTCGCTGCTATACATCGCCGTACTTTTACAACCTTGGGGACACCGGGCGCCTACTAATGGAGGTAAAGAACATACTTCTTCTCTGTTATACCTTATATATCCAGTATGTCGTCCTTTTCACGCTGAAAGGTGTGGATTACGGAAGGTCGTCAAGTAGCTGAAAATGAAAGCTCACTTTGGTGTATAAAAATGTACAAAAAGCAATAAATTACAATTCTAGTGTCCGATACCACCCGTCGGCTTTGACCAATGACGTAATGTGTGCTGTTATTTTCTTTGTGCCGCGTATTGCTGTCAATCAACGTTGAACGATTTCTCTCGATTTCCTCGTTTAGCGCGTATATTAAAAATTCGATGTAGGTTGTTTTGTTTTAATCTCGTAATTTTTTTCGGCATCTTTTGTTGATGAAAGTAGTCGTGATTTATAAGTAGTCGTGATTTATACGGTCTTGATTTCTCACGCTGTTTGTTATGGATGAGTCAGTTGTTTTTACTGCGCTAATTCTACTTCAGAAAATGAGTGACCGTAAATCAACTATAAAATTTTTTCAATCATTGGGCGTCATTGTGGGGTAAGAGAAGGATTTCAGTGTTGCAAGGCCATTTAGATGAATACTTTTGAAGGAAGAGTATTCCTAAAGGTTATTGTTAATTTTTGCATTTATGAAAGTAGTCACCAAAAGGCACAGGCCTCGTTTTGTTAGTTAGATGTTGGTGGGTCCAATACTTTTTTCTTGTTTTACGTTGCGTTTTTTATGTTACTGTATTGTGCGAGTGCTACTTTTTTGGTTTCTCTCGAGGGAGGTTTTTCTGTCGCTTTAATATTTTCTGGTTACAATGGTGGGCCGAAGGGTATTGCTGGGTCTTTGCCGGAGGGGTTATGTGATTGACTCGTGGTTTCATTTTTTTCATTATTTTAAAATTTTGCGTCTGATTGAGGGCGGGAAGAACTGATTTGAGTGGTACCTCATTCGTGCCTGGAGTTTGTGTTTCTTATTATTTTTTCATCAGGTTTTCTGGATTTTGTTTCTTTCGTTACAGTTTGACCTTCTGACATTATTATTTCTTGTTACGTCCTTATTTCATTCTTGTCAGGCTCGGTCTTTTACTCTTTTGGAAGTTCACATGCGGTAAGTTTCTATTTATGTAGCCACTTTTATGTTTTCCTTTTCGATGTTTTTGTTATACTTGCCTTATTTTTAATGTGACTCCTAGTGTATCGACTTTACTGAGTGTTATTTGGAGCTACTGCAGCTGGTGTGACTTTCGTGTAGCATAGTTATCGGTTGCCAGGTTTGGTCTTTTTGCGTTTTATTTCTTTGCGTGTGCAGTGATGTGTGCAAAGTCTAGTCGTATTCTGTAGTTCACAAACAAGATCATTTTTTACGCACGTTTCTGATATAAGATTTTTGCACAGATAGTAATATTGGAATTGGTAACTAGGAATGATCTCCTACATAGGTTGCTTCTACTTACCGATTCCAACTATTCGACTGTTCATTATTTAGATCGTTTTTGCAGTACGTGTGGATAATATAATAGAACAAGCTCTGCTAACGTTATACTACGCCTTCCACATCGCTGGCAACAGGTTTTACACAACGCTGTTCTATTATATTATATAATATATGCACTAGTAATTGCTCTCGTGTTCTTCTTTATTTCAGTCATCTTCAACTCTTTTAAATGAAATTCGCGCGTAAATAGTAGTCGCGTTAAATGTATTATTTTATGGCGTGCTACATTCGTTTGTTTACGAGCATAATCCGTTCCATTCATGGATTGTCCATTGCAGCATCTTTGCCTTACGTATGATGTCATTGGTCAAAGCCGACGCGTGCTATCGGACACTAGAATTTATCCGTAGAAAAATGTACAAAAAGCCAAAAATTACAAAAGAATTTTTTGGGTACAGTAAAGATTGAAGATTCGTTTCTCTGACACATGGTCAATATAGGTGGTTGGTTGACGCGCTTTTTATCGTGACGGTTCTAAACAGTTTACCATTAATTACTTTTGCGTCAAAATTGTGTTTCGTTATGAAACTAACTTGACTGAAAGTCTGTTCGATTAGCTCATCCAGCCTACACTGGGAAATGTTTGTCTTTTGGTGTTTAATATATCAATCATGCATAAAGTGAGATAATCAATGTTCCCTCGAATAATGATATATGTGAAACAGGCCGATTAAACGCCATGCCTAAGATTAGGCTAGTCTAACTTTATAGCTTATGGTCCTCTTCGTCGTTCATAAACTAATCTATTAGGTCTACAACTTTGCTTTCGCCACTTGCAATAGATGGCAGCAGCGGAAAGTGGTGGTGCAGGTGGCAGAGTAGTAAGTGTCACAAAATAAGCTGATGCATCTGTTTGTGATGGCAACATAATGTTAATCTCGACGGAATATATCAACTTCTATGCGCAGTTCTAGTCACCTACTAGAAGTATTAATTTTCTGCGTTAACATGAAGAAATTTGCGGCAGAGGCTCATCAAATGCTGGGTAAGATCTATGGTGAGTTACCTATTAGTGAAATAACTTGCAGAGAATCTGTCCTTCAGAAACGGTGATTTTGACATCGAATACCGGAGCAGTGGTGGAAGAGAAAAGATTTTCGTAGCTATTGGAACAGACGGAAACAATCACAGGAGATAGTTCTCGAAAGCAATTGATGCATTTGAGCCCAGTCTTGAAGACAAATGGCCACAATACAGTGACAGTCATGAAAATGTGATTTTGCAGCATGACTACGCCACGGTTTGATGATGCCAAGTTAAGAAATGATGAAAATACAGAACAATAATGTAAAACTATTTTGGCAAATAGACTTAACGAAGCCAAAGATTTCGTAGGAGAGGTTACTGAAGAAAGATGGAAACGGTCAGTGAGACTGCTGTAACTATACAGGCTAGAAAGAAGCAATCGAGATCCCAGGTCTGGTTACATGAAGATTGTAGGATGAAGACAGAAGGCAGAAGAAAGGAATGAGGCAATGAAAAGAATGCTGGAGAGGAGAATAAGAATTACTGTAAAAGAATACCAGGAAAAGAGAAGTACATAAAGAACATAGGAGGAAAAAGAGAGAATTTGAAAAACGGTGGACTGATGAGTTAGAAGAGAGAAAGACTTCTCAGAAAATAAGGAAATTATATAAGTGGATGAAAGATATAAAGAAACGATCCGAACTCAGAGCAGTTATCTGTAACTGGAGGAAATCTAATTAGAGGAAAAAGATCAAATTTAGACAGATGGGTGGAGTATTCTAGTGTACTGAACACAGAAACGGAAAACGAAGGTGAGGTTGATGATAGTATCGTAGAGGAGCTGCAACAAGAAGTAAACAAAGGAGAAGAGTATCAGGTATCAGCCGATGGGCCTACACTGAAGAAGTTAACGGTAGTATCAAGACTCTTAAAAACAATAAAGCTCCGGGAGAAGACAATACTACAACATAAATGAGAACATATGGCGGAGAAAAACTAATAAGGGTTTTTTATGAGATTATAGTGGAAAGAAAATATGGCTGAACAATGGAATACAGTAATACTCTACCCTATGCAGAAGAAACACGACAAAGCCGACCGTGCGAGTTATAGAGAAATTACAATTTTGGATATAGTACATAATGTATAAGGAAAAATCATGGTTGGCCCTCTAACAATGTATGTATAAGAGTATCTAAGAGACTAACTGTGTGGTTTCAGAACTAATAGATCAACTACAGATAAGATTTTTAATATCACGCAGATCCTTGAAAGATTTTATGAGCATAACATCGATGTCTACCAGCTGTTCATTTATTTCAAACAAGCTTATTATAAAATCAAAAGGGATGAACTCTCGAATGCAATGCAAGAGGCAGGCGTACCCAACGAAATGGGAAGACTAGTTCAAGCGACTTGAGAAAAATAGTATATAAAGCAAAGATTGAGGGAGCATTATCAAAGGCATTTGAAGTTAACCGAGGACTGCGGCATGGTAATGTGCTCTCCACTATTCTGTTCAATGTCGCCTTGGACAGGGTAATACGAAAGACACAAAGCGGCAACACTGGGGTACCAGTATTTAATAGAGGGACGTAACGATCTTGAATACACTGAAAAACGGTGGACTGAAGAGTTAGAAGAGAGAAAGTCTGCTCAGGAAATAAGGAAAATGTATATGCGGGTGAAACATATAAATAACGGATCCGAACTCAGAGGAGTTACACTGAAGAGCCAAAGAAATCGGTACACCTGCGTAAAATCGTGAAGGGCTCCCACCAAGTGCTGCAACACGACGTGGCATGGACTTGACTAATGCCTTAAGTAGTGCCGGATGGAACTGACACCATGAATGCTGCTTTGCTGCCCATAAATCCGTAATAGTACGAGGAGGTGGAGATCTCTTCTGAACAGCACGTTACAAAGCATCCCAGATATGCTCAATAATGATCATATCTGGAGATTCTGGTGACCAGCGGAAGTGCTTAAACTCAGAAGAGCGCTCCTAGAGCCAAGGCACTCTGTAGCAATTCTGGACGTTCGGGGTGACGCATTGTCCTGATCAAATTGCCCAAGACCGTCGGAATGCACAATGGACATGAATGGATGCAGGTGTTCAGACAGGATGCTTACGCACTTTGTCACCTGTGAGAGTCGTATCTACACGTATCAGGCACGAATACAGAGCTGCACACTCTCCACACCATTACAGAGCCTCCAACAGCTTGAGCAGACCGCTGCTGACATGCAGAGTCCATGGATTCATGAGGTCACCTCCATACCCGTACACGTCCATCCGCTCGATACAATTTGCAACGAGACTCATGCGATCAGGCAAAGTGTTTCCAGTCATCAACAGTCCAATTCCGGTGCTGAATGGCACAGGCGATGCGTAAAACTTTCATCAAGGGTACAGATTGGGCCTTTGGCTCCGAAAGTCCATAATCGATGATGTTTCGTTGAATGGTTGTACGCTGACACTTGTTGATGGCCCAGCAATGAAATCTGAAGGGATTTGTGAAAGGGTTGCACTTCTGTCATACCGAACGACTCTCTTCAGTCGTCGTTCGTCCCGTTTTTGCAGGATCTTCCCCCCGCCTCCCCCTGCCCCGCAGTGATATAGGAGATTTGATATTTTACGGGATTCCTGTATACACGGTATGCTTGTGAAATTGTCGTACAGAATAATCCCCACTTCGTCGCTACCTCGGAGATGCTGCGTCCTATCCCTCTTGCACCGAGTATAACACCACGTTAAAACTGTCTTAAAACTTGATAGTCGGCCATTCTAACAGCAGCGACCGATCTAACAATTACGTCAGACACATTTTGTCTTATATAGGCGTTTCCGACGGTAGCGCCGAATTCTGCCTGTTTACATATCTCTGTAATTGAATATGTATGCCTATACCAGGTTTTGTGGTGTTGCAGTGTATAATATTTTGTTATCCAGGAGGAAATGGGACCTGGGAGAAAAGGTTAAAAAGTTAGAAAGATATGGAGCGGAGATGTGACTGACAATTAATCAGTCAAAGACCAAGTGTATGTTAACATCTAGGAAAAGGTATGGTGAAGGAGAAAGAAGCATGACTTTGAATGGCGAGGAATATGAGCACTGTGAGAGCTTCAAATATCTTGGGCCACTGATAAGTGAGAATAGTGATATGAGAAAAGAAATGCGTACATGAATTGCAACTGGTAACAGGAGTTACTTTGGATGGATTAAAGTGTTAAAAGAAAGAAGTCTTAGTAGGAATCTGAAGCTGACTGTGTATCCTAGAGCAGTGAGACCTGTAGTGATGTATGTTTCGGAGACTTGGACGACAAGGCTAAATGGTGAGGAGTTGTTGCATGGATAGGAAAGGAAGATACTTAAAAAAACTTTTACGGACCAATTGATGATAGGGGAGCTTTGGCTAATCGGAAATAATGAGATCAGATAGGTGTATAACAAAGCAGGTATCGTGAACAAATAAAGAGTAATAGACTGCGTTAGTTGGGACGTATACAAAGACTGATGGAGAACAGCACAGCAAAGAAAGTTTTCAAACGAAAACCAGGGGGACGCCGTATAAGAGGCAGACTAAGAACCACATGGATAGACGACGTGGAGGAGGAATTGAGAAAAATGGGAGTCAGAAGATGGAGAGTCGAGGCACCCAGCAGAGTAGATTGGGCGTAGATTGTCGGGGACGCCAAGGCCCTACATGGGCTGTAGCGACAAGGATTAAGTAAGTAAATGAGATCTATGGTGACGTACTTAATAGTGAAAGTACTTGTAGAGGATGGTTACAGCGCTTCAAGAACGGTGATTTTGACGTCGGATACAGGCAGGATGGTGGAAGTGGGAAGCTTTTTAAAGCGACTGACACCGAGTGGAAACAATGACAGGAGATACGTGTGGCAATCAATTGACACGTTTGAGCCGAACACTGAAGAGCAGATGGCCACAGTATAGCGCCAGACATGAAACGATCATTTTGCAGCATGACTGTGCTCGACCGACTTACTGTCGCAAAACGCGTCAAAACTACCCGGAAACCTTGAAATGGGAGGTGATATCCCACTCGTCGTGTTTTGCAGACATTGCTCCCTCTGATTACCACCTTTCTTGGAAAATTACTCAAGGCCTGGCTGACCAGTGCTTCCGGTCTTATGAGCAAGTGCAAAATAAGGTCGATCCATGGATCTCCACAAACGACGCCAAGTTCTTCCGCCGCGGGATTCCTTTGCTACCCGAAAGACGGGAGAATGTGGTAGCCCGCGATGACCACTTCGAATCGTCAGTTTTTATAAGCTTTCAGTAATAAAGTCACGAACATCGAGAAAAAACATGGGAAGCTCAGGTGTAGTAACATTTAAATATCCTCTCGTACATCTGTCACCCTTTTCCTTTGTAACTACCTACATGTGGAAAATTATTATTATTATTCTCGTATTTTCAAGAGACGGATTTTATAGTTCAATGTCATTAAGTGCACAAACGATTTGGCAATGTGGCGAGATCTGACATTTTAAAAAACTTCTAGAAAGAAATTTTTGGTTACAGTTGCATAATTTCTTGAACAGCACATGGTTGGCTGTGCTTGAGATCTGTAAGCGTACCTGGCGCTGTACAAACATCAGCACGCTGCCAAGGCATTTACTAGCGCCACGGAGCACTGAACTGTGTACAGTGACATCTTCTGGCGAAAACGTCGTTAATAATGCTGCACACAGTTCAGAGACATATCACGCTAGTAGAAAGCTTTCCTGTGTGCTGCTGTTCGTACGGAATCGGTTATCATTGCTACAGCTGTCAAACTCGACCAGTCACGGAATACTCATGAAATTATATGACTGTATCCCGACACATATGTGTTTAACGAGTTTAACATTATACTGAAAGTGCCTACAAAGAGGAAACATCGTGTTATACAAAGTAAAACTAAAACAGATATAAAAAACAACCAAAGCAGGGAATCACTTTCTTTCAAGAAGTTTACCATTGGCGAGGAACCTGTTGCAAATAAAAGCTATTAAGTGAGAGTGTAGCCTAATCGGATTTTGAGCTTTATTTTTTTTAAATATTGTTGTTTGTTACCTTCTAGTGTGTCAGTGAGCATAGAGCGCTATTTGTCACTTATCGATTAATATCTAATTGCTTTGTATATCTTCAGTACTACATTACTTTACGAAAATATGATGTGAAATTGTAGTTCATTTCCTTTTATGTTTCAGTCATGCTGAGCTATGGTCCTTCACGTTACCATTCTCTCATTTTTGTACGTATCCCAGTGTTCTGTTTCTTACTGCAACTTTGTATGTCAACTGAAGCTTACGTATACCTTTTGCTTTTCTCGCTGGTGTGGTACTGATTCCATCTCATTGATCTCCTAACGATTATCTTGCTGCGGTACCATCTGCTGCTACTTGCATCCCCCTAGTGCATTAAATTTGGTATTTAATTTAGGTCACGACTCTTCTCGATTCTGGTTCCTGTTTAGGTGCGTATTGATAAAAATATCAATACAGAGCCTGTTTCTGACGCATATATATTACCGTGGAAAGTCTTGAAACCTTTTGCACGTATTATGCTAAATTTTCTCCACAAATTTAACGTTAAGAATTCCTATCAAGAGAAGCAAATGAGATTCTGGTAAAAATTAATGTAATAGCCATGTATTCTACAAGTTGGTAATGATAGCAACGCTGTATAGAATTTTAGTGCAGAACAACCCATACTCACCAATACTGCTGTAATAATTTTTAGCTCACTGTTCATTTTATTTTTTTCAGAGCAATTCCCAGAAAATTAACAAAATAATGGTGTGAGTTGTAACGAAAGGTGATGAGGCCAATAGCATCCGCGTATCCAAGAGAACGATGCCGTAAAGTTGATGAGTTGGACTCTGGTTTGCGGGTGAGTCGGCAGAAGTGGTGCAGCTCTAATGTCTCTGAGCTACGGAGAGTCGAGCCCAGGAATAGCCGGCACAGGACAGGAGCCGTCTGTGCCGCCTCCCTGGTCAGCGCGTGCGAAGCCGCCGACACCATTAACACCCGTGACGACTGCCACGATATAAGCAAAATATGTGTCACCACTAGATGTTTCTGGTGCTGTATTAAAACAGCGGCAACTGCACACCAAGATATAATGCACAGCGCTGTCACCATGAATAAAACTAAAAATATCTGGTGGACCGAAATGACCTTCTGGGACAGGTTGCACAGTGCGGCGTAGACTCTCCTCAGCTGGCGGTAGCGGTCCGCAAGTGGTCGCCGCTGGCATCTCACTCGGGCTGTAGCTCTCAGACACTGGTTGAGCTGGCTAAGTCACTCCTCACAAGGAGAACGAGGCCCACATACCTGGTAACAGCGGTAAGTACAATACCACTTAAGAACAGTGGTGACATATATGTCCACTTCATCTCGTTCCTCAGACATTTCAACGTCACAGGAGCTACACGTTGCGCGAGAGAGCCTGCATACACCACTTTGCAGGAGATCCTCACTGCCGCAGTGGAGAATTGGCGCGACCCCATGATGCCACTGCCCCGATAAGACAACAGGCTGAGCATCCTCTGGTACTTGTAGGTGTTTCGAAACAGGTCTGTGGCGATCGATATCGCCGTGGTGACGTAATATGTCGTCATATAGCCTACCAACCACACGAAGGTATTGGAGTCCTTTTTTCTTGCGTTCATAGCTTGCAACGAGTCCTCCACATGTGCTGTTTTGCCGGGGTTCATGACGAGAACATCATCTGCGTACAGTGTACCAGCACGTGTTCTCCGTAGCTCACACTTCTCAATGTTGGCTGTGAACGGCGTCAACCCGAAAACCCTGCAGATGGCGTGGTGTCACCTATTCGCCATTTCAACATCGGATGGCACTCCAGGATGCCTAAGTTACCTTTGCTGAAAGAAAAAAGTTCCCCAGTTATGGTAAGCAAGATGCTTGCATTACAAAGAGATTTAATCTAAAATTAACGACATACGAGTGATTAACAGAGTAAACTCAGACTTAAGACAGCACTTCCTACATAAATGAGTCCACAAATCAATAGGAGAACAATGCAGTCAACATAGCCATGGTTAAAAATCTCCTTCATAGTCAATATTTTCCGGCATCTGAAATCGATACAAAGGTACGACCATTGTAGCAAAACAAAACTTGACCATCCAGTACAGTTGCTGCATCTTACAGACCGCAAATAGTAAAAATTGAGAACTCGAATCACTCACGTATAAGTTCTTGTGTAGACCTACATTCAACAAAGTCAGTAAGACTGACATTGCCGTTATATATTTATTAAATACTACAAGTATTATTATTGTTACCCAAAAACCACCTATCAATCTCATTGCAAAGCTTACTGCTACGAATATCTTTAAGGAGTCTTGCTTACATCTCAGACAGAGTTAGAAAGATTTCAAAATTTTGGTTAAAGTAAGAAAATAAATGAAAATAAATAAGACAGTAAAGACAGTGAGTTAAGATAATGTATTGGATCATAATCGGAACTATTACAGGCTGCGCACTAAACTAGCTGGAATGGGAAATGGTTGTTGCCACTTGAAGGAATAGTGTCGACAAGCAAACCTACATCATCTGGATAAATCGAAATTCGTATTCCGTGTCCCCTATACATGAGTTTAGTATCTCAAATTTTATCGGAAGCTTTTCTGCCAATATAGTATTACAGTAAACTGATCTTCTTTGTTATCGTATTCCTCGTTAGTGTAATGCTGCCTATATTTTATTTGCCTTCCATTTAGGTGTAGCGTTTTAATAAAAGTTTTGTCGTGTAAACTCTAGTAGTAGCCATAGTTTTCTTCTGTTTTTTGGTAATTAAGTTAGATCTAAAAAGTTTATTTTATTATGGTGTTCATCCTCGATTGTACATACATTTTTGTGTGAAATAAGATAATGGAGTAACAATATGGGAAGATCAGATTGCTGCTCATCACACAGGCGAGGCATGCAGCTGCAGACAGGCACAATGAAAAAACAGCTTAAATCCTGAGTTTCAAGACAAAGTCCTTCTTTAGAAATAGAAAACACACATGTATGCAGACAAGCGCAGTCCACACAGACATGGCCATTGTCTCTGGACACTAGGACCTGACTCATGCTATGTCGTGCTCCGGCGCATAAGGACAGTGGTTATGTCTGTGTGAGTTGTGGTCATGTGAATGCGTGTGTGTTACTTATTTCTGAAGAGGAATTTTGCTCTAAGGCTCATTTCTGTAACAGTGTGTTTGATCTAGCCTGTATGTGACTCAATGGCTACTCACGTGGTGAGCAGCAATCTATCCTTTCCATGTTGCTTATTTTATTGGATAATTTGTTCGATTCAGTGGAATTTAACTATTTATTTTTCTGATCGGCCTTGTAATGGTAGGGTGTTATCTGCACACCTGTACAAGAAAGAAATATTATTAATCAATCTGAGATGGTGTAAGGAAATTAGATCTCAGTGTGGTGTAGTAAAATACTAGCTAGTGTACCAACAAGGTAGTTTCCCTTTACTAAACCGTATCCTAGTATACATATAGTTCAATGGTCTCATCAACTGCTCTGTTGGTGAACATCTTCATTACATTCAAGAAATTGTTTTAAAAGATGTATAATGTCGATGTCTATAATTTTTTGTATCATTTCACTCAAACTATTCACTGTATACTGACTTTGCATATACAGTCTTGAGTAAGTATATACACTGTCTTGTTTCTTCATTAGTCAGATTGCAGAGGTCTTATGCAGCTTATTACTAGATTAATAGGGCTGCTACCTATATGAATTTTTGGTAGTGACTGCAATGTATTTGCGGATGGGTTCATTATGGAGCAATATGTATTCTTCTCTTTTGTGAAATAACTGTTGAAAACTATTTAGAGATTTTTAATTTTTTATACAAATGAAACTCGTAGATTCTTTTTCTACAGATCGTCTTCAGCATGACTTCTACTGTATTCCCTTGTCAGTTACTACTGCGTTGTTTATTTTCTCACAATTGGTACTGATGGTTTACATATTGGGGAAAGTCTCAGATATTATCAATGTTCATGTCAAAAGTCCAAGTTGAGAATAAGCATCAGAATACGCAACAGAAGACAAACTTGTCATTCTATGGAACAACCCTGTAAATTCACACATTCAGGAGTGTATAAGTTAAAATGCGGTTGCCGTGAAATAACAACCATAGGATTAACAGGAATATTTCAAAACACTATTCATGGAAATTGCGAACTTCATTAACATGAAACTGTCTTCACTTAGTTCACACCTAAAACTACAGAAACCCATTCAGTCACGTAACACGATGCCTGGCAGGCCCAGCGACTGCTGAAAAACCGTAGCCAAGGAAATATTTTAGATGAAAACATGAAGTTTTACATATCTGGCGAAACATTCTGCGTTGCTTTTAACAGAGAGACGGAGTTAAAAAACAAAAAAATGCATCGAAAATTTCACGAATTCTCTTACAAACGTCTACTGTTGAAGTACATTCCTTTGTAAGATATTCTGTTAACAAAGATAATGTAATGTACAAATGATTAGGTATAAACTGTGATCAGTAGCCAGCCGGTGTGACCGAGCGGTTCTAGGCGCTTTAGTCTGGAACCGCGGGACCGCTACTGTCGCAGGTTCGAATCCTGCCTCGGGCATGGATGTGTGTGATGTCCTTAGGTTAGTTACGTTTAAGTAGTTCAAAGTTCAAGGGGACTGATGACCTCAGATAGGTAGCTACAAGGGTAGCAGGGGTTGTGTGGCGTGGGCTGGGCGGTTTTTTAGGTTAGATGGCCTTGGGCAAGTACAGAAAGGGCAACAGCCTCAACGGGTGCGGGGCAAAGTCAGGACATGCGGGGACCAAGCAGCAATCGGTATTGTAATTGTCAACTGTCGAAGCTGCGTTGGTAAAGTACCGGAACTTCAAGCGCTGATAGAAAGCACCGAAGCTGAAATCGTTATAGGTACAGAAAGCTGGCTGAAGCCAGAGATAAATTCTGCCGAAATTTTTACAAAGCTACAGACGGTGTTTAGATAGGATAGATTGCATGCAACCGGTGGTGGGGTGTTCGTCGCTGTTAGTAGTAGTTTATCCTGTAGTGAAGTAGAAGTGGATAGTTCCTGTGAATTATTATGGGTGGAGGTTACACTCAACAACCGAGCTAGGTTCATAATTGGCTCCTTTTACCGACCTCCCGACTCAGCAGCATTAGTGGCAGAACAACTGAGAGAAAATTTGGAATACATTTCACATAAATTTTCTCAGCATGTTATAGTCTTAGATGGAGACTTCAATTTACCAAATATAGACTGGGACACTCAGATGTTTAGGACGGGTGGTAGGGACAGAGCATCGAGTGACATTATACTGAGTGCACTATCCGAAAATTACCTCGAGCAATTAAACAGAGAACCGACTCGTGGAGATAACATCTTGGACCTACTGATAACAAACAGACCCGAACTTTTCGACTCTGTATGTGCAGAACAGGGAATCAGTGATCATAAGGCCGTATCAGCATCCCTGAATATGGAAGTTAATAGGAATACAAAAAAGGGGAGGAAGGTTTATCTGTTTAGCAAGAGTAATAGAAGGCAGATTTCAGACTACCTAACAGATCAAAACGAAAATTTCTGTTCCGACACTGACAATGTTGAGTGTTTATGGAAAAAGTTCAAGGCAATCGTAAAATGCGTTTTAGATAGGTACGTGCCGAGTAAAACTGTGAGGGACGGCAAAAACCCACCGTGGTACAACAACAAAGTTAGGAAACTACTGCGAAAGCAAAGAGAGCTTCACTGCAAGTTTAAACGCAGCCAAAACCTCTCAGACAAACAGAAGCTAAACGATGTCAAATTCAGCGTAAGGAGGGCTATGCGTGAAGCGTTCAGTGAATTCTAAAGTAAAATTCTATGTACCGACTTGACAGAAAATCCTAGGAAGTTCTGGTCTTACGTTAAATCACTAAGTGGCTCGAAACAGCATATCCAGACACTCTGGGATGATGATGGCATTGAAACAGAGGATGACACGCGTAAAGCTGAAATACTAAACACCTTTTTCCAAAGCTGTTTCACAGAGGAAGACCGCACTGCAGTTCCTTCTCTAAATCCTCGCACAAACGAAAAAATGGCTGACATCGAAATAAGTGTCCAAGTAATAGAAAAGCAACTGGAATCACTCAACAGAGGAAAGTCCACTGGACCTGACGGGATACCAATTCGACTCTACACAGAGTACGCGAAAGAATTTGCCCCCCTTCTAACAGCCGTGTACCGCAAGTCTCTAGAGGAACGGAGGGTTCCAAATGATTGGAAAAGAGCACAGGTAGTCCCAGTCTTCAAGAAGGGTCGTCGAGCAGATGCGCAAAACTATAGACCTATATCTCTGACGTCGATCTGTTGTAGAATTTTAGAACTTGTTTTTTGCTCGAGTATCATGTCCTTTTTGGAAACCCAGAATCTACTCTGTAGGAATCAACATGGATTCCGTAAACAGCGATCGTGTGAGACCCAACTCGCTTTATTTGTTCACGAGACCCAGAAAATATTAGATACCGGCTCCCAGGTAGATTCTATTTTTCTTGACTTCCGGAAGGCGTTCGATACAGTTCCGCTCTGTCGCCTGATAAACAAAGTAAGAGCCTACGGAATATCAGACCAGCTGTGTGGCTGGGTTGAAGAGTTTTTAGCAAACAGAACACAGCATGTTGTTCTCAATGGACAGACGTCTACAGACGTTAAAGTAACCTCTGGCGTGTCACAGGGGAGTGCTATGGGACCATTGCTTTTCACAATATATATAAATGACCTAGTAGATAGTGTCGGAAGTTCCATGCGGCTTTTCGCGGATGATGCTGTAGTATACAGAGAAGTTGCAGCGTTAGAAAATTGTAGCGAGATGCAGGAAGATCTGCAGCAGATAGGCACTTGGTGCAGGGAGTGGCAAATGTCCCTTAACATAGGCAAATGTAATGTATCGCGAATACGTAGAAAGAAGGATCCTTTATTGTATGATTATATGATAGCGGAACAAACACTGGTAGCAGTTACTTCTGTAAAATGTCTGGGAGTATGCGTGCGGAACGATTTGCAGTGGAATGCTCATATAAAATTAATTGTTGGTAAGGCGGGCACCAGGTTGAGATTCATTGGGAGAGTGCTTAGAAAATGTAGTCCATCAACAAAGGAGGTGGCTTACAAAACACTCGTTCGACCTATACTTGAGTATTGCTCATCAGTGTGGGATCCGTACCAGATCGGGTTGACGGAGGAGATAGAGAGGGTTATTTGGTAACCGTGATAGCGTTACGGGGATGTTTAATACACTCAAGTGGCAGACTCTGCAAGAGAGGCGCTCTGCATCGCGGTGTAGCTTGCTCGCCAGGTTTCGAGAGGGTGCGTTTCTGGATGAGGTATCGAACATATTGCATCCCCCTACTTATACCTCCCGAGGAGATCACGAATGTAAAATTAGAGAGATTAGAGCGTGCACGGAGGCTTTCAAACAGTCGTTCTTCCCGCGAACCATACGCGACTGGAACAGGAAAGGGAGGTAATGACAGTGGCACGTAAAGTGCCCTCCGCCACACACCGTTGGGTGGCTTGCGGAGTATAAATGTAGATGTAGGTGTAGATGTAGATGTTAAGTCCCATAGTGCTCAGAGCCTGTGATCAGTCAAGTTAATCACCTTTCGATTTAAAGTTCATCACATTTGACATTCATCTACCATATCTACAGGGTGAGTCAAAATTATGTGAAGAATTTTAATTCTGTTTCGTTTTTTACTCCAGTTTGTTAGAACCGATGTCTGATAGACTCACACTTGAGCAGAAAAGAATGATTACAAGCTTACTGTAAGTTGTGCTGCCGGCGAGAAAAGTGTGGCGAAGGCTTGCAGAACGATTTTCAGGTAGATGCTCGTTAACCAGAAGATTTGTAACAATTGGATTAGTAGCAGACAATTATCACTAAACTGCATAGCTGAACGTTGAGTGCATTAACTGTGTTCATCAGGTTGAGACTCTGTAAAACGAAAACTCGGAGCAAGTCCTTTTTCTCAAATACTATTCACATAATTATAACTCACCCTGTTTGTGCTGAATACCAGTGGCATACGCCAAAGTAATAATATGTTAATTACTGGCAAAAGTTATTGGCATGTGCAAAGAAAAATATACGTAACCTGTGCGTTATATGAAAAAAAACTGATATGGGACACTATGCACGCGAGGAAAATGTCTTGTGTACTGCCGATACCGCTGGAGATGAGTATGTATCCCAGTTCTAATTTGGAAATAAGTAAATAAGAATATTATCTACAGGAAAATTTACGACAGTCAGCCTCAATCTATCACCAATCCCTGACAGCTGCGCTCGTTATATCTGCATATTCCTTCTGTCTTCCGTATCCCAATACTTAAGAGTCTTTTTTGCAAATCACTTTTTATAATCTGCACCTCACAGGGTATAAACAAATTTCCAGAGATCAAACCAACGTATTAACTCTCACATAGCACACTCGTCCCCTCAGAAGTGAAGACTCCAAATCATTCTCTTCCCACAGACCTGAAATACTACGTGTCTCCTAGCTGTTCTTCTTCACCTTTGCCGTTTACCAGTTACCTACGGGATCGAAATTGTTATATGTGCTGAAGCTATTTTGGTGAGTGTTGGTGATACCGTTCCTGACGCGACCACTCCCCGTGGTACAGAGTCTGTGTACCTCATCTGTCGGCGTCTATTGTACAGCTCATGTCTGAGTGCGAAAGCTTCCGTCTGAATGTTTGTGCAGCAGGTATCTGTCGTGGGGTGGAGGCTACAGCCCAGTATTTACACTGGAGGCTGAGGGAAAGTGCATAAAAGCCACCTCTAGACCGAGTGGCTGAAGAGCGCTCATCGTTAATCGGAGAAGAGAATTTGCGCGACACGTGTCTTCAAATATTGCTCAATGAAGAGTCTCAAAAAGTGTGTGTAGTGAATACTCACTTGGGCTTGTGTAAATATTTGCGTTTGCCTCTTGGCAGTGCTTCCTCACCCACCATTTTCCAACGGTATTTTGAACAGCTAACTGCACAAGGTCCAAATTGTTCAAACTATTTTGACGATACTGTCGTAGCAGGTCGTACACCAGAAGAACAGTTGCTAATTTTCGTGCTTTGTTTCGTGTCTTATCTGATGCAAGACTGAAGTGTATACTGGCCAAGAGTGATTTTTTAAAAACCTGAACTGAAATACCTTGGTCATGTCATAAACCGTCAAGGTGTAAATCCTCTTAAGTCGCATTTGTTGGCTATACGAGGTTTGCATGTTCCTCGCAATGTTACAGAATTGCAGTCAGTTTTAGGGAAAATGAACTATTATATCTGGTTCATACCGAATGCTGCACAAATTACGGCTCCATTGCACCGCTTGCGTCGGAAGAACCTCCCCTTTGTTTGGACAGTTGAGTACCAAGTAGCTTTTCAAAAACTTAAAGATGCATTGTGCAGGGATCGATACTTAGTTCACTTTGATCCTGACAAACCATATGTGATGCAAGTTAACGTTTCGTGTTACGGCATCGGTGCCGTGCTTTCGCACAGAACTGGTGATATAGAGAGGCCTATTCCTTTCGCATCAAATGTGTTGTCCAGAGATCAGTGTAACTATTCACAAATTGAGAAGGACGCTTTGGCTAATGTGTATGGCGTCACCAAATTCTACCACTATTTGTAGGGCACAAAATTCTACTAAATAACGGATCACAAGCTTTTTCAGTCCTTGTTTCATCCCACGAAACCGGTTCCTTTCCGAACTACCCAAAAATTGCACAGATGGGCCTTGTTGTTGTCTCAGTACCAGTACGAGACTGTGTACCGCCCGACTGCTCAACATGGCAATGCGGACGCACATTCACGTCTTCCGATTGGCCCTGGTACAGATTTTCTGCTGCATCTCGTTGCCACATCGATCCTCAGGTTTCAATCTTTTCCGCTGAACCATAGGAAAATTACACGGGTCACGGAACCTGATCCAGATTTGTACATTTTTCTAACATACATTGGCACGTCTTGGCCTCGTTCCATGTGTAGCATAAAGATCTCTGTCGTGCGCCGATACTTTGCATGTCGGCGTAGCCTCGCTATAAAAAATGGGTGATTTTTGTTCAAAATGACAGTGGACACCCATGTGTGTTGATCCCTAAAGCTTTGCAGAAAGGAGTGTTCAACTTACTTCACCAATGGGGATTTTCGAACGAAACATTTAGCGCGTCGACACTGTACGAGGCAGGGTTTGGACGGCCAAATACAACAGATGACGTCACAGAGTGACGCATGTGCGGAAAATCAGTCCGCTCCGCCACGAACATCACCATGGCAATGTGTGCACATAGATTTTGCAGGACCTTCTTGGAACACTCGTTGGTTGATTGCGGTTGACTCGTATAGCAAGTTAACTTTTGCTGTCGCAATGAACTCGACAACGTCACGTAGTACAATTCAGGTGTTGTCCTCTATTTTTTGCCTCGAAGCTTAACTGAAGTAATAGTGTCAGACAACGGACCTCAGTTCACGTCACATGAAACTTTCTGTGCACGCAATGGCATACAGCATGTAACTAGCGCACCGTTCCGCGCACAGTTAAACGGCGAGATGCAACGTTTTGTCAGAACCTTCAAACAGTAAATGGCCAAACTTCGCTCCGCACACACCAGGGATAAAGCATTGCAGCTGTTTCTCGCCTCCTATCGTTCGCATCCACGAGACGGACCATCGCCGGCGGAATTGCTTCACAGCCGCCGCCATCGGACACTGCTCCACCTGCTCCAGCCTCCTCAACGTCTGGCGCCGAAGGGAGGCTGCAAGTATCGCTTCGCTTCGCATGCTACTGTCTTTTACAGGGTGTTTAGCGGCAGCAGATGGTGGGCGCGAGGCGAGATCGTCCGTCGACTAGGCACATGCATGTATCTTATTTCAGGTCCAGACGGCATGCAGCGCCGCCATCACAATCATCTTCGCCACGGTGATCTTTCTGTGCCTCTTGACCCAGATTCATGGATCCCGAGGACAGCGGGGCCACATCGGCCACCAGAGAGTGTCATCACGACACCGCGGGACGATCCCATGGAGACGGAGCCTCCGCCTTCTCTAGTCCTACCACTGGAGCTCAATCCGCCCACACAGCAGCAGTCGACACCTTCCACATCAGTTTATTGGCCTGTGGAGGTGGATGCGTACCCTTCTGGTTGTTTTCCGGGGGACGTTTCCACCAGAGCGGAGGCCGGACGGAGCTGTACGAAGCTTGACGCCCCCTGCAGCCACAGAATAGTGTCCACTCTCCGGCCTCCCCTGCCGCTGCCGCGCTCTCTACCCGATGATGGTCCGTCTCTTGGAGGGGCGGAAGTAATTTTCCGGCGTAACATCAAGCGCCGGCACGTCCGCATGGAAACTCACAGTAGAGAAGGCTGTGAGACGACGTCAGCCAATAGAACGCTGACTAGTACGACACCACGATAGGAACGGCATCCATACGAAGAGAATATAAGTGCTGCTCCAGCTAGCCTCGATCGCACAAGAAGAGCCGCACTAGAAGACGAGCTGTGATATAAACTTTATAGCAGTGACTTATGAGCTTGTGTGATCTGCTTGCGTGGAAGTTGTATACATAGAGAGATATTGTTTATTTGCATGTCGCCATTTGCTTGCGGCCCATCTTTGTAGAAACGCAAGTTAAGTATTGTCAATTTAACATATCGTAAAAAACCCTATTAATAGGATTTGCCTGAATTGTTTTTTAGCTTTCCGGGAAAGGAGATTTCTAGGCACCCTACATTACACGATTGGGCAGGATCCCACAAATAGGATCAGTCAGGTCCTTCGGAAATTCTTCAGTCACCTTCCTTGGCACATCAGTCAATGGTCCCCATAAGAGACCGTCTAATTTTCGGTGTTCTTGCTGTAGAATGGTTCTACTTGCCTCAACACATTATCTCTCCACTGATAGGTATTAACATTGATCCACCATATTATATCTAGAATGTTTTCGACAAACTCATTCTCCTTTTGTGATACAACATTGAAGTGCTCTCGATAGAATCTAGCGTTGTCCTGTTTCGCATACGCTGTCCTGTTCCTTATACCACTGTACCCACCTCTCTTTGTTTCCTCAAACCTACTATATTCCAAATACGAAGACTACACTGCTCGACATTAAAACAGAGTAACAAGAAGCATAGTAGATCATTTAATTCTATTTGTAGTGCAACAGTGTGTAACAGTATGGCGCAGAAGTACGTTAGTAATTTTTTTCATTGAAGATGCACAAGGTGCATAGTGGTGTCAGAATGGCGCTTGTATTCAGGTGTCCAGCTTCTGATAATGGTGACTGTGAGTGTTGTTTAGCCGGGTAGTGGAACTGCAGCCGAACGGATGCCAGTTAGTAAGTCAGGGATGTGTGAAAGAAAGATTAATTTATCTATCGTATTAGTCTATTTGTTGCCCTCAGCAGCGAGTGTCAGACGTCGGTCCTGGATGTAAGTGAAGTGCTGAACTCAGCTAGCAGCCTCCACAGACCAGCCAGTTTACAGCGGTAATAGGCCAAGGAGAGGTGTCAATGGCGTCAGTGCTTTGGCAGGTGGAGAAGTGTCAAGTCAGGCTCCTGGGCCAGCGTCAGGCTGCTATGGAGGCGAGGAGATGCAGGCACGATGCTGTGAGTGTGCTGGGGTAGGCAGTGTGGGCCGGAGCGACAGTCGCCTGCAGAACTAGTGTGCCAGCAAGAGGCAGCAGTCGAGTGTGCATGAAGTAGGGATGCAATGACTCGTCGACTGGTCAAGCTGAGGTGCGAACCCTAACCCACTGTCAGCCAGTGACTGAAGGTACCAGGTCGACACTATGCAGCATCGGGCCTAGGTCCTGACGGTAGCAGCCAATGCAAGTCACGACTAGTTGTCCCAGCTAGATCAATCATATAAGGTCAAAATGGCATGGAACATTTCTCGAACTCTGCTGGCGGTGGCTAATGCTGCCTGGCTAAAATGGACAGTATTAATGTGAGTTTCACCCACGAAAGGTTTGCTGAGGCAGCATATCTTGTTACATAGGAAAAATAATAGTCAGATGTTGGTCCAGGACGTGTGTAACTGTGGTCGACCTTACTACATTCTGACTTCTTCACTTCCACTGTGTCACCAGTGTTCCGCCCTGATGGAAACGGTGACTCCTAGAAGTATGGTAACTTTGTATATGGCAAGGCCTGAATGGTAATTTTTGTTGTGCCAGACCAGTCCATTCAGAGTTTCTTGCCAAAGAACGCCTAGGCGCCCTCCTATTTTCTGCTGTCCTGTACCTTCTTGAGCCAAGTAATGATGGCTACTGACATCAATCCGGCCGAACCAACTACAAAGAAACTGTGGCCCAACAAAAGAGTGACGTTCATAACACAGAGCTTTCACCTCTGACGGCACCAGCTCCGTTTTGACTAGGTACCCTGCGAGTTTAGAGCCATCTCTAAACACGCAGGGTATGTAGTGGAAATGAAGCTGGATCACAGATATGGGCACGTCATTCGATTGTGCTTTTACTATGTCGTGGAGATGGTTGGTTTTGATGATGGCATTCCAGTAACTCTATAACTTATTACCAGATAGTTTCACTAGATGACACATCCCACAATAAGCTGAGTTGGGCAAGAGTTGAATATCAGCAATATCAAGGTAGGTCACATTAGGATTGGCAGCCAGCAGCTTTATAGTGTCTTGTTTAGATGTAACGTCATGGGGCCACCAGCCTGAAAATAAATATGATAACTATTGTTCATTTTATCAACTATGCGACCGGAACTGATCGTGTAGTGTACCCAGTGACATCCCACACCCACACGCCACGTGCTGTGCCCATATGACAGTCTCACGCTGACTTCAGAGGCTTGCGCACACGGATACGTCTCTCGGGACACAATACGTAGTGGAGAGACTCGTCTCAAAAGATGCTGTGGTGTCACTCTAGTGTCCATTGTTGCCGTGCCTCTGCTGGTGTACCTCCCTCTGTTGCTGAGATTCCGTGGTGCTCCACTCGTCGTTGCACATCGCGTTACATGCTTGCCTTGCTGGAAGCAAGCCCATTTCCTGACTCAAGAAAAGTGACGTTACTGTACGATCCTGTATGGCCGAGCCAGTCCTCTCGCTCTCTAGTCACGTGCGATCATTGAGGCCTTGCGTGGCTTTCGGCAAAGTCAGTATGAACTCATAAATTTCATATTTACGTGGCAATCGTGGCATGCCAAACATCACGTGCAGCCACATTGTGGAACTGCAGACCCGATAAGTCATGATACTGCTGCAGTCGAATACCAGAATGTGTTGGTAGACAGTCCTTGTTCTTATACAAATTACAATAATCAACATTCACATGCCATTTATGAATAGGAAACCCTCTGTGTAACCTTTTATTTTATACAGAATGTGGTGCAAGTAGTATTCACGCCCATTGCTCGTTTGTTGCATGCCGTCTTCATGTTCATGTTGTTCCACTATTAATGCGCAGAAATTTACAAACACTTCTCAATGTATTAAATTTTAAGGCACGCGGATGCCATTGTTATTACACGTTAGTTTGTCTGAAAGACATTAACCTGTTTACCCTGAACTCGCAGACCATGCTTGTACAGGTTCGGTTGCGAGTCCTTCTTCTACCGGCCATGGCAGCTATGATAGCTGAAGTAATGCGTAAACACAGGTAACAGAAAGTTGTGTATCTTTCGACTGTGAAAAAATACTTGGATGACTACAACTGTGTCTGCATTCGTAAAGAACAAGGAAGAGAAAATGACTGGACGGAGAATGGATTGGCCTGGAACAGACTTGTTCGTGATAGGTATTCATTTGTTTCCAAGCGAGAGCCACTTTAATACCCTCTCCGAGGTAAAATAGAATCAACACGGACTTTTCTTCCCAGTCCCAAATAAAAAGCATTAGCCATTAATGTCATGAACGGGAATTCAGGATTATAACAAAAAATTACATTTTGTCATATATATTTTCTTAGCTTCACAATTTATTTGCGCGCGTAATTCGCACCATAGGCCGTATTTCTGCAAGCAATTATAGTATATGTAATGTTCCAGTCCGCTTGAGTTTCGCGATATTAATAATGAATTATTAAATAAAATGCGAGTGGTTTGGTTCAGGAAAAGTTCGCAAGAGGAACAGAATTGCATAAGGAAGTAGAAACTGATTCACGGCATTGTGGACATACAGAAGATCACAGCACCCCTTGTTTTGTGCAGGCTATTTGTCGTTAACTGACTGACCGAAAGTTGGCACTTTGAATGGGAGCAGCCAGAGCATGTGTTTCCATAATACGACTGGGACGCATTGAAACATATGCATATGCCCACCAGCTGAAATATTAGTCAGACAATTTCGACGGGGGTTCCTAAGTGACAAGCATCTATAAAGCATTTCTTTTTTTAATTCTTTCATTCCATCTTAAAGGAGATGTTGGGTTACAGGCCCTTCCAGCCAAGATATTGTTCATTAAGTTTCTTTCGTGCCAAGGTCCTGCATATGCCTTACGTCTGAGAGAAAAACCTCTCTGTCGATAAAACCCCTGTAGAAATTGGTTGCCTGTTGTTTGTCTTACGTACGCACATATTGTCTCAGTGGTCTTGATAAAGCTATAGTGTGATTTTGTAATTCGTTGGTCTAGAAACGTCTCTGTCTAATTCTGTGGAAGACGAGAAACTTTAAAATCTTGCCGCTGCAGAGAATATTATCTTCTGCTATAGGAGTTGATTGAAGTAATTTGGCTCAGTAAATTGTTCTCCTCTATATCAGGCCGCTACATCTTCCCAAATACTTGCACGTGCTCTTGGTTTGTGGACAGTTTCATTGAGTTTTCCAGAGGATTCTGCTGGAGTGAATTGGATACTGCTTCGAGAAAAATATAGGGGGAAAATGAACTTTTGAATTTCAGAAAATTAAACGTTGTATGATTGGGCTACAAGAGTGATTTTGTGAGTCTGTTGTTACGTAGTCTGTTGAGCCCAAATCAGGTGATTTCTTGTTTTATTCTGTATAGTATTTTCTTGGTTTTAAGTGTTCCGTGAAGGGTTTGAAAGCTACGCCGTATATCTTCAGCTAATCGAAGCATCCTCTGGTCAGCAGACAGAGTTTATTTTTTCTTTTCGTTAGAATGTAAGAAGAGAAACTGGTCGCTTCAGTCCACGTCTTTGATATTTCTGAGACGTGCAAAATTATGTCGGCTTTCAGCTGATTCAATCTTTGCAGTCGTCTTTCTGGCTACTTAAGAGGTCATCTAGACAGATGTAGCCAAGGTATTTACGTTTAGTTGTGGAGAAATTTCTTGTAGACAAAGTCGTATGTGGAGTTTTGGGGTATCCTGTAGTTGGCGATTTAAAAAAATGGCTCTGAGCACTATGGGACTTAACATCTGAGGCCATCAGTCCCCTAGAACTTACAGGTACTCAAACCTAGCGAACCTAAGAACATCAGACACATCCATGCCGGAGGTAGGATTCGAACCTGCGACCGTAGCTGTCGCGTGGTACCAGACTGAAGCGTCTAGAACCGCTCGACACCCGCGGCCAGCCAGTTGGCAATTAGCAAGATTGCTATGTCTGAATAGTAAAAGTTTACTTTTAATTGGATTAGATCATATTCTGGGCTACGTTTCAAGTTTGCTGATGTGGCTGTTGACTTGTTCATTGATTGCATTCGAGGTGGGCGCATGACACCAATAAGTGGTGTCATCTGCGTATAGGACCATGTCTTCATTCCACCACGTGGGTCTTGGGATATCCGCTGTGTATATCGTACATAACAAAGTGGATATGACGGCAGCGTGAGGTACTCCCGGTCTGCGTGTGGAGTAGGACGACTTTTACCCCCGTCTCGTAGTTGTACTTTTCGGTTTCAAATGAGGTAAGCTAATAATTGTACTACTGAAGGTGGGAAGTTGTGCTTTAGCACTTTGTGAAGATGTCTGTACCTTATCAAAAGCGCGTTCTGTGTCCAGAAAGAGGGTAGCAGTTGCACCTGTGATATTGCAGGCTTACGCTGCATTGCTAATTAGCCTTAATCATGTATCAGCGGGATTTTGTTTCTGAAACCAGCTTGTTCATTTGATATAATGCTGTTGTCCTCTGCAAAATGTTGTACTATGTTGTCAATTATTTCTTTCAAAGTCTTGTCAGTTATTGATAATTATTTTTATATTTTTAAGTTCGGTTTCAAAGTCGGTTTGCTGAGTGGTGAGTTCGACACGGATCTTTCTAAAGTTCATGTCACTCACAAATTGTACAATATTGAATTCTTCGAGTCCAAGTATGAAAAGACTTACCGGTCTCCTTCGGGTCCAGATTTTCAATGATCACAATTCTAGTTAGAACATTCAGACCAATCTTTACTGGGTTCTCACCGGATTCTGTGGACATGCTGGAGTTCCATGTCGAGTTACCCCTGGAGCGTACGCATCTCGTGGTCGTGTAGTAACGTTCTCGCTTCCCACGCCAGGGTTCCCAGGTTCGATTCCCGGCGGGGTCAGGGATTTTCTCTGCCTCGTGATGGCTGGGTGTTGTGTGATGTCCTTAGGTTAGTTAGGTTTAAGTAGTTCTAAGTTCTAGGGGACTGATGACCATAGATGTTAAGTCCCATAGTGCTCAGAGCCATTTGAACCATTTGAACCCTGGAGCGTACCTTTTATTATCCTTCGCCGTCATGTATCGCAAGAGATTCTGTTTCATGAGGAGAATCATTTGTTTAGCAATGAGTAACTGGTTGCTGGACGCACTGAGATTTCTGAGGCTCCTGAGGTTGTTGGGGTCGATTGGTGACTGTTGAGATTCGACCGGTGTCGTTGCGTCAGATCTGATCATTTTCTGACGTTTTTTGTTTGGCATGAAGAACGTTGACTCTGCATCGTGGAGATGGGATGGCTCCGTAGACGGAAAAACCTACTAACTTTCTGGTCCTAAACACTGTGGCTTAGCGTCGGCACGCGCAGGCGCGTTGTCCATAAGTCTGGCTGTCCGGGCTATTAAGCTTAGTAGCAGAGGGCAGTAGCTTAGCAGAGGGCACAACAGTTTTGATTTTTCCTTAGAGGGCGGTGAAAGCGGAGATGTGTACTGAGCGAGAGCTTCGCTGCGCTTCTGAGACTACGCAGCCGACATATATCCCCTTCGCCGCGAGTCGGTGCCTCCGCGGTCCGCTCCCGCGGCCGCGCGTCACATCGAATCTTTGGCAGCCAGGAGAATTAAGAAGCGGGGCAGTCTTGCCCTGGTATGTGAGAGTGTGCACTCTTACCTTCCGGAGCTTTGAGTACAGCTCCTAGGAAATATTTAGACAACATTTACAACTGACCAATCATTTTAATTCCTGGATCTGGGACTGCACTGATGGTGTTACGCGGCTGGCAGCCTATTCCGCACTTAGGAACGCCACAGGACGTCGAATATCGAAATTCCTACGCCTCTCTGACAAACCATCACTGGAGGCCCTATGCAAGACGTTCATCAATCTGAGTGACATGGAGCTGAGTGACGACGCGAACGCAATTCTGGAAAAGGGACTTAGCTTTGCTGCTACCCCTACCCGTTCCGGACATCGTCAAAGCAGTTGAACAGGATGTGGCGCGACTATAGCCTGAAGCAGCAGAAGAAGTACGTCGTGAAAATAACTGATGAGAACTAAGCCTGCGAAGTCGAGTGTTAGCAGCAGAGAAAGGGCATGTATTCGGCACCCGAGAGACTGCTCTGTGATTGTTGTCATACTTGCTGGAAAAAGCAACGCTGCTGTTGCTATTTCCCACAAGGACCACATAGAGAAGACGCAGAGCCTAACATATGACGACTCCTACAGGAAGAAGGAGAACAAGACTAGGGTTCTTCTCGAGGACACGGATTTACCACACGGGGTCGCCTAGAACCTGTTACCTCAAAGACGTGTACCGCCATTTCTTTATGGACTCTCTACAGTCCACAAAGATGGGGTGCTGTTGCGCTCCATTGTTAGTAGCATTAGGGCACCAACATATTTTCTGGAAAAATACCTGACGGAAACACTAAGCTCTTGTGGCGGTAAATGCCCTCATCACATTCGTAATTCTGTAGATTTTGTAAACCGTCTCGAAAACTTCAGGATGAAAGACTCAGATAGCCTGGTGAATTTTAAAATCGTTTCGTTATTCACCAGGGTGCCCTTACAAGAGTCACTGGAGCTTATTGATGAGAAATTTGACGAAACGGACACCGAACTTTTCAGGCATACCTTGACCTCCACGTGTTTTCTATCTAACAGAGACTATTACGAGAAACTGGAGGGAGTCACAATGGGGAGCCCACTCTCGCCTTTGGTCGCAAATCTGTATACGGAGTGCATCGATGGAAACCAAAGTGTTTTTTCCGTTATGTTGATGACACGTTCGTCATCTGGTCCCATGGAAGGAACAAAGTCCTTGGGTTCCTTGCACATTTGACCTCCGTACATGCGAAAATCAAATGCACTAAGCAAACCGAATAAGGAGGAAGATTACCTTTCCTTGACGTCATGGTCAGACAAGAACTGATGGCACTCTGGGTCAGGGAGTCTATCGGAAGAAAACGAATACTGACCAATATTTTGGTGTAGTCAGCTGCCACCATCCTTCGCAGAGGAATGCCGTACTAAAAGCACAAGTACAAAGGGCCTGCTATCTCAGACCAAAAGAGACTGCCCCAGAAACTGGAACACCACAGAACTGTATTCCGAGACACACACCTACGCAGACTGGTAGATAAGGCGTGCTCTCCGCTCCACCACAACAGTAGAACCTGTGGATGCGGAAAAAGTTGTTCAGGAAGATGCAGCTACTGCGTTTATACCATACAATGGCGCACTGTCAGGAACAACTGGACGCAACCGAAGAACTACCGGTTAAAAACTCTCTTTTGCCCCAGGTCTTTTCCCAATAAAAAACTAGCATTATTGGGAACCGTCAAAGATGATCTTGGTTTGCTGAAGACTGGTGTGTACCAGATTCAGTGTCTGTGTGGAAATTTTATGTTGAGCAGGCAGCACGCACCTTCGAAGGCCATTCCCGATAACAGCGGAGGCACACTCCAATGGCGTATCCAAACAAGTCAACGGTCGGAAAGCACTGTTTTTCCCACAATCAGGTGATAAAAAACGAACGTACCAGAAACGTAGCCCTGACTTCCAAATACTGGGACAGCGTCGTTGGAGAGACCACAAAAATTCGCACAAGGAACGATCTCACCAACCGAGATTGCGACTGTAATCTTAACAACGGTCGAGAACCAGCAATGTGTTTAGTTAAGAATACTGTCTGCAAACGGAACGATCTGGATACCAGGGCGGAAAGAGCTCCATCGAAGCTATCACAGACGCCGATGGTAGTGCCTCCGGGAGTGCGGAGGCTCGGTTGCCGGCGCGAACCACGGAGGGAACGGCTTGAGTACGGCGGTGGTATAAGTCGGCCACACATCCACAGGAGCTCAAATCTTCACACACGACGCACGGAGTGCTGCTCGAGAAGTCGATGAGAGAGGTGACTTTGCATGCGAAGGGTGTGACGGATCGTCGTCCGTTGAGCTGATCCCGGTGGCGGCCCCGTCCGATCCCCACCTATGACGAACCAGCTACCGACTCCTGACTATACTAAGGATGACTCTTTTACTTCTGACGCGCACTCTCGTGACCGAGCGTTCATTCTTTTGAACAAGCTCGCTCACGGGGGTCCTACCTTGGCCGAGAAGATGATGAAATGGCCAAACTCGCCTTCTGTAACATTCTGAAGGCTGCTGCACTGCCGCACTCCAGGCAGCAAGAGTCGGGTGTGCCACCGAGAGCCTCGCCGGCCGCACTGCAAGAGTTTGCGGGCCCGGCGGCGGCGGTCTCGGCGGGTGTTGCGCCACTGGACTCGACCATTCGAGAGGTTGATGTGCCCCCGGTTGCCCCTCTGGCCCCAGAGACACAGGAAGAGCCCGTGCCTGCGCTAGTTGAAGCCCCGTCCTGCGCTAGGGGAAAGTCCGCGGTCTGGACGGGGGCACAGTCTGCTGCAGAGGCCACCGAGATGGACGCCATCGAACTGCCGGACGCAAATCTTGGTGAGGCGATTGCCGAGGCAGATCGTCGCGACATCGACCCTGACGATGCCCGCGCGCCCAGAAAGCGCCGGGCTGTGACGCACGACGATTCCGACAACTCCTCCCTGACCTCTGACATCGCGAGCCCGCGGAAGAAGGCATCTAGAGCCTCCCGCGCCTCCACCACAGAGGCTGTGAAGACGGTCGCGGGCTCCTCCCGGGGCACCGCCAGGCCGAGACCGACAACGATGACGTAGTGACCCCCTCGTTCACATTCTGTCTCCTGGCAGCCTAATGCGGACGACTTTGTTGCCCCACCCAAACGGCACACCGCCGGGGCTGATGCGCTGCAGCAAACGCAGCCGCTGCCGACCGCAAACACCTTCACGGGCGCCGGCGTAGACGCGCTGGAGGACGGCGACGCGCCTCTGGCGCCGCCCCAGAAGAACCCGCCACCCCCGCCGGCTATCGTCGTCCACTGGGACGGCGCCTTCAAGAACTTCCAGCAGAAATTTGAAAGAGTGGCCACGTCCACTACTATCAAGGCCACCGGCCGTGACCTCTACAAGGTCACAGTGACGTCCAATGAAGAGTACCACGCGGTGATGGATACCATCAGCAAGGATGGCCTCCCGTGCTACACGCAACCTTCCCAGCCGCTCAAACTTCTAAAGGTGGTTTTCCGCCACCTTCCCCGCAAGTTTGGCGCGGACTACCTCCGAGAGGAGCTCGAGGACAGAGGCTTTGGCATCCGGTCCACCAGCCTGATGAAGTCCCCTCGAACTCACCGTGACATGCCGCTGTACGAGGTTGTCCTCGTTGACAACCTGGAAAACCTGAAGATTTTCCAGATGCACCTGGTCGGCCGTGTCAAGGTCGCGGTAAAGCCGCTTCGGTCCAAAGGCAAGAACGGCCCACTGCTTATCATGCCAGGAGCTGGACCACGTCTTCCGCTACTGCTCCATGCTGCCCCGCTGCGTAAAGTGCGCGGGACAGCACGAGAGCAAATCCTGTCAGCTCAACCGAGAAGAAAAACCGACGTGCCGCACGTTGTCAGTTACAGAGGCTGTTCGGCCTCCAAACTGGGCCTAAACCAGTAACGGGGCGTGGCTGTTCCTTCTCGTAAAGTGCACCCGTCCACCAGCTTTGCTACGGCCACCGAGGGCGGACCGTCTGCTTCCTCCACCCAGCGTCCGGAGCAGGCAGCTGGCGAGCGACATCAGCCGACTGCGCCGTCTGCGGCTTCGCCTGGATGAGTGGCAACCCAGGTACCCACGACTGACGCGCAGTATGCCGCCCCACGCAGGCGTAGCCAGCGCGCGGGCCATGCCACCCCTGCCGCTGCGCAACGGACCGCCGGCGTCACCCTGTCGCGGCAGCTGCCAGCAACTCATCCTGCGCCGCTACACCAACTAGCTGCCGATGTTCCACGGCAGAAGTATTATACGGAGCTGTCGCAACGAGCCGCCCCGTAGCGGAGGCCGCCCCAGCGGCCCACGCCGCCCCTCGGCTCCCATCGTAGCAGTGCTCCGGTCGCTTTTGCGGTCGATGAGCCAGCTGCTCGAGCAACTCCCAGTGCTCGTCACCGCGATCACGACGGCCCTGCAGGCCGGCGTTGCTGCTTCTCCTCGCCACGGATAATCGCCACATCCGTGAACTCACCGTTTGCGCCTTCAACGCGAACAGCTTGGTCCCCCAGCAAGGGGAATTCAGGGCGTTCTTACGCGACGAGGCATTTGACATTTGCCTCATGTTGCAGACATTCCTGAAACCGGGAATTCATGTGAAGGCGGCAAACTATCGGTGCTACCGCACCGACAGGCTGACCCACGGTGGCAGGACGGCTGTCTATGTCAAGACTTCCCTCAAACATCACGAAGTCCAGCTACCGCAGCTCACCGCGGTGGAGGCCACTAGTGTGGCTGTCACCACTACGGCGGGGGTTATCAGCTTCGTTGCGGCCTACAGGCCACCGAGGGGACTGTTCCAGGCACTGCTGACGTTGCGCGGGAAGATCTTCATTGCGGGCGACTTGAATGCCAAGCGTACAAATGGAAGTCCCGCATCACCAACGCCAGCGGCCGCCGCCTCCTTCGCGCCACACCACGGCATGGCGCGATAGTCCTGGGGCCCTACGACCACACCGTCTTCCCCCATCGCGGCCAGCCTGACGTGCTCGACACCGCCGGACTGAAAGGTGTGGACACTTCACGCCTGTCACCGTTAGATGCGCCATGTCGTCCGACCTCCTTCCGGTGGTCTTCGACATGGACGTCATCGGTGCCTCTATGCCGACCGACCTCCGCAACTTCCTCGGCATAGATGAGGCCAGATTTCGTGCCGAGATCTTGGATCGCCTCGAAGGCGCGCCCGACGCGGATGTACAGGGAGCCGACGCAGGGTTGGCCTTCTTCACCCGGCACGCTCTCGGTGCAGCAGAGGCCGCCACTCCCAGGCGGCCGGGACAGACGCGAGAAATGTCGTGCCAATTCCCGCCGCACATCTTAGAGGCGATCACGCACAACAGTCGCCTCTTTCGAGAGTGGCATTTCACGCGGCTGGCCGAGACGAAGCGCCGACTCAACAGGGCGCGGCGCGAGATTCGGGCCTCCATAGTTGACCACCAGAATCGTGAGTGGGCGGGCCTTGTGGCCACCCTAACGACGACGGGTGGCAGTGCTTGGCGGACGGCCAGGCGTTTCTTTCGCCGTCACCAGAGAGTCGCGCCTCTCCGTGTGGATGCGGATGTTGTCTGCGAGCCGGGTGCGAAAGCCATCATCCTTGCGGACACGTTCGAGGAAAATTTCCAGCCCACCGATGGCGTGTTCGATGCTGACCACGTCCGCCTAGTGGAGGACAGCATCCCGGTTTTCGTCACTGTGCGTGAGCAGGACGACACGATAGAGGAAATCACGGCACCAGAAGTCGATCTGCAGCTGCTTCACCTCAACTCCAAGAAGGCGGGTGGCACGGATGGTGTCACCAACTGCCTGTTGAGATTGCTACCGCCAGAGGTGCACCAGTCTCTGTCGGATATCTTCAACAGCATCCTCCGCTCTGGGAGTTTCCCTTCCGCGTGGAAACACGCGGAAGTGGTTGCCATCCCCAAGAGCGGCAAGCACCCACGTCAGGCAGCGAACTACGGGCTGATTAGCCTGCTCCCGTCCTTCTCAAAAGTCTTTGAGAGGTTGTACGTGGAGCGGCTGCTACGCCACGTGACGGAACAGCAGCTCATCCCCGAGGGACAGTTCGGCTTCCGGAGCGGCCACTCGACCACCCAGCAGCTCTTGCACCTCTTGCCGACGCACCGCGGGTGGCACGCGTGGAGTTAGCGCTTTATGCTGACGACATTGCGTTGTTCACGAATGCGGCCGAGATGCGCCGCTGCCTGCAGCTCGAATGTGACGTCCTGGGCGCCTGGCCCACGAAGTGGCACCTAAAGTACAACGCTGCGAAGAGCCATGCTGTCGTCTTCAGCAGGAAGCGGCTACCTCCGCACCTGCCACCGGTCTGGATCGGGGGGGGGGGGGGGGGGCATCCCACGGTTGCGGACCGGCAAGTACCTCGGGGTCACACTGGACAGGCAGCTGACTTGGCTGCTCCACGTCCGCGACGTCAGAGGGTGAGCGGCGGGGAGACTACGTGCGCTGTACCCGTTGCTCAACCCCTCGTCTACACCACCTCCACGCCACGGCCTCTCCATGTACCTGGCCTCGGTACGGCCAGTTCTGGAATATGCAGCCGTGGTGTGTAACGCAGCAGCGACGCACATTGCGACGCTCCAACGCGTCCAGAATAGGGCGCAGCGACGTGCGCTCCACAAGCCTCCTCGCTACCCCACGAGGCTGCTTCGAGAGGAAGCAGGCATCCCTTTCCTGCGGGATCGCTTCGGGCAAGTCGCCAGGTTGCTCTACAACGACGCAGAACACTCTGACAGCCGTCTAATTCGTGCTCTGGGCCAACAGGTCCACCACAGGCCGACAACACGCTGGTCCGAGCTACTGCGAGAGTAGTTCTCTCCCGCAGTTCCGATGAAGATACAAAGAGCGCCTCTATAGCAAGCGACGCTCACTGAGGACAGCTCGTCAAGACAGGCCCCACTGCCAACACCATAGGTCGGCGCAGGAACAGCAGCTCCGCTGCTTACACTGCCTCTACACCTGGCATATGTCGCCAGTGATTTACAGCGAGTGAGCGAGCGACAAGCGCTCACCTCGTCAGCGTACCTGACGATGGCGACATGTGTGAATGCCTAAATATTGTGCCCATCTAACACTATGAACCGGCAGTAGACTTCCAGACTGTTAAACTAAGCAAAAAGATTGTTACGACCACCCAGCCTCAGAGGCGCAATGCGCCGTGATGGTTGAGAGATGTGGTTTGGAAGAGATCTGTGAATCACGGCTGGGTGTACAGAGATACACAGACAAGTTCGTAATTGACTTTTATGTCCATAACATAGACTCTCTGGAGGGTATGAGTGGAATTATAAAATCTTCTTTATGTAGTCCACTTTAGCCTCATCATACAAGTACTTAGGCGCTGTTGTATTTGTTATCCATAACACGTCATTACCCTGTATTGCATATGATGACTTCATCCTTGTCTCCACAAATGTTTATAGCGTCTGTCACGCCATACTTCCTCGTCTGTGAGTGGTTCCATAAACCTGCCACGTCGAAACCTTCCCGTAATAACAACATTGCCAGGGCCTGCTATCTGATGTGTCTATCTGTCGCCTAACTTCTACCTTCCGGAAATAGCTGCCCAAAATTTTCAAGAAGTCTCTAAATCCATTCCTCATCTCGTCCGAGAAGATTCGTTCTGAATTTTTAATATCTGAGTCCCACTAAATTACCTTAACCTTACTTATTTATATGTTGAGGACAATCCCCCTAATTCGCAGTGTAGCGTGCCCACACTCAGCTTCTCCCCACACTTGTATTCCATCCTTAACTAACTACCACGTAGCCCTAGAACTATCATCCCCCTATTAAGTGCTCAAAACTAATTGCTTCCCCCGCCAATGCTCGTCAATCATTCTGCTAACTAATTTGTTGGCACATCTACAGCGTGTGCTTGCTTGCGTGTTACACAGAAATTTAGTACGCAAAAGCCTGCTAGAAACACACACCATTCGTAGCTCAAACGCTTACTACAAACACTGCGTGTTGCTGTTGTTCCGGGAAATGGTGTATATGCTGCCACATTTGTTCGATCGAAATCCTCGCTTGCTGGGACTCTATTAATTTCTCCGACGAATGCATAAAGTGTGGATTGAGTGTGTTATTTAAATATGTTGCATTTTGAATTGGAAGTTCGCAATTTCTGTGCCTTTCATGCTCACTGAGTTAAGGCAGCAGTGTTTGCGGTAGCAGATGTTTCTACGATTTTATGTATTATAATTCTACCCTAATTCAAGTGTTTAGAAAAACACACACCTTGCCGTTTAACTATCTCAGACACAAAATTTTACCCACAAATTAATTCTTACAGCGACTTACAGCACTTAGTACAGTTATTATACAGGTAACATATTCGCCTAAAACAGAAAAAGGCTAAATATTTTACAAGAAATAGAAAGTTTCTTATATATGATGAAACATCAAGACATTATTTTGAACGTACAGGTTGAATCAAAAAGTTCGTTGTAAATTTCACCAATGTCATTCTAAATGTTACATGTTGAAACACGTTCCTTTGTTTAGATAACGTGTTAACGTGGATAACACTATTTAGGAGTGAAATTATGTAGTCTGTGGTATAGCAAAGTTAATCATTATCTTTGTATGTAAAACAGTTACCATTGAAACTTACACAATAACCAAATATATGTGCTGATTGCCTCTGGTTTATTATCAGATAATATTATATATGTCACTGGCTAACGTCTGCTTTGTATGTTGTGTGAAAAAACAGTTGTCATGTTAAATAATCAGAAACAGTAGTCACTCGACGTAAATCTGCCTGGAAGGATATTTCGTCTCCTCTAATGCTAGTTGTGCTACTGATGGACATTTGCTTTTGTTAATATCCCAGCAATGTATAAATAAAGGAATTCTCTGTTGTTCAGTTTACGTGAGTCAACCCCAGTTTCAACAGACCTGGTGCCTCGTACTTTTCGTAATCCAACACAAAAGCTCTTTTTACTGGTTTAGTTTTAATAATCACTATCTCGCAACGTATAAAATAGTCCCAGAGTCCTACCCATATTTTAAACTGCAATGTAACGCACTCATCACATCAAAAGTGAAAGCTCAAAATGATTCTCTTCCAGCAGAACTGAAATATTAAATACCTCCTAGTTCTTACATAGTACAAATTAGTTCCTGCCCTCAGAAGTACAGAAAATATTTTTCCTTCTAACACTATTCGAAATATTGTCCTGATCATGATTCCTTACGTATAGCTACGAGCAGTCCCCAGTATCGTCAGCTTCGTTCACTACATAAATGACTGGAATAACTAGATGAAAAAATGCAGGTGTACAAGCTATGAAAGCAATACAAAACTGTTGATACTTTTTAAGGTATGGGCCTCGCTAACTCATAAACCTGGCATCTGTATTCAAGCCAGGGTCGCACAAAGGCCTTATAGAGTTGGTGCAGACGCGCTTCGTCAGCACCCGAAGGCCTATGACTGACACTTTTAAGGATGTTTAACCATTTGAGACATCTCAGTTTCAGTTCTTTAAGTTGTGGCAACCATGTTAACTTCTCATCAAAGATACGACGCAGATACTTCACCTTTCACTTAAAAGTGAGAGCAGTGGCCCCCAGTTTTAAAAAGGGGGAAATTAAACTGACTGCGGAAACGATTAAAATCAACACAATCCGTTTACTCTAATGAGAACTTAAAACTTGTGATGCACGACCATTCCTCCAACCGCCTGATCGTCAGTTGCAATCGCCGAGTAGCCGTGGTGAGGCTGGAGGATGCACAGAAGATGGAGAAGTCGTCCACAAACAAGGAACATAGTACTGGACGTCGCACTGTGGTTGTAATGCTATTGACTGCGATGGCGAAAGCCGTGACACTTAAAACAGTCCTTTGAGGGACACCATTCACCTGCTTAAAACGTTCAGACAGGACATTGCCAACCCTGTATCTAAAATATCTGTCCGAGAGAAAGGACGGTATGAAGGTACGTAGACATCCACGGAATCCTCACTAATGGAGCTGCGACAAAATATTATGCCACCAGGTAGTGCCGTTGGCCTTTTCCATATCTCAGAAAACAGCGATAAGCTGTTGCTTACGAAGGAAAGCTTGTTGAATTGCACCTTCGAGCAGGGTCAGGTTATCGAGAGTGGAGCGATACCTCCTGAACCCACACAAGGTCACAGTAAAAGTGGCAGTCTCCTCAGTCTCTCCATTGGTCTTGTGTGGCTTTTTTTCCACATCCATGATCCCCTGTGGTGCCCATTCATGTTTCAGTTCAGCAACATTTTTGTCCATAATATCACCGTAGGTTACCACACCTTGGCTGGACTTAAGGGAGTTATGCAACTCAACAATGATGTCTTACTCGCCCAATATCTGTGACTTCATAAGAAGTTCCAACTGTTTTGCCTGGTTAGTCTCGACAAGCAAGGAACCATTTTGCAACTGTTTAATAGCCAGCCAACCAACCCTTCTAAGCCTTTATGGATATAGGAAGGGGACACTTTTTCAAGCGCCCACTCCTTCCTCTTGATCACTACAAGGACGTTGGGATTCATGACTCCTTGAGCCCCATTACTAATAAAAAGTTGATTATCAGGAGGACTAGCCTCCCTCATTCTTTCTGATGAATGGGTGAGAGAACTCCCAGACGGTAGACCCTGCCCGCTGGGAAGAGGAAAAGATTTCGAGGGTTCCATTTCGGTCCCACGAGCAGCTAGGGAAATAAGGGTCCACTCAGACAGAGCCCCGCCTTCCTGAGTAAGCCTTTATACAACTGAGGTGCGACAGGTTCCCCAGAGGTTGCCCGCTAACGACTGTTCCACCTCAACAGCCATGGATCTCATCAGCGAGCCGCACACCTTGAGATTGAGGGTTTCTTATAGCGGTGTATTCCATCCTAGCGATCCGGTCAGTGAAGCCAATCCCCATTCCCTGAGACACACTACGTTCCACCACCGCGCCGCATGGTGGTCGCTGAAGCGTGCCCAGAGCTTGCGGTGGCAGGGGCTGGCGGCGCTTACCAGTTCGTAGCTGAGGAACCCCGGGGGCGCCAAGCCCGTACTCAACAAAGAAATGCTGAACCCTTGAGATCGTCGACATTCGGTAGGTACTGGTATATCTACTTCTTACACGAGGCATATCTTTGTCACCTCAGAAACAAATAACGTGGAAATACTGTTTGTGAATGAGAGACACCATGCTTGTTCTTCAGTTTATTCAATATGCATGTGGCGTTATTCCTACCCACGTTGTGCTGACGCTGATATTCAAACCATTCGCATGTAAAAGCATATAGTGCACTTCAGCTAATTTGCCGCTTATTTCATGTCGTATTCAAGGTCAAAGTCCCACAGCTTTAATGACCATTGGTGTAGATGTGATTCTTCTGTGCTAAATTACGAACTACTCAGGTGGCAGTCATTCGTCATTGAATATTATTACTTATGAAAGCACTAACCTGTTTCCCAAGAGCACGGAGTTCACTTGCCTTGGCAGCTGCAGCTGAGAGTTCCTACTGAGCCTTCCTCGGCATTTGTGGTCGCTGAAATAACATCTGGGAGGTGACAGATCTGTACACATGCCTGTGTGAAGCGATGCAGAATGTCTGGGTTATCTCTCAACAGTAATAAACGAGAAACACATTGATTAAAACATGAAAAATGAATGGTATGACATTGATGTAGCGTAGTAAGGAAGTAATATTTTGAGTAAGTAATATTTTTTAAGGTGGCTGTCATTTCAATAGCTACTGCAGGAACCGTCGAATCAATACAGAACACTAATAGCCACATTCTTTTTTCTGCTCCATAATTTATTTGTTTGTCTACTTCAACATTTCGTATATTCTCAAACCCTTCGGTGTCCATTTTATACACTCCTGGAAATGGAAAAAAGAACACATTGACACCGGTGTGTCAGACCCACCATACTTTCTCCGGACACTGCGAGAGGGCTGTACAAGCAATGATCACACGCACGGCACAGCGGACACACCAGGAACCGCGGTGTTGGCCGTCGAATGGCGCTAGCTGCGCAGCATTTGTGCACAGCCGCCGTCAGTGTCAGCCAGTTTGCCGTGGCATACGGAGCTCCACCGCAGTCTTTAACACTGGTAGCATGCCGCGACAGCGTGGACGTGAACCGTATGTGCAGTTGACGGACTTTGAGCGAGGGCGTATAGTGGGCATGCGGGAGGCCGGGTGGACGTACCGCCGAATTGCTCAACACGTGGGGCGTGAGGTCTCCACAGTACATAGATGTTGTCGCCAGTGGTCGGCGGAAGGTGCACGTGCCCGTCGACCTGTGACCGGACCGCAGCGACGCACGGATGCACGCCAAGACCGTAGGATCCTACGCAGTGCCGTAGGGGACCGCACCGCCACTTCCCAGCAAATTAGGGACACTGTTGCTCCTGGGGTATCGGCGAGGACCATTCGCAACCGTCTCCATGAAGCTGGGCTACGGTCCCGCACACCGTTAGGCCGTCTTCCGCTCACGCCCCAACATCGTGCAGCCCGCCTCCAGTGGTGTCGCGACAGGCGTGAATGGAGGGACGAATGGAGACGTGTCGTCTTCAGCGATGAGAGTCGCTTCTGCCTTGGTGCCATTGATGGTCGTATGCGTGTTTGGCGCCGTGCAGGTGAGCGCCACAATCAGGACGGCATATGACCGAGGCACACAGGGCCAACACCCGGCATCATGGTGTGGGGAGCGATCTCCTACACTGGCCGTACACCACTGGTGATCGTCGAGGGGACACTGAATAGTGCACGGTACATCCAAACCGTCATCGAACCCATCGTTCTACCATTCCTAGACCGGCAAGGGAACTTGCTGTTCCAACAGGACAATGCACGTCCGCATGCATCCCGTGCCACCCAACGTGCTCTAGAAGGTGTAAGTCAACTACCCTGGCCAGCACGATCTCCGGATCTGTCCCCCATTGAGCATGTTTGGGACTGGATGAAGCGTCGTCTCACGCGGTCTGCACGTCCAGCACGAACGCTGGTCCAACTGAGGCGCCAGGTGGAAATGGCATGGCAAGACGTTCCACAGGACTACATCCAGCATCTCTACGATCGTCTCCATGGGAGAATAGCAGCCTGCATTGCTGCGAAAGGTGGATATACACTGTACTAGTACCGACATTGTGCATGCTCTGTTGCCTGTGTCTATGTGCCTGTGGTTCTGTCAGTGTGATCATGTGATGTATCTGACCCCAGGAATGTGTCAATAAAGTTTCCCCTTCCTGGGACAATGAATTCACGGTGTTCTTATTTCAATTTCCAGGAGTGTATTTTATCGTGCTTCATACTATCGGAATTAATTATCTAACCATTATGTAGCACCGCGTAGGTTCATCTTCATCTAATGAGAGAAACGCACTCGTGCTGCGAACTAACAAGTAAGCAGTTAGTACTTTGAATACATGCAGCCTCTAGACTGACGATTATTACGACAGTTTTTATTAGTTATTTTTTTGACTATATTTAGTGAGTTATTTTAGCTCTAAAATACAACATACATTACTTGTGAAAATCCTCATGTAACACTTTATATACACTGTGTAAGACGTCGTGGTCTCCTGACCTTCATTGCTTACGTATTCCGCCCCCACAATCATATTCCGCACATCAAGATGCTTCATTCGAACCCAAACTCGATAAGATGAAGTCAGTGTTGTATGAATTCATGTAAACGATATGCAAATAACTAACAAATCGCAAGTGCGCACCGTGGTTGAAATACTCTAGGCTGGCATACACACACACATTCAAGACACGATGGTCAGAAAAGCTTCTAGCGGAAGAGGCAAAAACCGCACGCCAGGACGCCGGTGCCTTCAGAGGTATTCACAGGGAGCTATCTACGTCGCTAGGCCGCCGCCCGTAGAGCGGACAGCGTGTGCGTTAGTGAAATGGGGAACGAACCCATGTTCAGCTTAAAAGCAAATTCCGCTACATTGTGTGGGAGCGCCCAACCTACGCATTCTTTACAAATATAGCACGCTGTTTAAGAGATTTTCACAGGGAGACAGCAAACGCCAAACGCCGATGTTACAGATTTCCAGATTGGTCACCTTAAACGAAACGTCGTTCTCCCGTTTTAGAAGAGCAGTGTTGATTGGCAGATGATATTTCTGACGCCTTGAGCTGAAGGAGTAATGGAAGGGACCGAAAGATATACCCCTTCACGTCTGGTGTGGAGAGGGGCCGTTCCGTTGTCACTCTTGGAGCGAGAACACATAATGAGAGCGTGTGCGCTCGTACGTGTACTCAAAGAGTGAGGAACAAGTCTCTCCTCAGTACTTCACTGGGAGAGCACCTCTGTCGAGAGCGAATCGGATTGTGACTCTGTATTGAGTCCTGTGTTGGCCGCCACACTTATTGTGCGGTGTGAACGGACAGAGTAATAGGTAAACGCCTGCGAGCGAATTTTTGAGTGGCATCGCGGTGGACTGGTTATCTGACCGGTGTACCACGCCAATAGTTGGACTAGGGGCTAATAGGAGTCCTCGACTTCATCAAGGCATAGGGAGAGTTTGATTGGCGAAGGTCAATCCAGATAGAGTTATCTTATTTGTCAGCAGCGAGCGGGGCAGACAGCAGTCATCGCAGCTTACGGTATTGTGCGCTACAGCTCTTGCGAGCCCCATATTTCCTCCACAACAGTACACTTCACTGCATTTCACATGCGACAGCCTCGACCGTACCTAGCAACATTCTAACGGATAATTATTCAAGTTGAGTAGGCACGGCTCTCAGCCATTCTGCCAAGTCAATACAAATCTTAAACTTTGTATAGAAATTTCATTCCGAAATGAACCCGGAAATAACTTCAGTTCATAACTAAAGGTGCCATTGTGATTTCTCAGAATTTTTGCAAAACAAATAATAATTTTCGTTAGTTTCATGTTTTTCTTACACTAACTAGCACTACTCCAGTACCCAATATCCCACTAGTTACGTAAGAAATTTTGTGAATTTTTGTGTCATTTCCTTACAGCGGACAGCTCCAGAAGATATTTATTGCTGAAAGTTTTTCAGGCATTTCTCCTTACAACGTTAGGAGCGACTGTCTGACTCTGTAGTAGTGTGGGGGTGAAAATTGCATCTTGCAGGAGCCACTGGGTAAAGGGTACATTTCAGATTAATCCGTTGCACAGAATGACGGAATAGCAACCCCACACGCTCACAACTGAAGCGCCGAAGAAACTGGTATAGGCACGCATACTCAAATTCAGAGATATGTAAACAGGCAGAATACGGCGCTGCGGTCGGCAATCCCTGTATACGACAAGTATTTCGCACATTTGCTAGATTGGTTACTGCTGCTACAGTAGCAATGTTATCAAGATTTAAATGAGTTTGAATGTGGTGTTACAGTCCGCGGATTAGCGATGGGACACAGCGTCTCCGAGGCAGCGATGAAATGGAGGATTTCCCTGTACGACGATTTCACGAGTATATCGTGAATATCAGGAATCCTATAAAACATCAAATCTCCGACATTGCTGCGACCAGAAAAAGATCCTGTAAGAACGGGACCAACGACGACTGAACAGAATATCCTTCAGAAAATAAACCAGGTAACCCTTCATTCAATTGAGTAGTGCTGCCTTTTGGGTTGGAGACAGAAACAGAAAGTATATTGTCGTGAATCGGAAGACCAACCAAATGAAATGAATCAAATCCAAAAATATTTTCACAGGGACGTGAACGCAGAATTGTAAATGTCCTCGTTTTGGTGTGAGACTGGAATGTGGCAGGTAAACTACACGTACGAAGTAGCGGAATGTCCTGACCGCTACCCGCAGTAAGTCGCGTGCAAGATTTTCTGAACTGTGCCGAGCCCAGCTGTCCATAAGTGGCACGATTAAGCAACGAAACGGAAGTGTCAAGTGTCTAACTGAAGTCGCACAAAGCGTCTGACATTGACTAAGTTCTGAAACAGTTTATCTCACTGTCGTTGCACAGCATTTTGGCAGGGTGAAGGCACACCCTGTATTTAATCATTACTAGTACCGGTAGGCGGATGGAGAAAACTAGATTCTCTGAATGTGAAGGTGCTTCACACTTATGAAAGGGAACGTGGGTAGAGTTCTTTTTCTGATGCAAGCGTGCAGACTGCACATGAGCTGGCATTCCAGAAGCAAAGCAGGTCACGTTCCAAGAGAGGAAATATTGTCTTGAAATGGTTTGACAGCAGAAACATGCTTAACGCTTGTTTACTCTATCCATGACGCGCTGGCCCATTTGCGTGTGGTGGTTGGTGGCACCGTATTTGTTTGTCACTTTGTGTTACACTGCAAATGGGCGCTACCTCAAAGTTTTCCACGCCATTATCACATGAGTCCTGATATTCAACATTTTGTAACACTTGTTTCAAAGTAGGATCTGTCACTCTGTACATAGCTGCATCACGAGCCATTGTGTCACTATATTGCCGTCCACAGCTACATTGCAAACGACACTGTCGTGTCAAAGACTGAAGGTCAGTGACCTATGGATGGCATGTCTGTTCTGACCTTCCCCACAATCGAAATTATTTGTAACGAGCTGCAGCAACCTGCACCTGATCCTCGTATTCCTTAGTGAGGGCAGAAACTAATTCTTCAAAAACCAGCAACTGTAGCCTACTAGCGAGAATAACTTCTGAGGGAGTTGATAAACACCTGTACCACCCTTTGACAAGAAATGAGAAAGTTAAACAGTACACAGCACTTGACGTGTAGCAGACTGGGCGTCGAAATGAACGTAGTGCTCGTTCCATTGTTCTTGTTGTTCACTGAAAGTTCGGGACGGTGGAATAGCACAGAGACTCTGTCGCGGATGTGGCTGGCTGTTGTGGCGGAGTTGATACAGCACCTGCTTGTGTATTAAGTTATAAAAAATACTTATTTAATTCGTAAACTTTGATTCGATAATACGAAAACCCTCCGTGTCTCCACATAGGGTGGGGTTTGAGAGAGAGCAATTTGTTATTTATCCGTAACAATTTTCCACACAAAAATGAGAACATGGATTTTCTTGAATTACAGCGCCAACTGCCAAGAATCAAAACAAATAATTAAAATGTACGTAGTTTTTATGCAGAATCTGATTCTGCAATAAAAAGTGGGGGTTCCCATTTGAAATTCTAAAGTTGCCTCCCGCCCCACCCACAGGGGTCGGGGGGGGGGGGGGGGGAGGTCTAATTTTAGCACCGGCAGATGTCCCCCTCGAAAATAATCATCTTTGGATTCTGCTCATTTTTTCGTGTGAAGCGTATTTTTCGATTATTCTGGTCTGTCAACTTAAAATTTACACCTTGTATATACAAATAACTGATCTTCTTGAAATTTTTAAATGAGTCTTTGCAGGGAATGGAAACTTGAGCGCTGCCCACCGTTGTTGTTCTTGAAGACAGCTGAGCCTATGATATGGGGTGCGATTTCATATGACAACAGGAGCACTGTCCTGGTTACCCCACGCACACTGACTGCGAAATTCTACGTCAGTCTGGTGATTCGACCTGTTATGCTGTCATTCATGAACTGCATTCCAGGGGGTGTCTTTCAACAAGATAACGCTCGCCTGCATACCGCTGTTGTAACCTAACATGCTCTGCAGTGTGTCGACATGTTGTCTTGGTCTCCTCGATCACCAGATCTCCACTTGAGCATATATGGAACATCATCAGACGAGATATATTCCCGAAATTTCATTACTCTGCGTAAATTATTTTTTGGTGTTTAGTTTTTTCCGTCAGTGTATTTTAAAATTTTGAAATAAATATTTGTGTTTGTAATGAAATATTTCATGAGAGCTTCAAGGAGGAGCTTCCAGTTTAGGGACCATTGTTAGACATAAAGATCTCTTTAAAAAGTATGCTGTGAGAAAATAACTAAATTTGTATTTACTTTTGCGTGTGTGTGTGTTAAAAGATAGTTAGAAGTTCTAGACCCTACTTAAACATTAGTACCTATTTAAAAAGTATGATGTTGATATATGTCAACAACAATTTAAAAATTTTGTTTTTTCTTAGTTTTTTATGGTGCGCAAAAGTCCTCCTTGAAAAACGTTGGTAATGAGAGTATTAATATTACAGGTGTTTGAAAATGATGTCTTCATTACCAATACACTGAGTTATTCGAGTTTTGAATTTCCGTACGTATGCACGCCTGTTGTAACCAAACATGTGCGGGCTATTGCTGAGAATATATTGTCCTACCAGTGTGCAAGAGTCTTCGGACGATCGGTGCACAGAGTGGATTCTGGAAAGCCCCTAAGAAACGTCCCAGGGGCCTAAATCGATGAGGAGACTGTCACGGAAGACCAGATGAGCTGCCCGGAGAACTTCCCTGCAAAACACGCAAATCAGTTCGCACTGTATGCGCCGTCGTCCAAGCTACATGCAACTACGCAACCACCATATTAATTTGTCCAAGAAGAGGCAAAAAACATTCCTCAATCATGCTGAATACTCTCCGAGAATTCACATTTAGTGTATTCTCAACACTGCACACCAAAGTGCTACACGTAATGAATGCCTAAGAGCTGTGTGGTCCTCTCGCGAAGTTGTCCGGGTTTGTTAGCCCACTAGCACGGCGTGTCTTGTTTATTAGCGCACTCCGATAGGTCAAAGTGTCCCTCATCACTAAAGAACAGCAGCGCACTGTGTGGCAACTGTTCAAACAACTCTCCACATGCAATTTTTCGCAGCAATAAAATCGCATTTTGCACCACACCCAGTGTATATGGGTTAAAATTGAAGGCGTGGTGAGAAAATCGTCTCACAGAATGATAGTAAAGTGTAAGGACAGCGGTGTGTGTGCCTGCCGCACAACGACGACATCATTTGCTTCTACGTTTTGCCGTAAAATGGAAATTTTCAGGAACAGAATGGTAATTAAGTTCACAATAACATGTATTCTTTTTGAAAATCAGTGTAGTAATGAAGTTAATGACACGCAGTGGTCGTAATTACCAAGGCATTGTACAGTGCCGAGATTAGGTAACACCTGGGTCTCCACTGATTCAAAATAAAATATAATCAGTTTGATCATAAACATCAATATTCAGCAGGTACAGCGTCATCGAATATCCCGCATTCACACCTATGACGCACTACTCACTTCAGCTCAAAAGCTTGTAACGTTAAACACCGCAGTATCAGATTCATTGTATTTATATGAAGGCTGCACACTTCCTGTTTATGCTGCGCACGTTGCTCGCTCTCTCTTTCTTGCCTTGGTTATTTCTCACACTTTCTGATGGAATAATTAACGTACTTTGATGACATTCCGTACGATGTTATACATTTCAGTTGTCCGGAGAGGCCGGCCGGAGTGGCCGAGCGGTTCTAAGCGCTAGAGTCTTGAACCGCGCGACCGCTACGGTCGCAGGTTAGAATCCTGCCTCGATCGTGGATGTGTGTGATGTCCTTAGGTTAGTTAGGTTTAAGTAGTTCTCGGTTATAGGGGACTGATGACCACAGAAGGTAAGTCCCATAGTGCTGAGAGCCATTTGAACCATTTGTCAGGAAAGCTGGACACAGCCAAAAGTAATATGTGGGGATACAAGAATATTAAGTTTGTATTAATAGACAAATAGTTATTATTATTTAACATTATGGCTTGGTTTTAAGGAGTTATCACAGTGGATAAAGAAACATACAAGAATACTGAGTCCTTTTAATAAGTCACCACGCGAGTGATGGGTTATTAACTGCACCACGCATATCGTTAGCGCCGTCGCGTTGTAGGCGAACCATTTCTTCTGTGGTTCATTTGCTTGGAACTGTCCTGATCACATTTCTTTGGCAGGATTATTCTTCTCTAAAGTCAGTTCATTAAGTCAGGACCACTAAGTTCACTTCAGGTCTATCTTTTCATTCACCAACCAAACCACTGAGCCGATAAAACAAACGTTCTTCACATCATGTTTCCACACACCCATGTCTCCAGTACGCGCCAAAACTTCGCAAGTATCTTTCTTGATATATGTGGTACCATTACTCACAACCTTAACTGTGTTGCGTCAGATTCTGTTTCAGCACCTTATATAAATTCAAACATATTTCAAATGATCCTCTCTTTCTTTTTTTTTTTTACGAAGAACGGTTTACGGTGCAAATGCACATATTTACATAGGTTCAGTAACGATTACAATGCATTCCAACGAAATAATATAAAAGAAATATTTGTATATAAATGTCTTTGGGTCCTGTTTTAATCGAGTTACGATATAAAATACCAGTAGTTCCATCTAGTAGATTTAAACGATAGCTGCAGTGTTACTCAAAACTCTCGTAGCCACATAAATTACAGGTAATGGCAGAAAACGGGCTGTTTTAATTAGTCTCTAAAAGTCGAACGGTATTATTGGTCACACTGAATGTCTGTCATGTGTTTCGGATAGGTCCGATTTTTGCCGAGATGGAGTGCTGGAGTGGGCCTGAAATTGCTGTGGCTGTGGAGGCCTTTCACCTTTCACAGGAACGTTGAGCGCTTGCTGCTGCTACACAGGAATACCGTTGTCAGTTCGACCTTAGACGGAATGATCCTGTACCACGTTATAGGTGAGAAATTATGAAGCAACGGGAAGTGCCCTTAAGCTAAAATCGCCTGGAAGAACTAGAAGTTGTCAGTCAGAGGAACGGATAGAGGAAGTGCAAAATGTTGTCACCGAGCGAGGCGGCGCAGTGGTTAGCACACTGTACTAGCATTCGCCCATCCTGATTTAGATTTTCTGTGATTTCCCTAAATCGCTTCTGACAAGTGCCAGGATGGTTCCTTTGAACGGTCACGGCCGACTTACTTCCCCATCCTTCCCTAACCCGATAGGACCGATGACCTTGCTGTTTGGACCACTCCCCAACCAACCAAGTAACAGTCCTACGCATTCTGTGAGACACATTGTGGTTCTAGTGGGATTGTTCAACCGTAGTGTGCACAGAATTTTACGGAACAATTTAACGTTACAAATATACAAGATAGAGGTTTTGTATCAGTTAAATGAAAATGGTTACGAAAAGCAAATACATATGTCTGTTGAACTGTTTACTAAAAGTAGGGATAACGAAGTTCTTAAATTTGCTATGGCTGAATGGCAAGGCACATTCTCATCGCAGCGGTTGTGTCACCAAACAAAACTGTCGTTACTGGTGCGACGATATTCCTCAGTAACTCCATCAACGCCCCTCACACAGCCAGAAAGTCACAGCAATGGGCGCCGCCTCCTCAGTGGACATAATCAACGCTTTCTTTTTTGAGGATTAACATTTACGTGCAGTGGGCAGAGGGTTTGTTAACCACATCGTTCCAAGGAATGGGGATATTTCGTTGCCTTAAAGGCCTCCACACTTGTTGATCTGTTACCATTTCTTTTGTGGGTCCTTAAACAAAGGGTGCGTGCTACAAGACTACACACGATTGCGGTACTGAAAGACACCATTTAGGCGGATATCAGAAACATTCCTATAAATATGCTCGTTCGTGCCCTAAACGATTTGCATCACAGATTCTCCGTCATTGTGACAATGTTGGCCATCTAGGAGATATCATTTCCATAACACGAACTGTGCGTGAAATGGCAATACTCAAGGGTTTCGTTGCTGTGTATGAAAATGTTTTACAATATATTTCTCGGCCTGTTTCGTCACATCGAAATCGGTCCGTACTTCTGCTACAATTTTCTCCCAAATAGGCTCACAACCATTACAGGGCGTATTTAGGCGTGTAGTACCACGTTACTCCCACTCCTCTTCTTTGCACACTTCCAGTTCCTCGGCGAGTTTTGATCCACGATGCAATTGATTGTCGGCCAGCAACAGGACGTAGGTACTTACTATAACTTCCTTTCTATGTCAGGGCTGCTCCCTCCCTTCTGCCTCTCCATTTCTCCCCACCACTTCAGCTCCTGATGTGAGGGCTCTACACACCCACCAAATCTATCCTTCATTTCCGTGTTCCCACTATTCATCCTACCACCTTCATTTTCAATATCATCCAACGGCTTATATACTAACTCGCGCACTCCAACCCACTACAGAACAACCAAAGTTTAATCTTCCCACAACTTTTTTAACCAGCGCCGGTCCTTCATCTTTTTAAACGGTAGATGTTGCTCCTTTTTAATCAACATCACCATTTTTTCAACTTACTTTAAATATCTAATTTGTCTTTTTATTCTTGTCTGTTGAACTGTTTATTTCTATTTTTATTTGAAAGGAAGGAAACAACATTGTATTTTGTAAGTAACATCGAATAATCAGCATTATATAATCTTTAAAAACATTTTTAAATTCTCCACCTATAAACGTTGCTGTAATGTCCGTACTTACATTTTGTAAAGGCATTTGGCTCAAGAGCGATATATTGTAGCGGAGGGAGACCACCTCCAGCACATATGGGGCGCGAACGACGAAATAACAATATACAAAAAATCAGAAGTTGGGTCGAAAATTCTGAAGTGCATACATGTTGTACGCTGCTCTGCCATGATCCGTCAGCCGTTAGAAAAGCGAGCCTCTACGACAACGGCGCGGTGCTCCTTCGGCGAATGCATTGTTCCTACTGGTAAACAAACTTTCCGAACCGCTCCTTCCAATGAGACCATTCCCATCCTCTGCCTACCATGGCTCGCTTCGCCCCACGTCACCCCACCCTGAATAAAAGCAGTAACCATCGTTGCCACATCCTTTGCGGAAGAAGAGGCAGGATTGGAAAAAATCTACCTTCATCGCGATAGCGCACCTGGACAAAGACGTGCTTTGGCAGTGGCAAAACAGACATTTGAACTATGAATGGTTGCAACCTCCATCCTGCCGTTTTGACGCCTTGACTTTTACCCGTTTCTACGTATAGAAAAATCTGTGAATAAATTTTTTTAGAATTAAATGCGATATTGTGCACACACTGAATCAGACTTCGAAGACCAAAGCTACCAACTGAAAGGTATTGGACAATGTAAAGTGTCTTAAGAAGAGCATTTACTAACAAGTTTCTTGCGTTAATTATACACTCTAATACAAAAAAAACGACGACTGTGAAGGAATTATGTAAATGGAACGTAAATACGTTAGTAGACGTGCTGTACATGTACAGGCAAATAAACGTTCACCATTTCAGAAAAATTGAGCATATCAGTAACCCGTTGGTCCACCTGTGGTCCTTATGCAAACACTTATTCTACTTGGTATTAACTGACAGAGTAGTTGGATGTCATCCTGGTGGATATCGTGCCAGATTCAGTACAAATGGTTCGCCGGGTAACCAGAATCACCATATGGTTGGAGTGTCCTGCCCACAACGCTCCAGACGTTCTCAATTGGGGAGAGATCCTGAGGCCTTGATGGCCAAGACAGAATTTGACAAGCACGAAGGCAAGCTGTAGAAACTCTCGGCGTGTTCAGCGGGCATTATCTTGCTGAAATGTGAGGCCACGATGGCTTGCCATGAAGGGCAACAAAACGGGGTGTAGAGTATCGTCAACCAACGGCAATGCTGTAAGGGTGCCATGAATTAGAAGCAAAGCAGTCCTCTTAGAAAAGAAATGACACTCGAGACAATCACTCCTGCTTGTCGGACCAAATGGCGAGCGACACTCAGGTTGGTATTCCACTGCTGTCATGGGCGTCTCCTGACCCCTCTTCTGCCTGAAATGGCACTGATTGGTGAAGAATTGTCTTCAGTGAAGAGTCTCGGTGACCAGCGGAGACCTGTCTGAAGACGATCCAGGCAGTTGTGGGATACCAAACTGTCTGTCTAAATGGACGAGTTAAATGCTCACACCTGTCACATAGAATCGTAAAGAAGGAGGGAAAATCCACTACATTGTCTGTTAAGACATGTTTCGAAAAGAAACAGAAATGTCATCATTGTGCTGGCTGGCAGGACGGTTTTGTACTGAATGTGTACATGAGGTTTAAATCCGGCCAGACAACAGGGGCTTATCGCAGCGACATACATTCTTCAACTTATGAAAAATGTTTCAGGGAGAAATTAATACCTAATCTACTTTCTCATACTGTCCTTGTTAGATATAACGCCCCTTATCGCAGTAATTATCTGCCTCGTGCTACAACATCAAAGTCCACGAGGAGTGAAATGACGTCTTGGTTAACAGAAAAGGAAATTTCTTTAAAGAAGAATGTATTGGGGCCCTAGTTGCATTTATTGATAAAATGAACAAACCATGGTACATCACTTATAAAACAGACAACATTTTAACCGAACATGGTCATACTGACGTATGAATTCCTCCATACCACCCCTAATTGTATCCTACAGTGCAGATATGGGCAAGAGTCATGGACGGTGTTTCTGAAAGTAATATGCCATTCAGAATGAACACGTTATTAACACTTATAGATGAACAAATTGCTCCCGTAGCAGAAGAAGACTGGAAGAGACGCTGTGAGCACGCAAGTAAAATTGGAGAGCAGTATATTTCAGGTGGAGGCTTGCTGGACCGAGCGCTGGAGACAATCGGAAATGTGGAAAGTGGAACAGATTCTAACAGTGATAATCATAGTGATGCAAGCAGTAGTGATTCCGCAATTGAAGATGAAAGTGAATCAGCTGACACTGCCAGTGGAAGTGAAACAGACGTGGCTACTGAAAATGAAGAAACGTGGGGTGGAAACAGTGACAGTGAAATATCCATAGCATTATGTCAACTGACGAACTTATTATTTATAATGCAGAATTGCGTCTGCAATTAGTCTAAGAATCTGTGGACATGTTCTCAACAGTGCAGCTACCACATATGCCCAAATCGTAAGTTCCGCACGGCGATGATTGCGAAACAAAGCCACTTAACGCCTCCAGCCCCAGTGGTCGTCCGCCGCTCTTGCCCTCACTTGCAATGGAACTCCGGCGCAAAGGAATGTCCTTTGTTTGCAGGAAGTGCGCACCGACGTTCATGTATGGACGCTATGTTGTGTATTGCCACGTTTATATTTTTTGTGGCCAGTAACTAAGATGCTCGTCTGGTTGTAACACAAGACTTATGTACCTGGATGATTTAATAATGAAAAGGCCGTCCGAAACTAATCAATAAATAAATCTTCCCGTGCAGTTTAAGGTGGCCCCCTAAATGTTATTGCAATCAATAACGCTTGAAATGGTGCCTCGTTCGTACTCACCTTCCTAGAACTATTCTTTCTGACTTCGTCCCACCACGCTGCAGTGTTCCAAGCCAGCTGCTGTCATTGTTACGCAGCTCTCGTCCGTTGCTGGGCAACGTTCTTCTGAACTGGTCAACCGAGCTGTTCTTGACGCGTTTAGAAGGAGCTTTGCTGCTGTACACCGGCGTATTTTAGCAATCTGGTGGACACCGGGTGCCTGCTGATGAAGGTAAAGGACATACTTCTTCTATGTTATAAGAATAAGGTATGTAAACTGTGTATAGTACTTTTTACGCTAAAACGTACGGATTACGGAAGGCTAATACGTACTTCCTTAGACATGAAAATAAAAGCTAGATTCGGTGTATAAACCTGTACAGAAAGCAAAAAATGACAAAATAATTGTTTGGTTGCACTAAGGAATGAAGATTTCCTGTTTTGACAGTTGGAAGCAGTTCAGCATCAATTACTTTTTCGTCACCATTGTGTTTCGTTATCAAACGAACTTGACTAAAATTCTGTTGCATTAGCTCCGCATGCCTGTATTGTGACTTTTTTGTCGTTTAGTGGTTAACGTAACAGTCAGGCATAGAATGAAAATCTCATCGATCCCTCGAATAAAGACTTAAGTGAAACAGATCGGTGCCGTGCGGAGTGACCGCGAGGTTTGAGGCGTCCTGCCACGGGCTGCGTGGCCATTCCTGCCGGAGGTGCGAACCCTCCCTCGGGCATGCGCGTGTGTTATGTTCTTAGCATAAGTTATTTTAAGTAGTGTGTAAGATGATCTCACACACATCTGAACATTTCAGACAGATTGGTCAAACACGGCGCATAAGATTGGTCTAGTCTAACTGTATAGCTGTGAGTATTTTTGTGTCTGTTTCTTGTCTGTGCCGTTTCAAACTGATGTCTTATGGCCCTCTTCGTCGTTCATAAACAATTCCATTAGGTCTATAGCTTTGCTTTCGCCGTTAGCAGTAGATGGCAGTGGCGACAATCATTAGTGCGGGTGATCAGTCGTAACTGTCATAAAGCAATCTTAAGCATTTGTAAACATAACTCCGCCAAAATATTTGTCAATTTGTGATTGCATTATAAAATTATTCTCCATTGAATATGTCAAATTGCGAGCTCACTTCTCGTCGTTTACTGAATCTTGCAATTTTCTGCATTAGCATAAAGGAATCTGCGGTTGAGATTCATTAAATATTGGGCAATATCTCTGTTGAAGTATCTGTTAGTGACAGAACTTGCACAGAATGATTTCAGTGCTTTAAGAACGTTTGACATCGAAGCCTGACATGGCGGTGGAAGAGAGAATATTTTCGAGGTGAGTGAAACCGACGCAAACAATCACAGGAGACAATTATCGGAAGCACTTGACGCCTTTGAGTCGAACACTGGAAGACGAATGGCTACAATACAGCGACAGAAACGAAACCGTGATTTTTCAGCATGACCGTTCTCGACCTACTGTCGCAACACACGTCGAAATATACCTGGGAAGGTTGAAATGCGAAGTCCTGCTCCATTCACCTTACTCACTGGACATTGCTCCCTCTAACACGTTTCTGGATCGGTGGCACAAGGCCTGGCTGACCAGCACTTCCGGCCTTATGAACAAGTGCAAAATTAGATCGATTCATGGCTCTCCCCAAAGATGCCCAGTTCTTCCGGCGCGGGACTCGTATGTACCCGGAAGATGGGAGAAAGTAGTGATCCGCGGTGGCCAATAGTTTCAATCGTAAATTTTTTGTAAGTTTTTCACAATAAAGTCTCTACCTTCGAGAAAAAACAGCGCTGGCAAAGTTGTAGATCTAAGAAGTAACATTCAGATATCTACTCCTACATCTAACATCCTATTTCTTTCTTACAGTCTTCATGTGCAAAATTATTATTATTATTATCGCCGTATGTTCAGTTAATGGCCTGTAAGAGGCGGATTTTATATTTTAATGTCATTAAGTGTACAGTAGTAAAGGCGCAAACGATTTGGAAATGTAACGAAGTTTGAAATATTAAATATCTTGTTGAGATAAATTTTTGGTTACAGCCATATAATTTCTTGAACAGCACATAGTTGACAGAGCTTGAAAGCTGTAAATATGTTCTAACAGCAGTATACAGCCAGGGGAGCGCTGAACTGTGTACATCGGCTCCTCGTGCCAAACAGTTTGTTTGTAATGTTGCATACAGGTCAGAGCCAGCCCACACTAGTAAACGGCTTGGCTGTGATCTGCTGTTCGTGCTAAACCGATTGCCATTGCAACAGCTCTCAAGCCCGACCAGTTACGGACAGTTCATGAAATTATAAGGCTGTATCGCAAAATACATATGTTTAACGCGTTCAACATTATACTGAAAATTGCTACACGGAGGAAACGTCGTGGTGTACAAAGCAAAAATGAAATGGATATAAACCAACAAGCAGTGGACGAAATAAATAGCTTTTAAGAAGATTATCATTGGCATGGGGCCTGTTGCAACTAAAAGCTATTAAATAAGCTTCTACCATAATTGCATTTTGGACTTTATTTTGATGTAACATTATGTCTGTTACCTTACAGCTTTCAGCGAGAGTGGAGTACTATCTATCTCACATCGATTAATATCCAATTGCTTGGTATATCTTTAGTTCTATATTATTTTTTGAAACTATGATGCGACATTGAAGTCCTTTTTTTTTATGTTTCAGTCGTGCTGAGCTGCAGTCCTACATGTTACCATTCTCTCATTTTTTGACGTATCTAAGTATTTTGTTTCTTACTGCAACTGTAAAAGTCAACTGAAGGTCTTGCTTTTCTCGCTGGAGCGGTATTGATTCCATCCCACTGATGTCCTAAGGAATGTCTTGTTGCGCCACCATGTGTTGCTAAGTATGCAGTTTATATTTAACTGAAGACACATATGATCGTGATTTTGTTTTCTATTCAGATGAATAGAGCTATCTATCGACAAAAATATCACTGTGGAATCTGCTACGCTACCATGTGTAATGCAGCGAAATCTCTGAAACGTTTTGCACATATTGCGACAGTTTTCTCCACAAATTTGAAGTAATCAATTCTAATAAAAGGAAAAAATAAATTAAGTGCTAATCTGCAGTTTGTCGTCTACAATTGACAAATGTAGGAGAGAGGTGCCTTTATTTTACGAGGTCCCAATGCATACCACTACTACAGAATACTACCTCTAGCACTGTCCGAGATCTTGTGATGTCGGAGTGAAATACGTGCTTCTTGGTGCCATATTATCGGCTACGTGTTGAGGAACATGTCTTCTGACGGCAGTGTTCATTTTGTTGTGGTTTTCATCGACTGTAACCGTTCTCTTGTGCACGTGCCGAAGAGAATTAACGTTAAAGATAATGGGAACATAATGTTTTATTTTTGGTTAACGTACATGAAACAGCTTTAATTTAGAGACATTGATGACTCTGTATTCGTTGCGGTTCGTTTGTAGGAAACTGACAATAGCGACGTTGCTTATAATCTACCGCTAGAAGCTTTCTATATTCCGCTGGTACAATTTATGAAACTTTTGCGTATAATGAGCTTTAAAAATGTGTTCCGCTTTATTAGTGCAACATAATGTTTAGAAACCACGTGGTGAGTCTTATCATCCGTTCTTTATGCTAAGTTATTAATAGAATAATCATTGTGTATTATAGTACGGAAACAGATAGGCGTTATGGCAAGTGAGGCGTAGAAGAATTGCATGTAGTTGTAACAGTATATTTAACTGACAATCACGGATTGAATGTATGTGAACGAATATAAAATGTTCCTAAGCTAACTATGGAGAGGCATGCTGAAAATGAAAAGAAAAATGCTAACGGGGATACTAAAATGTTTTCCAGCGAAACTGAAAACGAATCGCAATGATATGTTCTTACATTTCAAAAGATAATGTTGGATTCACGCTTTTCGGACGTAAGAAAACTTGCGTTAGACTTTGCACAACGAGTCGGTTTGCCCCAGAATTTCAGTGCAGAAGAAGCAATGGCAGACAAAAAGTGGGCTGAAGATTTGCGTCCAAGCAAAGGAGAATACGAATGGAGCTACAGCTCGACCTGTGAAAGGGAAGTATTTTCGAGACTCTGTGCGGAAACCCCCACAGAAAATCATTCCTAAAATACAGGAATGGTGCAGTGAGTCTTTTAGAAACAGCGAAAGGAAGAAGTGACCAGACGCATGAAGTAAAGAAATGTGGACTCCTGCACTCCTACGAAGCGGACAGGGATGGGGAAAGGAGGGAGGAAGTTATGTCGTGATGGCAGCAAATGGTGTTGTGAAAACTAAAACATGGGACATTTCCTTAAACTTAGACTGATAGGTATCTTTCAGGTCAGGGATATAGATTATAAGGATGTTAAAGTTCATGCACACACTTACACATATTAAGAAACCAGATACTTATGTTGTGTCATTTTCAGATGTTTAGAAAATTAGATGTAGTGTGTTTTAGTTTTCCAAGATTTTTAGTTCCTTAAATCAGATACCGAGAACAGCGTCCCACAGTTGAGCATGGCATTGTTTAAATATCTTTATAACTGGCTGTTTAGACTATAGTAAACAAAATCGTAAAAGTGATTAAATTTAGGCAACTCTTCCCTAGTCGTGTAGGTTATTGTATGCAATAGTAAGGAAAAGATTGTCTTAATAGTTACGAAATAATTTCTCTCTCTACCTTTATTTAATTTCATTGTTTTAGCTATGGACGATACTATTTGTTACAATTACCACGATTGTAATTTCGACCTTCGGTCTTTTTAAAGTGGTTAAATGTGCTGAAAATACAACAACAGTCAATAAAATAGATAAAATGGATTTAAGCCTACGTTCATTTCATTAACGTTGATTATTGCTGTGTTGTCAGTACCTTTAACGACTATAAAATGACCGAAGGTGGAAATTACAACCGTGGAGATCATAGTAAATAGTACAGCGGATGGTGAATGTGATGCCATTAAACAAATTCTATGGCACTGCCATCCCACAACAAATACAACTGTGAAATTTGAAGTTTATTTCGGTGGTATGGAAGTCAGGAAGAAATTCGAGACCGCAGAGCAGCTTAAGACTTCTCAAAGAATACGTCTGGAAAATTTATTCGTTTTGTGTCAAACATATTAGCAGGTAGCATGAAGCGGACCAAAGAAATGTACATCTACATCTGCATCTACATAGTATTCCGCAACCCACCGTACGGTCAGTAGCGGAGGGTACTCTGTACCACTACTAATCATTTCCCTTCCTGTTCCACTCGCAAATAGAGCTAGGCAAAATCAATTAACTACACAATGACGAGCCAAAACGTTATGACCACCTGCTTAATAGCTTTCTGTCTGTCTCGGAACGAAATACATAACCTATTCTGCGTATCAGGGAGCCGATAGTTTTTTGGCAGGTTTGTGCAAGTACGTCGCATTATGTGTCTACGCACAGGTCATGTTATTCTCGTAAATAACAGGTCGCTGATGTATGTACGCGGTGATGACGCCCGATAGCGACTCATACGGGTTGCATAGGATTTATATCAGGCGAATCTACTTGCAGAGACATCAACGTGAGTACACTACAATGCTGCCCAAACCACCGCAGCGCGGTTCTGGCTCCGAGTCACGGGTAGTCATACTGTTTAAAGGTGGCATCGTCCTCGGGGAAGACATCAAGCATGAAGGGCTGCAGGTGGTTTGCAGCTGGCAGCGTGTCTTCGGTTACTACCACAGGTCCTACGCAAGACCAGGAGAATGTCTCCCATAGCTTAATACTGCTCCCCTCGGCCTGCGTCCGTGGTGCACTGCACATTTCGAGCCACCCTTCACCACGATGACGGCGTTTGTGGAGGTGACCACTGACCTAGTGTAGCAAAAATGTGATTCACCCGAAGAGACTACATGTTTCTGTTGATCGGCCATCGAATCCCGATGGCCCCGTGCTCACTGGAAGCGTAATCGACGACCCCTTTGGGTCAACATGTGAACACGTAGGGGTGGACTGCAGTGGAGATCCACGTTCATCAGTGTGCGATGCACGGTGTGCTCCGAAACACCTGTGCGTGCACCAGCACTGTGCTATTTCGGTGGAGATGCCACGGATCACCATCTATCCTACTTTACAGAACAGACAACCCGCCGAACCATACGTTCTTTGAAGAGTCGCGGACGTCCAACCATTTAGTACCACCTAGTTGAAGTTTCGCTGTCCTACCTCTTTTCCGTAGCCGCAAGTAAACAGTCAATCAGCTTCACCGTTTTCGAGATACACGTTCACAGGCTCTTCGTAATAATAAATTGCCGTTTGTCAAAGTCGCTTACTCAGCGGATTTCCCATTTTCAGCCCATATCTTGGCTAGGGTGGTCTCGCGTCCGTGTCTGCTCCGTTTACATACTTTTGTTATCGCGTCACGTGCCCGCACCCACACCAGCCGGCGTCGTACGTAGCGGTGGGCAGAGGTCGAAACGTCCTGGCTGCTCACTGTACGTATCCGCACGAGCTCTGTTCTCTCTGACCTTATCCTCATAGTCCTTACGCGAAATGTAAGTGGGTGGCAGTCAGCTTCAAATGCCGGTCCTCTAAGCTTACTCAGAGTGTGCCTTGAGAAAAAAGTCGCCTTGCCCCAGGAATTCCCATTTGATTAATGAAAACTTCTGGGCTGAATTGCCGTGTTCCATATATAAAACTTCTTCTCCTTCCTTACGTTTCGTTGCCTACTGCGGTCAACATCTACCGTGGTGAGTCGGCGACTGGCTGCTAGGCTCGCTCACTCGCTGTAAAACACTGGCGACATATTTCAGGTGTAGAGGCAGTGTAAGCAGCGGAGCTGGTGTTCCTGCGCTTACTTGTGGTGTTGGCAGTGGGACCTACCTTGACGAGCTGTCCTTAGTGAGCGTCGCTGGCTATAGAGACGCTCTTTGTATCTTCATCGGGACTGCGGGAGAGGACTACTCCCGCAGTAGGTCGGGCCAGCGTCTTGTAGGCCTGTAGTGGACCTGTTGGCCCAGCCCACGAATTACACCGCTGTCAGAGTGTTCTGCGTTGTTGTATAACACCCTGGTGATTTGCCGGAAGTGATCCCGCAGGAAAGGGGCGCCTGCTTCCTCGTGGAGCAGCCTCGTGGGGTAGAGAGGCGGCTTGTGGAGCGCAAGTCGCAGCGCCCTATTCTGGATGCGTTGGAGCGTCGCAATGTCTGTCGCTGCTGTGTTACCCCACTCCACGGCCGCATATTCCAGAACCGGCCGTACCGAGGCCAGGTGCATGGAGAGGCCGTGGAGTGGAAGTAGTGCAGACGAGGGGTTGAGCAGCGGGTACAGCGCATGTAGTCTCCCCACTGCTTTCCCTCTGACGTCACGGACGATGGGCAGGCACGTCAGGAACCTGTCCAGTGTGACACCGAGGTTTCCAGAATGAGATTTTCACTCTGCATCATAGTGTGCGCTGATATGAAACTTCCTGGCGGATTAAAATTGTGTGCCGGACCGAGACTCGAACTCGGGACCTTTGGTTTTCTCGGGCAAGTGCTCTACCAACTGAGCTACCCAAGCATTACTCACGCCCCGTCCTCACAGAATTACTTCAGCCAGTTTCTCGTCTCCTACCTTCCATACTTTACAGAAGCTCTCCTGCGAACCCTGCAGAACTAGCACTCCTGAAAGAAGGAAGTTTCATATCAGCGCACACTCCGCTGCAGAGTGAAAATCTCATTATGGGAACATCCCCAGACTGTGGCTAAGCCATGTCTGCGCAGTACCCTTTCTTTCAGGAGTGCTAGTTCTGCAGGATTCACATGAGAGCTTGTGTGAAGTTGGTCGGCGGTGTACAGAGAGTATAGCAGGGGTCCGAGAACCGACCCCTACGGCACTCCCGCTCGAATCTGCCGGATGTACCACCATCTGCTCGGACGTGGAATGTGCGGCCCGATAGATACGAGCGCTGTAGGACCACGTGCGACGTCGGCACCCCGTGTACATAAAGTTTGTACACGAGGCCGTCGTGCCACACACAGTCTTAGGCCTCGGAGACGTCGAGAAGCTCCGCCCCTAGGTACTCCCGCGTCTCCAGCGCTCGCATCGCCTGCTCCAGGAGGCGCAACAGCTACTGGGTGGTCGAGCGGCCGCTCCGGAACCCGAACTGTTCCTGGGGGATGAGTTGCTGTTCCGTCACCTGGCGTAAAAGCCGCTCCACGTACAACCTCTCAAAGACTTTTGAGAGGGACTGGAGCTCGCTGATCGGCCGGTAGTTGGCTGCCTGACGTGGGTCCTTGCTGCTCTTGCGGATGGCAACCACGAGGAAAGGAAAGTCCCAGAGCGAAGGATGCTGTTGAAGATGTCCGCCAGAGACTGGTGTACCTCTGGCGGTAGCAATCTCAACAGGCAGTTGGTTACACCATATGTGCCACCCGCCTTCTTGGGGTTGAAGCGACGGAGCTGCAGATCGACTTCTGCAACCGTGATTTCCTCTATCGTGTCGTCCTCTTCACGCGCAGTGACAAAAACAGGGAGGCGGCCCTCCACTGGCGGACGTGGTCGGCATCGAACACGTCATCGGCGGGTTGGAAATTTTCCGCGAACTTGTCCGCGAAGATGCTGGCTTTCGCATCCGGCTCGCAGACAACGTTCGCACCCACGTGGAGGGGAGGGACTCGCTGGTGACGGCGAAGGAAGCGCCTGGCCGCCGCCAGGAACTGCCATCTGTCGTCGTTAGGGTGGCCACAAGGCCCGCCCAGTCACGATCCGGTGATCATCTATGGCGGCCGGAATCTCACGCCGCGCCCTGTTGAGGCGGCGCTTCGTCTCGGCCAGCCGCGTGAGCTGCCCCTCTCGATAGAGGCGATTTTTGTGCGTGATTTTCTCTAAGATGTGCAGCGGATGTTTGCGCGACATTTCTCGAACCCCTCCTACAATTTCTGGATGGGGATGACAGGTCAGATGGAATTGTCGCCTACGCAGATGACGTATTAGTTGTAGTAACTGCAAACAACAGAGCCCAGTTAGAAAAGAAATACAACAAACAACTACTCAGTGGTGTCACAACAACAAACTCAGGATAGCCGAAAACAAAACAACATACAGTTTACTGAAAGGATCACTCCAAAGGAATCCTTCGCTTAAAATTAGGGACACAAACATCAAACGAGCACGCATTACGCGCTATCTTGGGGTACACATAGATGAAAAATTGAATTTCCACGAACACATAAGGCTAACTACAGACAAAGCAGAAAAAATACTGCACAAACTGGTGAGGCTAAATTCAAAACAGTACAGACTACCTCTACCAGGCATACGTACATACCACTGTGCGCTCTTCGAATCAGTACTCAGCTTCGCAGCTAGCACGTGGGCACATAGACTGAACGTGGTCACCAACAAAGCATCCGTCAGACGAGGGCAGAGAAGTGTCCTACTTAGGCTATACATGGCAAGGTGAGTGGGATGTAAGTGATAAGGGACGTAGACTGCACGACGTCCTCCCTGACGTAAGGGAGAGGTTGGGAATGAGACATATGGATCCCAGCCGCGGTATGGTACATTTCTTAAACGGACACGGAACTTGTCCCACGCACTTAAACCGCGTGAGTCTGAGGCAGACACCTACATGCACATGCGGGGAAGAAGGTTCCCCAGAACACATTGTCTGTTTCTGCGGGCAATGAGCAGACAATAGACATACACTACACTTAGATTACACAGATACAGACATAGATCTATACACAGCAATAAGAGACGAAGAACAATGGGCACAATGAAACGCACTGACAAACAGTATTTAAAAAACAAAACGTGAAGAGTATATGCGGACACGAGATTACAGACATGCCTATGTGCAGTGTAACAGTAATCTCCAGAGGATGGACAGCGATACCCACAGTGACAACGAAAATAGTGACAATGAGGAGGAACAGGAGGAGGAAGGTGAGATGTGACAGTAAATGAGCAAAAGTGCTGGCAATCTAGCCAAGAAAACACCAAATGGTGTACATGGATGGGCACCCAAAGTAGTTAATACGTAGGATTAGTAATAAATAGGATAAGCAACATAATTTCTCTACTAATAACCATTTGTGAGTGTATGTGTGTGTGTGTGTGTGTGTGTGTGTGTGTGTGTGTGTGTGTGTGTGTTTGTGTGTGTGTTTGTGTGTGTGTGAGTGACTGGCGGTTAACGGTTCGAAGAAACCATTCCGAGGTACTCACCGTCAGTCACATTCGGTGATGGTACTAACAAATCTCTCATCTATCCTATCTTCCTTTTATATTCTTTTTAAGAAACAACAAAATTTTATTTATATTTCAACCTTAAATTATTGTTATTTTGAAAAGTATCAATCTGTGTAAATGTTGTAGATAAAACAAAAGGAAAGAAAACTGTAAAAATATGAAAAACGAAAATTGTAAGATGTACGACCTGTTTTAAACATCAGGTAAGAGGTCTATACTTTGGCAATAAATAAATAAATAAAATAAATAAAAACAAATCTAACGGTGACAGACGTGAAGTGCCCGACACCTTTCAGTACGGCGTCGTCGAGCACGTCAAGCTGGCCGCGATGGGAGAAGGCGGTGAGGTCCAAGGGCCCCAGTACTATCGCGCCCTGCCGTTGTGTGGCGCGAAGGAGGCGGCGGCCGCTGGCGTTGGTGATGCGTGTGCTTGCGTGTGCTTGGCGTTCAAGTCGCCAGCAGTGAAGATCTTCCCGCGCAACGCCAGCAGGGCGTCGAAGTCAGCCTCCTGGAACAGTCCCCTCGGCGGCCTGTAGGCCGCAACGAAGGTGATAACCCCCGCCGCAGTGGTGACAGCCACCCCAGTGGCCTCCACCACGGTGAGGGGCGGTACATCTACATCTGCATGATTACTCTGCAATTCACATTTAAGTGCTTGGCAGAGGGTTCATCTCCCTACCATTCCACTCCCGAACAGCGCGCGGGAACAACGAACACCTAAACCTTTCTCTTCGAGCTCTGAGTTCTCTTATTTTATTTTGATGATCATTCCTACCTATGTAGGAAGAGAAAGTTGGTGACTGAAATTTCGTAAATAGATCTCGCCGCGAGGAAATATGTCTTTGCTTTAATGACTTCCATCCCAGCTCGCGTATCATATCTGCCACACTCTCTCCCATACTGCATGATAATACAAAACGAGCTGCCCTTTTTTGCACCCTTTCGATGTCCTCCGTCAACCCCACCTGGTAAGGATCCCACACCGCGCAGCAATATTCTAACCGAGGACGAACGAGTGTAGTGTAAGCTGTCTCGTTAGTGGACTTGTTGCATATTCTAAGTGTCCTGCCAATGAAACGCAACCTTTGGCTCGCCTTCCCACAATATTATCTATGTGGTCTTTCCAACTGAAGTTGTTCGCAATTTTTACACCCAGGTACTTGGTTGAATTGACGGCCTTGAGAATTGTACTATTTACCGAGTAATCGAATTCCGACGGATTTCTTTTGGAACTCATGTGGGTCACCTCACACTTTTCGTTATTTATCGTCAACTGCCACCTGCCACACCATAAAGCAATCCTTTCTAAATCGCTTTGCAACTGATACTAGTCTTCGGATGACCTTACTAGACGGTAAATTACAGCATCATTTCCGAACAACCTAAGAGAACTGCTCAGATTGTCATCCAGGTCATTTATATAGATCAGGAACAGCAGAGCTCACAAGACGCTTCCCAGGGGAACACCTGATATCACTTCAGTTTTACTCGATGATTTGCCGTCTATTACTACGAACTGCGACCTTCCTGACAGGAAATCACGAATCCAGTCGCACAACTGAGACGATACCCCGTAGGTCCGCAGCTTGTTTAGAAGTCGCTTGAGAGGAACGGTGTCAAAAGCTTTCCGGAAATCTAGAAATACGGAATCAACTTGAGATCCCCTGTCGATAGTGGCCATTACTTCGTGCGAATAAAGAGCTAGCTGCGTTGCACAGGAACGATGTTTTCTGAAACCATGCAGATTACGTATCAATAGATCGTTCCCTTAGAGGTAATTCATAATGTTTGAATATAGTATATGTTCCAAAACCCTACTGCAAACCGACGTCAATGATATAGGTCTGTAGTTCGATGGATTACTCCTACTACCCTTCTTACACACTGGTGCGACCTCCGCAATTTTCCAATCTGTAGGTACAGATCTATCGGTGAGCGAGCGGTTGTATATGGTTGCTAAGTAGGGAGCTATTGTATCAGCGTAATCTGAAAGGAACCTAATCGGTATACAATCTGGACCTGAAGACTTGCCCGTATCAAGCGATTTGAGTTGCTTCGCAACGCCTGAGGTATGTACTTCTAAGAAACTCATGGTAGCAGATGTTCGTGTTTCAAATTCTGGAATATTCCATTCGTCTTCCCTGGTGAAGGAATTTCGGAAAACTGCGTTCAATAACTCCGCTTTATCGGCACAGTCGTCGGTAACAGTACCATCGGCACTGTGCAGCGAAGGTATTGACTGCGTCTGGTCGCAGAATTTCTTCGGATTTTGTACCAAATTTCGAGACAATGTTTCGTTGTGGAACCTGTTAAAGTCATCTCGCATTGAAGTCCGTGCCAAATTCCGCGCGTCTGTAAATTTTAGTCAATCTTCGGGATTTCGCGTTCTTCTGAACTTCGCATGCTTTTTCCGTTGCCTCTGCAACAGCGTTCGGACCTGTTTTGTGTACCATGGGGGATCAGTTCCATCTCTTACCAAGTTATGAGGTATGAAACTCTCAAGTGCTGTTGCTACTATATCTTTGAATTTGAGCCACATCTCGTCTACATTTGCATAGTCAGTTCGGAAAAATGGAGACTGTCTGTTAGGAAGGCTTCTAGTGACACTTTATCCGCTTTTTTAAATAAAATTATTTTGCGTTTGTTTCTGGTGGATTTGGAAGAAACGGTATTGAGTCTAGCTACAACGACGTTGTGATCACTAATCCCTGTATCAGTCATGATGCTCTCTATTAGCTCTGGATTGTTTGTGGCTAAGAGGTCAAGTGTGTATTCGCAACCATTTACAATTCGCGTGGGTTCGTGGACTAACTGCTCGAAATAATTTTCGGAGAAAGCATTTAGGACAATCTCTGAAGATGTTTTCTGCCTACCACCGGTTTTTAACAAGTATTTTAGCCAACATATCAAGGGAAGGTTGAAGCCCCCACCAACTATAACCGTATGAGTGGGGTATTTATTTGTTAAAAGACTCAAATGTTCTCTGAACTGTTCAGCAACTATATCATCGGAGTCTGGAGGTCGGTAGAAGGAGCCAATTGTTAACTTAGTTCGGCTGTTAAGTACGAGGGCTATCCACAAAGTACATAACGTTTTGGAATTAAAAATAAATAAAGTATTGGAATTTTTTTTTATTATATACAGATGAAAGCCACACTTCTATACTACTTTTCTACATAGTTGCCATTTAAATTAAGGCACTTATCGTAGCGACGGGAGAGCATGGAAATTCCTTCGTCTTAAAATTCGGCCGCCTACGCCTTCAACCACGTGGTTACCTCTTCTTGAAGCTGTGCGTCGTCATAAAAACGCTGCATAGCCAACCACTTCTTCATTGCTGGGAATAAGTGGAAGTCGCTTGGTGCCAGGTCGGGACTGTACGGCAGATGAGGAAACAACTCCCACTTAAAAGATTCGCGAACTTCACGAGTGGCATTTGCCGTGTGGGCCCGGGCGTTGTCGTGAATCAGCAAGATCTTTGAGCCCAACTTTCCCTTGCGCTTGTTTTGTATAGCTCTTCTGAGGTTGTGCGGAGTTTGGTAAAACCTTTGAGAGTTTATTGTAGTGCCTCTTTCCAAGAAATTCACAAAAATTGTATTTCTACAGGGTTACTGATTAACCACGTGGTTGAAGGCGTAGGCGGCCGCATTTTACGACGAAGGAATTTCCAAGCCCGTCCATCGCTACGATAAGTGCCTTAATTTAAATGGCAACTATGTAGGAAAGTAGTATTTAAGTGTGGCGTTCATCTGCATATAATAAAAAAATTTCCAATACTTTATTTATTTTTAATTCCAAAACGTAATGTACTTTGTGGATAGCCCTCGTATAACCTCCACCCATATCAATTCGCACGGAGTATCTACTTCGACTTCACTACAAGATAAACCACTACTGACAGACACAAACACTCCACCACCAATTCTGTCTAATCTATCTTTCCTGAACACCGTCTGAGACTTCGTAAAGATTTCTGCCGAACTTATTTCAGGTTTTTGCCAGCTTTCTGCACCTATAACGATTTCAGCTTCTGTGCTTTCTATTAGGTGGCTTTCGTGATGTTTGAGGGACGCTTTGACGTAGAAGGCCGTCCCGCCACCAAGGGTCAGCCTGTCGGTGCGGTAGCACCGATAGTTGGCCGCCTTCACACGAATTCCCGGCAGCAGGAATGTCTCGCACACGAGGTAAATGTCAATTGCCTCGTCGCGCAAGAACGCCCATCATTCCCCTTGCTGGGAGACCGAGCTGTTCGCGTTGGAGGTGCAAACGGTGAGTTCACGGATGTGGCGATTATCCATGGTGGGCAGAAGCAGCAAGTCCGGCCTGAAGGGCCGTCGTAACCGCGGTGACGAGCACTGGGAGTTGCTCGAGCAGCTGCCTCAACGACCGCAAAACCGATCGGGAGACGAGGGTGCCGCTGGGGCGACCTCCGCTACGGGGGCGGCTAGTTGCGACCGCTCCGTAGAAGGAGACTGCCGTGGAACACCGGCAGCTAGTTGCAATGGCGGCGCAGCACGAGTTGGGGGGTGCTGCCGCGGCAGAGTGTCGGCGGCAGTCCGTTGCGCAGTGGCAGGGGTGGCCCGGCCTGCGCGCCGGCGACTCCTGCGTGGGGCGGCATCCCGTATGCCAGGCGTGGTTGCCACGGTTGCCACCCGACCGGGGGAAGCCGCGGACGGGGCAGTCGGCTGTTACCGCTCGCCAACGGCCTGCTCCGTTCGCTGGGTGGAGGAGGCAGACGGTCCGCCCTCGGTGGCGGCAGCAAAGTTGGTGGACGGGTGCACTTTACGAGAAGGAGAAGCCGACGCGACGTTGCTGGTTTAGGCCCAGTTTGGAGGCCGAACTGCCTCTGTAACTGGCAACGTGCTGCCCGCCGCCTCTCGCCTTTGGCCCGAAGCGGCTCCACCGCGACCTCGACACGGCCGACCCGCTGCACCTGGAAAATCTTCCGGTTTTTCAGGTTGTCAACGAGCATAACCTGGTACAGCGGCATGTCTCGGTGAGTTCTAGGGGACTTCATCAGGCTGGTGGACCGGATGCCATAGCCCATGTGCTCGAGCTCCTCTCGGTGGTAGTCAGTGCCGAACTTGAAGGGAAGATGGCGGAAAACCACCTTCAGAAGTTTAAGCGGCGCGGAAGGGTGTGTGTAGCACGGGAGGCCATCCGTGAAGATGGTGTCCATCACCACGCGGTACTCTTCATTGGACGTCACTGTGACCTTGTAGAGGTCACGGCCGGCGGCCTTGACAGTAGTGGACGTGGCCACCCTGTCAAGTTTCCGCTGGAAATCCATGTAGACGCCGTCCCATTGGACGAATGATGGGCGGCGGGGGCGGCGGCTTCTTCTGGGGCGTCGTCGTCCTCCGCCGCGTCCGCATAAGGCTGCCGGGAGGCAGCAGGCGAACTACTGGGTCGCTGCGTCTTCGTTGCCGGCCTCGGCTTGGCGGTGCTCCGGGAGGAGCTCGCGACCGTCTTCACGGCCTCTGTGGTGGAGGCGCGGGAGGCCCTAGACGCCTTCTTCCGCGGCCTCGCGGTGTCAGAGGTCAGGGAGGCGTTGTCGGAATCGTCGTGCGTCACAACCCGGCGTTTTCTGGGCGCGCGGGCATCGTCAGGGTCGATGTCGCGACGCTCTGCCTCTGCAATCGCCTCAGCAAGCTTTGCGCCCGGCAGTTCGATGGCGGCCACCTCGGTGGCCTCTGCAGCGGACTGTGCTCCCGTCCAGACCGCGGGGTTTCCCCTAGCGCACGACGGGGCTTCAACTAGCGCAGGCACGGGCTCTTCCTGTGTCTCTGGGGCAGAGGGGCAAACGGGGGCACATCGACCTCTCGAATGGTCGAGTCCAGCGGCGCAACACCCACTGAGGCCACAGCCGCCGGGCCCGCAAACTCTTGCAGAGCGGCCGGCGAGGCTCTCGGTGGCACACCCGACTCTTGCTGCCTCGAGTGCGGTAGTGTAGCTGCCTTCAGAATGGTACAGAAGGCAAGTCTGGCCGCTTCGTCATCTTCTCGTCAAAGATAGGACCCCCCTGTGAGCGAGCTTGTTCATAAGAATGAACGCTCGGTCACGAGAGTGCACGTCATAAGTAAAAGAGTCATCGTTAGCGTAGTCAGGAGTCGACTGCCGGATCGTCATAGGTGGGGGGCCGGACGGGTCCACCTTCAGGATCAGCTCAGTCGCCTGAGCTGGCCCCACGGACGACGATCCGCCAACCCTTCGCATGGCGAGACACCTCTCTCATCGACATCTCGAGCAGCACTCGAGTGCGTGCGTAAGCGCGTGTGTCGTGCGTGCGTCGTGTGGCTGCTAGGCGCTGGAGGTCCCGCTTATACAGAGAGCTTAGATGGCGCCACCACTCATCACGTGCTTTCGCCTTTAAAACTATCTCTGGCTAGTGCCATCTCTCTCGACTACAGGTAATCGATTGTCACTTCGTTGGTGCAAAGTCGACCGCCATATCTTGTCTAGTTTTATACCTTCTTATTTTTTATTAAAATTATTTTCGTGTTTGCAGATCTCTATAGCTTCTCTATACATGCGTGTATAATAATGTGAGGTCGTAGCTATCATCACCGTCTTTGAAAACGTGTTCCGTTACATCTGAATTGTCAATTTGTCCCAATCTACAGTTCCTTTTGTGTTCTGTTAGGCTGGTATTAACACTCCTTCTAGTTGTTCCAATATAAACCATGCAACAGCTACACTGAATTTTATACACACTTCGGGTAGCTAACGGGTGTCGTGCGTCTTTCACCGATCTTAAACTTTCTCTAATTTTCTTGGTAGGTCGAAAGATTGTCTCCACTTTCCCACTACGATCCGTGGTGTTATGAATAAATGGAAGTAAAACTTTTCCAGATGACGTTTGTTGTTGTCGTGTATTTTCGGACACTTTTCTTCTAGGGTGGAGTGCTCGATCTATCTCGTGGTCAGTGTACTCATTTCTCTTGAAAGCCGTTCGCAAGTGGCTTAATTCATATTGCAAATAAATAGGCTCACAGATTTTATTAGCCCTGTCCACAAAAGTTTTTATGACTCCTCTCTTCTGGCTAGGATGATCATTCCGTGTAGTTGTGGCATGGTTTATATTGGAACAACTAAAAGGAGTGTTAATACCCGCCTAACTGACACAAAAGGAACTGTAGATTGGGACAAATTGACAAATCAGCTGTAGCGGAACGCGTTTTCAAAGACAGTGATCACAAAATAAAATTTACTGAGACAAACGTGATAGCTAGGACCACACATTACTATTCCCGCATGTCTAGAGAAGCTATAGAGATCTACAAACACGAAAATAATTTTAATAAAAAAGAAGAAGGATTAAAAATAGACAAGATACGGCGGTCGACTTTACACCAACGAATTGACAATCGATTACCTGTAGTCGAGAGAGATGGCACTAGCCAGAGATAGTTTTAAGTCGAAAGCACGTGATGACTGGCGGCGCCATCTAAGCGCTCTATACAGGCGGGGCCTCCAGCGCCTAGCAGCCAGTCCCCGACTCACCTCGGAGATATTGCCCGCAGTAGGCAACGTAACGTCAGAAAGGAGATGAAGTTTTACATATGGACCACGGTAATTCTGCCCAAAAGTTTTAATTAATGAAGACACCGGCCGTGAAAGCTTACATGTTTAATTCCCATATGAGTTGCATAAGCATCTCCGTAATACTTGCGTGTTTTTCGTACCTATCGATAACAAATCTAGCAGCTTGCCTCCTAATTGCTTCGATGTATTCCTTCAATCTGACCTGGTACGTATCCAAAACACTCTAGCATTATTCAAAAATACGAAGCACTAGTGTCCTATATGCGGTTTCCTTTACAAATTAATCACACTTTCCCAAAATTCTCCCAATTAACTGAAGTTCACCATTCACCTTCCCTATCACAGTCCTCACATAATCGTTCCATTTAATGTCGGTTTACAACTTTACTCCTATACATTCAAACAATGTGATTGTGTCAAGCAGTACACTACTAATGCTGTATCCGAACACTACACGTTCATTTTTCCTTTTCATCCACATTAAGTCACATTTATCCTCATTTAGAGCCAGCTGCCTTCAATCACACCAGCTAGAAATTTTGTCTTATTCATCTCGTATCCTCTTACAATCAATCGACTTCGACAGCTTCTCCGAATCTGTACTAACCTTTAGTGTCGTCATTGCGCATTCCACTTTGAACCCAGAGTGCAACAGCCTCTGCCTCTACATCATTTTCAGAAGTTCGTTCTTAAAAAAATTGTTAGTCTTTTCCGTCCTCAATCCACCTAATACGTTCATAGTTCTCCTGACCACGATTTACAGTCCGCTTACACTTTGTACATAAAAACTTTACATCGATCTTACTGGAACTACATGATGTCAGATCACTGACTAAGTGAGATGCTAACGACTGTTTATCTGCTCTTTGTAGCAGGAATACTCTCCTAGCCTTCTTGACTGATGAAATAACTTCCGTAACCAAAGTCGTTATGATGTCATCATGATCCCCGTCTCTATACTAACGCTATCGACAAGGTCCGGCCTGTTTGTATCTACAGGGTCTGAGAGATCTCCACCGCGTGTGGTCTGCCGAAGTAGGTGCTCAAGACAGTTTTCAGAAAATATGTTCAATAGTCTGAGTTTTGGTATACTCGGCACACTCTTGACACTGAGGGTCACGGAATATTAAATTCCCTAACAATTTCCGAAATGGAATGTCCCGTGTTTCTAGCTCCAGGGATCAGAGTCTGTTAATTCCCGTCGCGCGGCCATAATCATGGCGGAAGCCTTTTCACGTTAATCACGTGACTAAAACTGACAGCTCCATCAAAGCATTGCCATTTTATACCCTGTGTGCTTGATATTACGGCCATCTGTATATATGTATATCGCTACGCCAGTTTTGTCACCTCAGTGTAAACGAGTCTGAGGTGAGAATATTCTTAAATGACTGTAACATGATTTTTATTAATTAACTCAGGACTTATAGTCGTATAGAAGTAATTGAAAGATCCAGAACCAATTCGATCAGCAGAGCACGGTATTTTGGTAGAAACACCTGGAAACCAGTCATTCATTTGTTCCATACAGACGTAACATAATTACTAAACTGCACTTGACCTTGTATTGATATGGAGAGCTTTTGTCTTAAAGAGAAAGTTGTTATGGTGCGCTATACTAATAATATAGGTTGATAGCTTACAGTGTTTGTCAAGTTTGCTTGCGCTTAGAAAAGTTATCATTTGCTTCTTACATTTGCTTTCAGTATTAAGTTAACGTTGGATCGTTAAAACATAGACTATTTCCATACATGCAGCGTTTCGTTCTTAATAAGAAAAGCTTAGAAATAAATAAGCAATCAATACGTTTCGGCGGCTCCGGTACTAGTTAACTTTTCCGATATTATCAAGGTATCGCATCGATTCTGGTTCCGAACACCTATAACTGAATTCAGGGCTGGCCAGAATCACAGTTCCGAATGAACAATAATTTGTCGTTCACAGTACATTAATCGTATTCCATTGAAACCACGAGGAAGGTTCTGGGACCCGCAAATAAGTCAAGAAATTTCATTTTGTGTAATTGTAATACAATGAAGTTACTAAACATTGTGAAACAGTACATATTCTAGGCTCGAAATGGCATACTTATTGACGTCGTGGTTTTCTTGGGCCCACACTGTTATGACGTTTATGTGTAGTGGAACAGTTGCTACCTCACTTTTGGAAGCTATTTCTGTTGTGACATATTTATCCCATTAGACAGAATGGAAAGTTTAACTGCTGCAGTAACATAACGGCTGCACTAGTTGCACCAATGTTATACACGGACATTATCGCTGCATTTATTTCCTCGAAATCTATCTATTTCGGCCATGACTGTATTGACTGTGACTATCCTTTAGACGACTACTAACTGATTCTGGTCGTCTCCCCACTTGTTAGTGAGTGCTACGTTGCTAGGTTGTCAGGACCTGCCCTCTTCAATCTCTTTTTCAAATCATTTAACACGCAAGTGGCACAATACTGCAGCGTAGCTAATAGCATTTCGTGCTGCAGATCACAAGTTCAAACACAGCCACTAGCATCAATTTGCTATTAAGTATTTATAAGTTAAGGAAGGTTCTTGAAATGTGTAATGTTTGTGATGTTTGTGTATTATGGAATATTCGATGTAAGTATGAATACCAGCATTCTGAAGTATTCGCTGTTTATATCAACACCAGCATTCTGCAATATTTGATGTCTGTATAAATAGCTACACTCTTCGTGCAGGAGTTCACTTCTGTTGTACCTCAACGTTGACGTCAGTAATAAAAATTGCTTTAGTTCTAAGTGGTCTATTTCGCTGATGACCCTACCTACGGATTTGGACTTGACTATGGTTTCGACGTGACAACATTACGAAACATTAGTGTCAAATTGCACTCTTAAAGTAATTTGCAGCGAAGCAATATGTCAATAGAACATCGCTCTGGCGTTATTCCGGTGACTAATATGTGGGATTTTACTAGCCATGCAAGATGTTGTCAAATCCAGTTTGAAAATATCGGGACTTACAGACTTGAGAATAAAAGATGTCTTTGTGACAAGGATCTAAGATTCGGAACATAAGAAGCACGTAAATTAATATTTTCTTATAATACATTGATACAGCTACACTTGCGTACAAAAGATAGGTTCTTCATATATATATATATATATATATATATATATATATATATATAATCAGTCATTACCTTTCAGCACAGACAACTCTGTGGCCGATAGCCTTCACTGAACGACCGACAGCAGCGGCGTTTCCGTAGAGTTGTCAACGCTGACAGACAACACTGCGTGAAATAACCGCATAAATCAATGTGGGACGCACGACGAGCGTACCCGCTAGGACAATACGGCGAAATTTGGCCTTAATGGGCTATGTGCAGCAGACGACCGACGTGAGTGCCTTTGTTAACAACACGACATCGCCTGCACCGCCTCTCCTGTGCTCTTGACCGTATCAGTTGCACCCTGGATAACTGGAAAACTGTGGCCTGCTCAGACGAATACCGATTTCAGTTGATAAGAGCTCGTGGTAGAGTTCGAGTGTGGTGCAGACGCTGTTGGTGGCTCCATAATAGTGTGGTTTGTGTTTATATGGAATCGACTGGCTACTCGGTTATGTTCGGCTACTTGGAAAACATTAGCAGCCTTCCATGAACTTCATGATCCCAAACAGCTACGTAATTTTTATGGTAGATAATACACCATGTCAGCGGGTGACAGTTGTTTGCGATTGGTTTGAAGAATATTATGGGCAATTCAAGCAAACGATTTGGCCACCCAGATAGCCCGACATGAACTCCGTCGAACAGTTATGGTATATAATCGAGAGGTCAGTTCGTGCACAAAACCCTGCGTCGGCAACACTTTCGCAGTTGAGTCGATGCTACGTTGAGATGCTGCACTACGCCGAAGAAAAAGAGCTGCGACCAGATATTAGGAGGTACGCCATGACTAAGTCGCTTGCTTGCGTCCGTCTGTGTAGGCAGGCTAGTCTCACGAAATTCTGTGGCGCTTTTTACCCGATTTTTACTAACAGATACGCTGATTCGTGAGGAAGGATTTAGCATCTAGTTTATATACATTTGATACATACTGTCTGAATTAGGACGAATTGAAATGAAATTGTGAAAACGATACCATTGTCACCTAGCAAACAGCCGCCTTAACCAGACACAGCTGCAGTGTCTCGTGAATGCAGCAAGCAGGACCTAATTCATAATATCTCGTGTGGTGGTGTAGCGGGCAGTAGAACGTGTGGCTGGAAACGGAAAGGTTGTGGGATCATATCCCGGAGCGAGCAGTAGAACGTGTGGCTGGAAGCGGAAAGGTTGTGGGATCATATCCCGGAAGAGTTCCCTTTCTCCACTCTGTGCCTTAACCTAGTATCACCTCTGAATGATCTGGCGATACGCATTTCGAAATATGACTAAAATTTCAATCTGCCTATTGCTGCTCCCCTCAGATTCGCACGCTCAATTCACTGCAAATTCCTTGAACAATGGGCAGTCAGTTACTCTACACTAAAGTATCGTAGTAAATATGGGCAATGACGGAAAGGTAACCACTTCATTATCAGGCTGTGATGAGACACAGTTGGAAATAATAAACCAATAAATCCCCTCCAATCATTTGAGAACAATTGCATTGCGAATAAAACATGCGAATCCAAAATATGTGATGTTTTATTTTTTTTCTAGGAGTAAAATTTTTTCCAAAAAGCAACTTTGCTTCGTTGACTGGCTAAAACCGGTACGGATATTTTTCGGTATTTGTTTGGCCTTTGTCATATCAGGTGCTTTTATTTTTTTATTAATAACCGGATAAAATAGTCGCAATATCAATTACCCATTGCAACAATGCTAAACCCGTCCGTTTTTAAATAAAACGGTTTTTAAGGTTCAAATGGTTGAAATGGCTCTGAGCACTATGGAACTTAACCTCTGAGGTCAACAGTCCGCTTGACTTAGAACTACTTAAACTTAACTAACCTAAGGACATTACACACATCCATGCCCGAGGCAGGATTCGAACCTGCGACAGTAGCAGCAGCACGGTTCCGAACTGAAGCACCTAGAACTGCTCGGTCATAGCGGCCGGCTTATTTTAAAGCAGCGAGTGTTTTTTATTCGTAAAATAGCATTGCTTTGAAATATTGTGTAATAATAGAAAACGAGGAAAACGGTCAGTTCTATATTAATAACAATACGACAGAAACGGACATCAAACGAATAGTATAAGAATCGGTATAGCTTTGCTGGGTCTATAATGTACCAGTTACCATGTGGCGTGGGCTATCAGATGGTATGCGTGTAGAAGCAGTGTGATGGACCTGGGCTATCAGGTCTATACGGCAGTTTCTCACTGTCATAGTCGAACATCACTCGTATTACAAAATGGAACCATTCCTCATCTGAGGTATTGAAGTGTTATATCAGTGAATTACGCTAGTCCATTACTTTAAAAGATTAAAAATGGGAGAAGTCACAACAAATTTGCGACATCATATAAGGGGAAAACTTGAAACTTAACAATTCACTCTCAGTTTAAAATAAAACCACAAACCCACTCATCTACTGCCCGTATACACAACATGCCTTTATCTGCTTTTAACAAATGAAAACGGACAAATTAACACGAAAAATAGAGTTCTTCAACCTCAGTTTTCACCCTGTAGCACCGACTGTTTGCAATGCCCAAGAAGTGGTATGAACCGCTATTACAACACGATTTTTGAGCAGAGTGACAAAAATTTCCAATCAGTAGGATAACACTGGGGATTTTTAGTAGTACCCAACCACGTCTCACTTTTCGAGAAAAGGGGCTTCTTTCTTTGACTATTAGCTCAATATTGTGATTCTTTGTGTTTTGAAATTAAGGGAGAAAAAATGTTTCAATCTTTGATCGATTTCCATCCTTATTTACAGAACATAAACGGAAGAAAAAACCGTATATCGGTTATTTCTTAAACCAGTTATTTTGAGCGCTTTTCACAGTTCAGTTAAACTGGCATTGAAAAAGCCGATATAACCGAAAACCCGTCGTTTCAGCCAAATAATCGCCATCGTTACTCTCAGCTTTCTACCTTTCTTTAATCAAACCCATATATGGACGCAGTTCTCTATGCGTTATAGAGAGTCCACGACAAACAAATGCAGCAATGAGCCTCTACAATGCATCACACTGCGTGCTAAGCTTCACAAAGGAAGTACTGTAACACAAAATAAACAACTTCATTTCGCCAGCACTTCATCTCCTTCCTTCCAAACTTCACAGACGTTCTCCTGCGTAACTTGGAGAAAGTGTACTGCGGAGAAATTGCTAAGCCAAAACTTGGAGGATGTTCACTCTGCAGTTGAGTGTGCGCCGATATGTAACTTCCTGGCAGGTTAAAACTGTGTGCCTGAACGAGGCTTGAACCTGGGATCTTCGCCCTTCACGCAAAAGCGCTCTACCAACTGAGCTACCCAAGTACGAGTCATGACCAATCGTCTCAGTTGGTAGAGCACTTGCACGTCGAAGGTAAAAGGCTTCAGGTTCCAGTCTCACTCCAGCACACAGTTTTAACCTGCCAGGAAGTTTCATATCAGCGCAAACTCCACGTCAGGGTGAAAATTCATTCCATAAACGAGCTAAACTTGTATTGTCATGCGTGGTTTATTATTATTATTTATTTGCGTCACCTCTGCCAGCCTCTGACACAAATTGAATCATTCACACACACACACACCCATGATTCGCATACAGTTTTTGCATTCGTTGTAAACATATTTCTAACATCACGTTGTACTCCCATTATTCCCATGAGATATCACTCCAACCTCCAGTTCAATATGGAACACGTAGCATTCATGCCTCCAGTCAACTTTCCTGTCGTGTGCCACTTACATTGCATAAGTTATATGGAAGTGACGATATTTAATTAGTTAACGTTGTTCTCTGAAATTTATTCATAACTCCACGCAGTAGCCTGCTAGCAAAATACGCTACGCCACACAAGCTGTCCGACTGTACATACTTAACGCTACCTGTGCGTAGTCGGGCTGGGTCAGTCGTGTGCGAAGGCAAATCAGAAAGTCTTTGCCCCTATTTTCTATAAGCTACGTAGTTCCCACACCGATTCATACATTTGTCCCATTGCAGCAGTAAATTTGATGTGCCCTTGGAACAGAATTTGTCTGGCCGATTATGGAACCACCTTCGGACTGCTGTTTTCGTTCATTATTACTTGTGAATTGCTGTTCTACCAGGAACTTCTTCAGTGGTGCTAAAACGTGGAAATCAGTAGGGGCGAGGTCTGGACTGTATGGTGGGTGGTCCGGAATGGCTGGTGCTTTTTGGCAGTTCTGAGTGCCACATGTAGTCTCGCATTGTCGTGCAGCAGAATCACGTTGTCCACATCGAGAATCCCTCGGCCTTCACCTGACGGCAGCTCTCGGATGTGTCAGTGTGGAACAAATACTGTCGACATTCTTGTGGCGTGAAATCCATCAGGAGCAGTCCACGCCTATCTCAAAAGGTCGTTAAAAAGGCTCTGAGCACTATGCGACTTAACTTCTAAGGTTATCAGTCGCCTAGAACTTAGAACTAATTAAACCTAACTAACCTAAGGATATCACACACATCCATGCCCGATGTAAGATTCGAACCTGCGACCGTAGCGGTCGCTCGGCTCCAGACTGTAGCGCCTAGAACCGCATGGCCACTCCGGGCGGCAAAAGGTTGTTAACATCACTTTCCAAGCAGATGGCGCTGAACGGATTTTTTTTTATTTTTTTAATTTTTAATTATTTATTTTTATTTTATTTTATTTTATTTTATTTTTTTTTTTTTGTCACAGGTGAACCTGGATGTTTCCACAGCATGCTCTCGTGCTTGGATTTCGTTATGAAATGCAGTATCCACGTTTTATCGCCAGTAATATGGGGGTCCAGGAAACTTTGACCCTCCTTGGAATACCATTGCAGATGATTCAGTGAAGACGTCATTCGCTTGCCTTCCATCATGTAGTCCAACTGCTTAGGCACCCACTGACATGAAACCTTCCGGTACCATAGCGCTCCTGGAACGATGTCGTAAGCACTCCCATACAATACTCCAAGATGTCGGGAAATGGCCATGATTGTCACGCACCGATCTGCTTTCAACATTGCATCCGCGCGGGAATATGGTCATCAGTCAGCAAAAGACGCGGCCTCCACGATCGCTCATTGAGATGCTAGACGTCATGGCCTTTGTCGAACTAACAACACCACCACGACCTCACAATTCTCAAAACGAATCAGTTTTCCCCACATGTGGGCTGCATTTCCCTGTAGATCTCGATGGGTGTTCGTCACTTGCTCCATAGAAATCAAATCAAGCTTCGTTGCTCTAACGCCACGGACGTTGAACCACAACCGCCGTGCGGCGGAGCTACCGGAAGATAAGGCCGGAACGAACCAAGATGGGTCCAACGCTGGGAATGGATATGTTGACTTCGCATTTATAACCTAATTTGGCTACAAAAAGTAGGGGCTTGGACTTGCTGATTTGGTCTCACACATGTAGTGTCCCCCGTCGCGTTTTTCAATCTTTATCTGATGGATAATTTCGAGAACCACTGTAGGTATTTTGATACGGTTCGCACTGATAGACAAACTGTTTTATTTACAAGGAAGGCTTGTGTCTAACATTTATTACCGCTACGCCAGACAACTCGTCCGGCTACAGGCACAAGGGGAACCCGCCGTAGGCGGCTCTCTGACGCAGTGGAAACTTGGTAGGTGGAAAGAGGAACGAAAATAAAGGGACACGTACTTCGACTTACAGTCAATAGTTTTCGAGAAAATCACACTCCAGCATTCGACGCGGTTTCATCAGTCCACTAGCGTATCGTACACTACTAACCATTAACGTTGCTCCACAACGAAGATGAGGTGCTACAGACATGAAATTTAACCGACAGGAAGAAGATGCTGTGATATGAAAATCATTAGCTTTCCACATTGTGCACTCACACAAAGTTGGCACCGGTGGCGACACCTACAACGTGCTGACATGAGCAAAGTTTCCAACCGATTACTCACACACAAACAGCAGTTAACCGGCGTTGCCTGGTGAAACGTTGTTGTGATGCCTCGTGTAAGTAGGAGAAATGCGTACCATCACGTTTCCGACTTTGATAAGGGTCGGATTCTAGCCTATCGCAATTGCGGTTTATCGTATCGGGACATTGCTGCTCGCGTTGGTCGAGATCCAATGACTGTTAGCATAAAATGGAATCAGTGTAACGGATCGTGCAGCCACGTGTCAATCCCTGAGACAACAGATGGGGACGTTTGCAAGACAACAACCACATGCACGAACAGTTCAACGACGTTTGCAGCAGCATGGACTATCAGCTCGGAGACCATGGCTGCGGTTACCCTTGACGCTGCATCACAGACAGGAGCGCCTGCGATGGTGTACTCAACGACGAACCTGGGTGCACGAGTGGCAAAACGTTATTTTTTCGGATGAATCCAGGTTCTATTTACAGCATCATGATGGTCGCATCCGTGTTTGGCGACATCGCGGTGAACGCACATTGGAAGCGTGTATTCGCCATCGCCATACTGGCGTATCACCCGGCGTGATGGTATGGGGTGCCATTGGTTACACGTCTCGGTCACCTCTTGTTCGCACTGACGGCGCTTTGAACAGTGGACGTTACATTTCAGATGTGTTACGACCCCTGGCTCTGCCCTTCATTCGATCCTTGCGAAACCCTACATTTCAGCAGGATAATGCACGACCGCATGTTGCAGGTCCTGTACGGGCCTTTCTGCATACAGGAAATGTTCAACTGCTGCCCTGGCCAGCACATTCTCCAAATCTCTCACCAATTGAAAACGTCTGGTCAATGGGTACCGAGCAACTGGCTCGTCACAATACGCCACTCACTCTTCTTGATGAACTGTGGTATCGTGTTGAAGCTGCATGGGCAGCTGTACCTATACACGCCATCCAAGCTCTGTTTGACTCAATGCTCAGGCTATCAAGGCCGTTATTACGGCCAGAGGTGGTTGTTCTGGGTACAGATTTCTCAGGATCTATGCACCCAAATTGCGTGAAAATGTACTCACGTGTCAGTTTTAGATTAATATATTTGTCCAATGAATACCCGTTTATCATCTGCATTTCTTCTTGGTGTAGCAATTCTAATGGCCAGTAGTGTACTCATCCTAAATTATACTAAGGACAAAGACACACACCCATGTCCGACCGCTCATCTAATCCCGCGCGGCTGTAGTTAACTGCCAAAGCATTTGCAGCGAAGCGCCAGAGTTCGATGTGCATCTGGAAAGCAATGAAGCCTACGGAATCTGAGGTACAGAAACATGGTTGCGCCTGACATTGGTAGCTATAACGTTTTCGGGAAAATTTAACTTACTGTAAAAAAGATAGGGTAGTGGGAAATGCGGTTGTTGTATTTGTCTTAGTAAACAAGGAACTCAGACCCGCCGAGGCAGAATTTGAAACTGAATGAGAGATTCTTTGGGCAAGACTCTTTGGGCCAAATGGCAATTGTATCATTCGATCGACCAGCAGATTCACGTCCTGTTGTTGTTGTGGTCTTCAGTCCTGAGACTGGTTTGATGCAGCTCTCCATGCTACTCTATCCTGTGCAAGCTTTTTCATCTCCCAGTACCTACTGCAACATACATCCTTCTGAATCTGCTTAGTGTATTCATCTCTTGGTCTCCCTCTACGATTTTTACCCTCCACGCTGCCCTCCAATACTAAATTGGTGATCCCTTGATGCCTCAGAACATGTCCTACCAACCGATCCCTTCTTCTGGTCAAGTTGTGCCTCAAAATTCTCTTCTCCCCAATCCTATTCAATACTTCCTCATTAGTTATGTGATCTACCCATCTAATCTTCAGCATTCTTCTGTAGCACCACATTTCAAAAGCTTCTATTCCCTTCTTGTCCAAACTATTTATTGTCCATGTTTCACTTCCATACATGGCTATACTCCATACGAATACTTTCAGAAATGACTTCCTGACACTTAAATCAATACTGGATGTTAACAAATTTCTCTTCTTCAGAAACGCTTTCCTTGCCATTGCCAGCCTACATTTTATATCCTCTCTACTTCGACCATCAGCAGTTATTTTGCTCCCCAAATAGCAAAACTCCTTTACTACTTTAAGTGCCTCATTTCCTAATCTAATTCCCTCAGCATCACCCGACTTCATTAGACTACATTCCATTATCCTTGTTTTGCTTCTGTTGATGTTCATCTTATATCCTCCTTTCAAGACACTGTCCATTCCATTCAACTGCTCTTCCAAGTCCTTTGCTGTCTCTGACAGAATTACAATGTCATCGGCGAACCTCAAAGTTTTTATTTCTTCTCCATGAATTTTAATACCTACTCCGAATTTTTCTTTTGTTTCCTTTACTGCTTGCTCAATATACAGATTGAACAACATCGGGGAGAGGCTACAACCCAGTGTTACTCCATTCCGAACCACTGATTCCCTTTCATGTCCCTCTACTCTTATAACTGCCATCTGGTTTCTGTACAAATTGTAAATAGCCTTTCGCTCCTTGTATTTTACCCCTGCCACCGTTATAATTTGAAAGAGAGTATTCCAGTCAACATTGTCAAAAGCTTTCTCTAAGTCTACAAATGCTAGAAACGTAGGTTTGCCTTTCCTTAACCTTTCTTCTAAGGTAAGTCGTAAGGTCAGTATTGCCTCACGTGTTCCAGTGTTTCTACGGAATACAAACTGATCTTCCCCGAGGTTGGCTTGCCGGCCGCGGTGGACTCGCGGTTCTAGGCGCGCAGTCCGGAACCGTGCGTCTGCTACGGTCGCAGGTTCGAATCCTGCCTCGGGCATGGATGTGCGTGATGTCCTCAGGTTAGTTAGGTTTAAGTAGTTCTAAGTTCTAGGGGACTAATGACCACAGCAGTTGAGTCCCATAGTGCTCAGAGCCATTTGAACCATTTGAGGTTGGCTTCTACTAGTTTTTCCATTCGTCTGTAAAGAATTCGTGTTAGTATTTTGCAGGTGTGACTTATTAAACTGATAGTTCGGTAATTTTCACATCTGTCAACACCTGCATTCTTTGGGATTGGAATTATAATATTCTTCTTGAAGTCTGAGGTTATTTCGCCTGTTTCATACATCTTGCTCACCAGATGGTAGAGTTTTGTCAGGACTGGCTCTCCCACGGCCGTCAGTAGTTCCAATGGAATATTGCCTACTCCGGGGGCCTTGTTTCGACTCAGGTCTTTCAGTGCTCTGTCAAACTCTTCACGCAGTATCATATCTCCCATTTCATCTTCATCTACATCCTCTTCCATTTCCATAATATTGTCCTCAAGTACATCGCCCTTGTATAGACCCTCTATATACTCCTTCCACCTTTCTGCTTTCCCTTCTTTGCTTAGAACTGGGTTTCCATCTGAGCTCTTGATATTGATACAAGTCGTTCTCTTATCTCCAAAGGTCTCTTTAATTTTCCTGTAGGCGGTATCTATCTTACCCCTAGTGAGATAGGCCTCTACATCCTTACATTTGCCCTCTACCCATCCCTGCTTAGCCATTTTGCACTTCCTGTCGATCACATTTTTGAGACGTTTGTATTCCTTTTTGCCTGCTTCACTTACTGCATTTTTATATTTTCTCCTTTCATCAATTAAATTCGATATTTCTTCTGTTATCCAAGGATTTCTACTAGCCCTCGTCTTTTTACCTACTTGATCCTCTGCTGCCTTCACCACTTCATCCCTTAAAGCTACCCATTCTTCTTCTACTGTATTTATTTCCCCCATTCCTGTCAATTGCTCCCTTATGCTCTCCCTGAATCTCTGTACAACCTCTGGTTCTTTTAGTTTATCCAGGTCCCATCTCCTTAAATTCCCGCCTTTTTGCAATTTCTTCAGTTTTAATCTACAGGTCATAACCAATAGATTGTGGTCGGAGTCCACATCCGCCCCTGGAAATGTCTTACAATTTAAAACCTCGTTCCTAAATCTCTGTCTTACCATTATATAATCTATCTGATACCTTTTAGTATCTCCAGGGTTCTTCCATGTATACAACCTTCTTTCATGATTCTTAAACCAAGTGTTAGCTATGATTATGTTGTGCTCTGTGCAAAATTCTACCAGGCGCCTTCCTCTTTCATTTCTTAGCCCCAATCCATATTCACCTACTATGTTTCCTTCTCTCCCTTTTCCTACACTCCTATTGTAAGCGAAAAGTTCAGAGGAAACCTCATTTGTTTGCACGTAAGTTCCCCAATCATACGGTAATCTTTGATGGAGATTTTGGTCATGCAACAACCCAATTGTAAAATTACAATTTTGGTAGAAACGATCATGACAACTCATCCTTGGAAATGTTATGCAATCCCTTCTTCGAAAACTACTTAGAACATAAAGATTGGAAACGAACTCTTGTACACCAACTTTTGTGTACAGTCACACGTGAGTGAGACAGGAACTGAAATTTAGGCTACCAAAGCAAATGCTAAAATGTTTAACTCCAGTTCGTATATTCCTCAACAAAGAAAAAACCCAGAAGAATTACCCCACTTTAATTTTCGAAGCATGTAGAACATATCCTGAGCCAAAATATAATGAGATATTTCGAACAAAAAGAAAAAAATGACCTACTTAATGCCAGCCAGCATTGTTTCTGTATACATGGAACATGGGAGACCCCGCTCACACATTAATCATGTGGTATGGTCAGAGTTTTGACCAATGCAGTCTGACAGATGCAGTATTTCCAAAAAGTATTTGACCCAGTACAACATCTGCACTTCCTATCAAAACCAATTCTAGAATATTGCTCATGTGTGGAACCTGTACGAATCAGGAGAGCTTTAAGAGTCCGAGGAGTGTAGTTCACACAGTAACACTGTCAGCAGCGGAGTAAGGGTGGCGGCACCCGACATTCAGGACAGAGATGGTGCTGGTTCATCTGAAGGGCCGCAAGGTATACCTCCCATGAAGAATTCCGACCATCAGTCCCGCTAAACAACACTTCCTCAACGGTGGTAAAGTGTGCATAGTATGTCATGTAAGAGGGAATAACACAGATACAGTCGATTTTGAAACGGTTCTTCGTTATTTTTTTGTGAAAAAAATGACAGTTTCCCTTCTCAAAGTATCATACAATGAAAGGATAAGAGATGTTAATATCAAATCTCTAAAAACAAGATTTATGTGACCCCTTGCTATATTCGCAACAACTTCTCAGATATAAAATCATTGGTAGGCTAAAAGCTCTTAGAGAAGTCAGTGAGCACGTAAGGCAATAACTTCAGGGACAGTGCTTTACCGATCCCGAACACTACGTTGTTTTAGAAGTATACGGTAGTTACGAATGGCAGACCACTTTCTGTTCCAGCATAAATAACTGCTTGATAGCTTCATTAAGATACGTTATTCGTGATGTGCACAGTTTGCCAGCCGGTCGCGGTGGCCGTGCGGTTCTAGGCTCTGCAGTCCGGAACCGCGGGACTACTACGGTCGCAGGTTCGAATCCTGCCTCGGGCATGGATGTTTGTGACGTCCTTAGGTTAGTTAGGTTTAAGTAGTTCTAAGTTCTAGGGGACTGATGACCTAAGATGTTAAGTCCCATAGTGCTCAGAGCCATTTGAACCATTTGAACAGTTTGCCCGTAAAATGCTGTTCAGCTGTGTTTCAATTTTATTAAGGCAGATTCAGCAGTGAAATCATGGTTATCTAATGGGGTTGTTTTAAATATGATCTCAAATTGAAAAAACTACTGTTTACAACAGACAGTGTTGAGAAAGATGTGGAAAACGATATAGACTGTCCATAAGATTGGTATGTCTCCACAGTAATTGCAGTAATTATCTGATCAAGTTTTATATTGTAAAATTGTTAATTTTACAATTTATTGTTTATTCCTCACTAATATATTACAAAATAATGAAGTAATTATGAAACAGATTGCGCCCGTGTATGTATGCGTATGTTCGTGTGTGTGTGTGTGTGTGAGAGAGAGAGAGAGAGAGAGAGAGAGAGAGAGAGAGAGAGGAAGAGAAGAAATTATTACTTTGGATAAGAGGCAATACAAGGTTGTACAGTATTTTGGAGCTTAGAGGTTTAGATATACAAACACGACTTTACATAAATGATGCATAATTTTGATCGTAGAATCACTTTTCACATTATTACGGAGGTATGGTAATGTATACAGTCAACAATGTGATTCACAGAAATAACTAAAATGCCATTTTCATCTGTCGTAAATTTGTAGAGATCTGTAATTATAACTGCATACAGCAATAGCGCTTAGCGTTCATCATTTAGCTTTCACCATTTAGCGTTAACTATTTGGTGTTTACCGTTAGTTATTTAGCATTTACTGTCTGCCATATAGCACTTACCATTTAGTGTCTACCATTTAGCTTTTAGAGCCCGCATCTCGTGGTCGTGCGGTAGCGTTCTCTCTTCCCACGCCCGGGTTCCCGGGTTCATTCCCGACGGGGTCAGGGATTTTCTCTGCCTCTTGATGGCTGGATGTTGTGTGATGTCCTTAGGTTAGTTAGGTTTAAGTAGTTCTAAGTTCTAGGGGACTGATGACCATAGATGTTAAGTCCCATAGTGCTCAGAGCCATTAGCTTTTAGAGTTACCTGTTCAGTGTTTAAAGTCAAGCATTTAGTGTTTACGATTAGCTTTCAGCATTTACTCTCTAGCGTTTATCACTTATGGTAGTATTTAATGTTTAGTGTTTATGGTACCACATTTACCATTTACCATTTACCATTATATGTTTTATGTTTACCTTTTAGCATTCACTGGAGGTTATGTGGGGTATAAAGAACAAAGCTCATCTATTTCCACCATATTGCAATTTTGTTACTTCTCTATGACTGGTCCGAAGAAATAGAGGTAAATTATAAAGGATACATTCGCTCTCTAAGTAAGTTGTGTAACTTGAATGCCATTTTCTATTGGAAATAATGCATATATTTGACTTTCAAATACATAACGAATATTTTTCACTTTCAAGTGTAGGCTGCATGTTTTACTGCATTTCTGACACGTCATTTAAATATTACAGAAAATGGGAATGAGCGTATGGCGCTGTTGGCGGAGAGGCCCCATCTGGGGAAGTTCGGCCGCCAAGTGCAAGTCTTACTTCAGCAGAAGCCACACTGGGTGTCTTGCCCGCCGGTGATGAGGATGAAATGATGATGAGGACAACACAACAGCCAGTCCACGAGCGCTGATAAATCTCCAATCCGGCCGGGAATCGGACCAGTGTCCGCTTGCACGGTGTAAGGGGGGGGGGGGGTGGTGGTGAGGCAAGCCCAGCGAAACAGGTGGACATTTAAATGTTACTCTCTCACTGGTTGGAAAGATGAGAGAATTGCTCTGTTTCCGTCATCTTGGAATTTTAGTATTGTGACTGAGGTAAGGAGTACTATGCTGTGAACGGTTGGAGATACAGTGGACTGGGAGGGGAGAGGGCAGGGGAGAATGTTTTTAACTTTCTGTTTACAGGATGTCTTGTTTTAATACTTTTCTCCGATTCCGTGGTAAATGGGAGGAGAGATGTTGGGGAATGAAGCTGTATTAGCGGTTCTATGTGCCTCACCCGTCACTGTTGTCGCAAACCTCATTTGTACGGAGTGTTTTGGCAAAATGTCAACAGTACTGCCCATTGGCTTATTTCATTACCACACTGGTTGTGCTGGTCCCCCACTGCGTATATGTGGCTTGCAAAAACTTAAAAAAAAATTTCATTTCGCCCGCCCAAGTTTTTAGAGGCGCAGAAACACATACGTTTATTTCTTCCGTTCCAAATCTCATGTCGCACAGACATCGTTTGTCTTTGTACACCATATGGCCCAGTAAGCACTAATCTTTCTACCGAGAGTTCGTAGATCCTGTTGCAAGTTCTTAATATACGCTACTCGGCCGCTGAGATCGCAGAAACTGCCACAGAGAGACTGCGGGCAGGTGGCTTTGTGCGTAGTTAAGGAAGCACAAACAAAAGTGCATTATGAATGTGTGAAGAATTAAACTACAGTGATAGAAAAAAGTCATCTGAATAAAGGCCACTGTCGTTTGCTAGCCTTCCAGCGACTAAATAATCAATGCACTGCCGTTTATTGTTCGTACTACAATGTGCAATAGTATGATGTACAAGAATCTTCCAGGTGTTATTCCGTCATATACTTTTTCTACATTCATATAATGAGTTCCATAGGCAAATTTTCTTACAAGGCTTTATGCTGGTGTAATATTTTACCCTTGTGTATACTCCTTCGTAAACTAATGTATGATGAAGAAATGTAGCGTTATGACTAGGCCTGGGTCGTTGCCACCATGTAAAAACAATTGCGTTAGAAATTGCAAACGGCGTCGTTTATGAGCTAAAGAAGACAACAGCTAGCCTTGTTGATTACAGACGGTATACTAACGGCAGTTTGCAATCTTGAACCGTGTGGCTGGCTGTGATTAGGATGTAAACAATAAGTTTATTTCAACTAGCAAGCTGCTGCACGCACTCATTTTGAGGTGGTTCTATAATGAAGCTAATAAACCTTGCCTTATTGGCGTCTTGCTTGAAAACAAAATGTGGGGGTGCAGCAACGTGTAGTCAGTCGTCAGTTTTTCTGCAATCATAATATCCTCTGGCGAAAAGCGGTCAAGTTCTATCCTTGCGGAAGTGTTACAGCATCAAGGAACCGTGCAGGATTTGAGGAAGAATATTGTTAGGCATAAATGTCTCCACATACGAAAAATGAATTGACCAACATATACTACCTCCCCCTTCAGGATTTTGCGGAGATGTTTTTAATATATCAACAAGGTGGCTGGCTCACCCAAGATTTTTGTAAGCGGTCAGCCGGTTACATTTCCCTGTGTTGTTATTTTAGCTCTTCTGTGTTTTGTTTTCACTCTGTTTTACTTTCTATACCTGTCTTGATCTTCCCTCCTAACTGGATTTAGTGCATGTGAGATTGCCTGTCCGATAGGGAGATAGTCTGGTCATTTCGTGGGCACGTTTGTACGACAGTTTTAGTTCTTATCCACATTCGTTTGTTTCAATAAATGTCAGGGCGCTAATAACCTCGCTTTTGGCCGCCCATTACATGCCAAAACACACACATACACCTTTCAGGAATATATAGAAGGGGTTCGTAACGCCGTTATGGCTTTGGAGCTTGAGTGATGAGGAAGCGACCGAAACCGCTGTATTCTGCAAGGGGCTATGCTCGAAGTCCGATCGCGCTTGATATTTTGTAATAAGCCCGTGACTTTTGCCGAATTACACAGATTAGTGCATCAGGTTGATTCGATTCGTTTCACCGATACTAATCGAGAAGGTGCGAGGTGCGTTTCACAACAACCGAGAGTTGGACAGGGCGCGGAGAGTAGTCGAGATGCCACGTTGGTTAAAGCCAATTGGTGTTTCCGATGCGGTGATCCTGGACTAATGGTGAGCCGGTGTCTTGCACCACGGAACCAGCGTCTTACCAGCTGACACCGAAAGCGTGCGGGTGCGTTGAATTTTAAATCTCCTATTTAATGCTGCAGCCGCATTCGACGTTCTGTAAATTCACTTTTGCCCCTTGTTTGTGCTGCAGTAAACCATGAATTCGTGTGTGCTGTAATTGATTCGGAAAGTAGCCTTTAACTGCTTGATTGTTACTTGTATATTTTCAGTCGCAGCAGTTGTGAGTTTCCTAGCCTAAAGCCGGTCTTGCAGGGAGGTCGTACTGCCAATGGGCAGGTGTTGCCTCTGACTGGTAGCTATGAGTTTTCGTGGCCCGTCCAATTTGAAATTGTCAAGCATTTTTGCGTTAATGGTCTTGTGTTGCGACTGGATTCAGCGTAGTAGTTTTGTCATGAATTATGTGGGTAGGACGTTTTCTTTTAAATTTTACCCTAAAAAGAGCTACGAATTGAGCCAGTGTATTCCGGTCACAGGGAAAAACAGCGTTACTGTGCATGATGCAAGTGTAAGGTAGGTCATGTTTGTGATCCTGATGTCAGTGATTCCGGTGTCAACCTGTGGTTGATTATAGGCTATTAAATAAGAAGTTGGTCTTTGAATCTGTGCCGCTGTCCGACTTGCACCACTGTTTCACCTGGTTTTCTGGTACTCGTTCTTTTTTATATTCTCGATCTTCATCAGGCCAACCACGAGATCCCACTGACTGAAAATTCTAGACAACTGACAGCGTTTCGTAAGGATTGTATTATGTTCGAATTTAGCCGTGTACCATTTGGCTTATGGATTGGGGCTGCTGTTCACTCCAGACTTCGGACATAATATTGGGGGATGTAAAATTTAAATGCCAGCCCGAGTGGCCGAGCGCTTCTAGGCGCAACAGTCTGGAACCGCGCGACCGGTACGGTCGCAGGTTCGAATCCTGCCTCGGGCAGGGATGTGTCAGATGTCCTTAGGTTACTTAGGTTTAAGTAGTTCTAAGTTCTAGGGGACTGATGACCTCAGAAGTTAAGCCCCTTAGTGCTCAGAGCCATTTGAACCATTTTTGGAACATTTAAATTAGGTTGTTATTACTTATATGACATGAAATTTATAGTACTACCTTCCAACGACATTTACAATACCTGGAGGATTTTTGGAGCCACTTTCTTGCCACTTGTCTTACAGTAGAGCCTTCGAGAACTAATTTAGCTAAGCAGGACTTTTCTTCCCCTGATCATTTGGTTTCTGCTGGCCGGGTCCGAGAAGATCAAGAAAAGAGCACGTACTTACAGATATTTTCCCTACCTAAGACCAAAAAGGGCGTCACCCGGTGCATTATAATAGCGAACTTCTATCGACGAAAGTTCATCCCTAATTTTGCCCAGATAGCGGCCCCCTTTGAACCCGGTGCATAAGAAGAATCAGACATTTGAGTGCAGGGTGTCACAGCTGTCTCCCTGATTAACCGTCCAGCGCCAGCCATTTCTGACTACGCATATCTGTTTTGTCGTGCAGACCGACGGTTCAAAATTGGGTATCGCTGCGGTACTCTTCCCGGAAATCAGGGAGAACGTAGACCAATTGCGTGCGCTTCAAGGTCCCTTTCGCCAGTAGGTCTTCAATATTATGTTTACGAGTGTGAGGCCCTGGTGGTAGTATTCCCCCTCGAAAAGTTTGTTCGACGTCGATCACCGGGAACTTTGTCTTGAAACGGACAACCAAGCCGTAAGTGGGGTACTCGCCGGCCCAGGAACACGGGCGAATTGTCCAGCGGGCCATGGCATTTTTGCGTTTCGCTTTACCATCAGGCATATTAGGGGAACTGACAACGCTATGGTAGAAGCACTGAGTCGAATGTTCGAGCAGAGGTGCAGTCACCACAATAAGGAACAGGGAAGAAGGGAACCAGCTTGGGTTGCTGAGGTACTAACCGTGGTCCATAAGTTATTTTGTAATTAGGAGCACCATCAAGACCAAGACCCTGCTCTGTCTAAGACTGAACAAAATTTATTAAGCGGCAAATCATTGCCGAATATAACATGCAAAAGGGAATATTCTGTTATTAGAGCAATCGGGATAAGCAGACCAAGATTTGTGTTACGGAAGACTTGGTTGCCGCAATTTTCCATGGCTTTCATAAGTCTGTGATTGGAGGGCATTTAGCAATCTGTTGGATCCTTGGCCGGGTTAGGGAATTTCTTAGTTGACCTTGCTTGTATCAAGATATATAGCATTTGGTGGGACAGTGCAATGAATGTAAAATTGCTAAACCCAGTTCCAATATACAATGGAGGCTTTCACGACCAGATGGTACTGTTGTTGATAATTCTTCCGGGTTATATGGCCGTGGTCCATGGAATTCTTCCATTCCTAACGTTTAGTCCAATACTACATTGGACATCCTCAGAGGAATGGCTGGTCCTGCTGAGTGCGATCACTCTTACGCATGCACCAGTGGAAGAGATTATTGTGAATGTGGAAGCAGGGATTCGAACTCTCCCTAAGGCAACTGCTAATGCAATTCGTTTTGAAATCACAAGGGTCATATTCCATATTAAGCCATTGGAGAGCAATTTAACTAGGGAGGAGGGAAAGGCCCTCACGGATTTAAATGCGGAAGAAGGGATAGTTGTTCTTCCATCTGATAAAGGCAATGCCATTGTGGTGATGAACAAAGAGGACTGCAGATGTAAGATTTTGGATCCATTAGTGGCGGGACATTACAATAAACTTAGAAGAAACCCGACGGCTGTTATTTTGAGGAAAACTAATACGTTGATAAAGTCTTCTGCTTCCATTGCACACAAGGATAAAAACATTTTGCTAAGGACTGAAGCTAAGAGTCCCAGACTTTATGGTTTACCTAAAGTTCACAAAATAAATCTCCCTCTGAGACCCATTGTTAGTGCGATCGATTCCCCTACTTATCAAATATCTAGGTATCTAGGTACTCTTCTACAACCACACATTGGTAAGACTGATTCTTATGTTAGGGATTCACGTCATTTTATTGGGAAATTGAAGCTCTAACCATGGCTCCTGAAGACATTCTTGTCAGCTTTGATATTGTATCTCTGTTTACTATGATTCCGGTCAATGAAATTATGGTTCACATAACGGAAGTTTTCCCTGAAGATTTGACCCAGTTTCAGTGGGATGAGGAGTTTTATGAGCAAGTGGATGGTGTTGCCATGGGTAACCCATTGAGCCCTGCGATTGCCAATTTTTACATGGAGAAATTTGAACAATTAGCGTTGAATAAAGCAAATAAGAAACCATGTTGTTGGTATCGTTATGTAGACGACACATTCGTGGTTTGGACACACGGTAAAAAAGCCTTAGACGAATTTTTTCATTATCTTAATAGCATAAACCCTAAAATTCAGTTTACCATTGAAGTGGAAAAAGACCAGGCTATTTCGTTTCTCGATGTGTTAGCCATGAGACAGACCGATGGCAGTCTAAAACATAAAGTGTTTCGGAACAGCACACATACTGATAGATACTTACATAAGAACTTCAATCATCACCCACAACAAAAAAGATGTGTAATCAAAAGTTTAGTGGACAGGGCAAAACGGATTTGTACGCCGGAACATCTGGATACGGAACTGAATCACCTGAAACAGGCCTTCGAAAAGAATGGGTACTCAAACAAAGAAATTAATACAGTTTTAAGATCTAATTACAGCAGGCCAAAGGACAAGCATGGTATACAGCAATGGAAGAATACGGTGTCTACCATTCATTAGTAAGGTTACAGATCAATTCGGCAAAATTTTGCTGAAACATAAAGTGAAACCGATATTCAAACCTACCAGCAAAAGAGGACAAGTACTTCGTTCTTTTAAAGATAGAAGGCCACCATTATCATCTAGCGGTGTGGATGAAATTCCGTGTACTTGTGCAGGGTCTACATTGGTACTACGAAAAGAAGTGTGAATACGAGGGTAAAGGAGCGTAAAAGTCTTTGCCGACTGAGAAAAATAGATAAATCGACCGTTGCGGAACATGCACTTCAGTCAGGTGACCATGTAGTTAAGTTTTCTGAAACTACAGTTTTAAGTGCTACCTCGAACTATTATCCACGACTGTATAGGGAGGCTATTGGAATTTATAAACATGAAGATAATTTTAATAGAAAAGAAGAGGCCTTGAAATTAAGCGAGATATGGACAGAGGCGTTACAGAATCGATAAGTGATTTTTATCTATGACGGACTATTATCGATAGTTATATTTTATCTTGGACTAGTTTTCTCTCTGCTACTATGTGCAAGATAGACCACGCCCACTTTCCTCGGTATTTAGGCCGCTTTCCGACGCCCGACTCGTCAGTCGGCAGGACTCAGCAGGACCAGCCATACCTCTGAGGATGTCCAACGTAGTATTGGACAAAACTTTAGGAACAGAAGAATACCATGGACCATGGCCTTATAACCCGGAAGAATTATCAACACCAATTCCAATACTTGCAGGGGATTTTTGAAATCGTCCAGTGACCACTTTCTCATGAATACGCTCTTTGTTGATTACGTCCGCTCCTCCCATGTAATAGTGACAGCAACCGGTACATTCTGTTCATGTGTTGATGCCTGCTCAGATTAGTCTGGTTGGTACCAAGAAGTAGGGTGACTGTTGGGTGAACTGTTCTTCACTTGTCACCGATGTTTTTCTTAGTTGTCACTCCCTGTACCATTGCCGTACAATGATCCTGTCTTCTTTTCTACAACTGGTTACAGATTCTGCTTCGACAACGCACTATCTCATTCGACGACTATATCATACTGACCGAAACCATGATTTGGTGAAGGAGTGAACTACAATCTGCAGGCAGCCATTATTATTTTCCATTCTCATTCACTCCACAAGTGGGTTCCTTATGTACCATGGTTTAATTTGGCAGTCTACCATGAAGTCCTTAAAACCGCCCTCTTCCTTGATGTTTGCGCATGGTCTCAACTTTCCTTGGCCAATCTGTGGTCAGTTAATGCCCTGCTCCCTCAGAAATGGACACGTGACCTAATTTAAGAGAACTGGAAACAAGTGTGACGAAATATTAGTATCACACACTAGAGGCAGGTGCGCCGTTACAGTCAGGGGCAAAGCGAGTTAAAGGTGCCTGTTGGTGATAAGGTTTCATCCAAAACCTTTCTGCCGGGCGTGAATATATGGCCCCAATTTCTCATAAATTGGCACTGTGCTTTGCAGCACCTTGTGAGGTAATCCAGGTTCTTAAGCCAGTCACCTAAATAGTACGTAACATTGCTACTGGGAAGTTTTCTAGAGTACATATCTCCAAGGTCAAGGAATGGACGTAAATTCTCTGTTCCTCGTTTGACATAAATTAGCGGACGGGAGTTGTGGAGATTTTGATGTGGAATAGTGAGCTGTGGCGCTTGATTCGATATATCACTAGTGGGCTGGCTCCCGATCCTTGCATGGAAAATTGTGTGGCCGATGGTATGAAGCAAGTCCCACAGATGACGCGAGTGGTATGTCGGCATCGAGTGAGTCCACAGAATGAGGAAGCGGAGCTGCGCTATGGAGCGCAGCAGCAGTTGCGAACTTAGAGATGGTGCCGCGAGTGGCGTGTGTGGAGTCAAGGAGAGGGACTGTGTTGTGCCCTGGTCGGTGAGGTTGCCTGCCTGTGTGGTGTTTGGACGCCGGTCTCACTACTGGGAGGAGCGAAGACCTTCAGCTGCTGATTTTCATCCAGCACCTCTCGGTGACCCATGTGACCAATTCCAGTTTCTGAATGATAATGGGATGTTTACATGTAAAGGACAACGTCCTGCGGTGCTTTAAATTTATAGTGAAACTTATGGACAAGAGTTCCAGCATTTGTTGAGGCGTTATTAGTCTCCACTTAAGACAGCTAATGTTCTGAAGGAGTGTAATATGTGATAGTCAAAATGTTATATAGTTGTGGCTGTTAGACAGATCGCTTTGCTCTTATTAGCCCAATATTTTACCTTGAGTTTGGTGGCTATTATTAATGTTCTAGCAATAATATTCATTGCCTGGCTTTTGGTGGAGTCCCCAGTTTGTTGTAGCTTCAATTCAAAGCAATTGCTAATGTGAACAGGCAGTTTTTGTTTAGAGTAATGTAGGAACTTTACTCTCACTTCCCTTAGGTGGAATTGGTTTGTTCCCTCTTTGTAATTTTTCATCCTTGTATGCAACAATATGTTCATTTAGAGTTTTAGTGTGCCGTAGTTGAGTCCATCTGGGGGCCTGGTGATCTGGGTAGTTGACAGGCGGCAGTTTAGGGCAGATATCCGCTGCCAAGGCCGGTCACGGATCTGGTGCTGCTCCCTTAGTGACAGTGAGGTGCTGGTGTTAGAAAAGGCCGAGCCATCTCATGTCGGCCTAATGGCAGTTGGAGATAAGAAGTGTGAAACAGTAAAAAGTTTACTGTATGTACCTTACTCTCTTATACACATATGGCTTTATTCAGACGACCGCCAACGTTTAAATTCGGATCTTATTTCGCACTGATGTCTTGGTGTTTAATGAATCATTTGTTGAGCGTCTTCAATATGTTACACTTCGTGAACACAGTGGCGCATGTTTCTTAATTACAATTGTTAATGGGAAGGTTATTAACATAGTCTAGTAAGAGCCAGGTGCGTATTTTTCTAAAATTGCAAATATTGTGCAAATTGTTTTTAAAAGATAAATTGTTATAGACAGGTGGTTTAGTGAGCGCTAGGCGGATATTTTCTTAAGCCTAAAATTCATTTATATTCTTACGAACATCAGCTTTTTGGAGTACTGTGAAGAATATTAACTACAAACGGTTTACTGTGTACTAAATACTTCACTGGTGTATTTCATGCAGGAAGAAATTTGCTGCATTGGTCCACATATTCACTGGTTAAACTTGTACAAATGAATTATCGTCCAAACTGTGAATGATATTGCCGTTTCTGCTCAAACCATCCCACTCCATAGCCTTGTATTCTGAACTGTCCCTATGACCGCCCCAACCCCCCCCCCCCCCCTCGTCGTCACCACACACAGGGCACACTAGTCTTTGGTCAGTTCTTGTTTGGCTACCATGGGGCCTCAGCCTTTGCAGAAACTTTTGCCTTCTGTGTTGCATGTCCATGCTTCTGCTATCCTTTTTCTGCATCTTTGGAGAACCTGTCTGAGATATTTTTTGGAACATGTTCTGAATTTTCAGTAGCCTGGCATCGGAACAGGCCCCACAATTTTTTTTCTTTCTTTCCACTTCGTACTCAATCTCCTATTATTCATCCGCTTCAACGCCTGAGGTTCCTCTTTATTTGTTTCTCCTCCCTCCCTGGGTGCTCCTGAAAGCTAGTCCATGCTTCTGCCACGTAACAGGTGACTGGGTAACGCGTAATTCCCAGCCCTGGGTAGACACTTAGGGTCCGCATGTACTCCCTGGTACAGGACAGTCCCAGAGAGAGGTGACTGACTGCCTGAGCTATTACGAGGGTCACTCTATTTTTTTATAAATCCATCTTTTATTCTACATGTGTGACAGTTTTACAGTGTGTAGATACATCCTTCAGGCACTGTGATGTGTCTGTCAGCAGTCACCATTCCGTAAACTCTCTGCACATTGTCTGGAGTGTGTCCAGTACGAGACGTGCCACTGCAAGGACAATCCTTAATATTGCCGTGCCCTCTTTCATGACATAACCTGTTTGCCCAATGACTAACTGTACTGCGATCGACAGCAGCATCTCTATACACCTTTTTCAACCTCTTGTGGATGTTTCCCACTGTCTCGTTTTCACAGCACAAGAATTCTATGACAGCATGTTGCTTCTGACGAACATCAAGTGTAGCTGCCATCTTGAAGACATGCTGTGACGACACCACTCACGGGAACAGGTTGAACTAAGTTTGAAAACAAGCAGGAAGGATGTATCTACACACTGTAAGACATTCACACATGCAAAATGAAAACTGTATTCTTAGAAAAATAGTGTGCATTTCTTTTGGAGTGACCCTCGTACCTTCACAAATTTCCAACTGGCCCCTCTGTCAGGAGCTTGGGAGGTGTGACATGAGGTGTGAACGATCACCTAAAGTGGGCATGCCACCCCTCTTGGGGTGGGGGGCAGTTGGAAGCAGGACGCCATTGCATTTGAGACGCTGGCAAGCACGGAGGATTTGTTCACAATGAGCCAGTCACCATCTCAGTCTATATCTACTAAATGCAGGTGGAATGAAGATAAACATTCCCAGACTCTCTCAGCTTCACTTCAGGTCCTTGTGGTGTTACATACCGAAGAAGGTCATTCCTTTTCTACAGTTAATCCATTTAATAGTCAGAGAGGTGCTGATGCCGTTAGTTGCCCTGTGAAATCCTGCTCTCGTTTATGTAACGGCAATTTGCTTAGGAAGACTAATTGTGTTACTCAAGCCCGACGACTGGTGGCAGCTTCGCTCCTCCATGACTCACCTGTTCATGTTGAGGCCCATCGAAAGCTGAATTTTTCGCGTGTTGTTATTTGCAATCAGTTGCTCGATGATCTGACCATCGTCAATGAAGTCCATTAGGTAATGTAAAATGTTGATGCAACCTTAGTGGCTAAATGCACTCTTTTTCTCACGTTTAACAGGATAGTGCTCCCATCAATGATCAGAGCATGCTATGAAGTCATCAAAGTTCAACTGCACATTCCAATTCCGATGCGGTACTACCAGTGTCAACCTTACAACCACACTCGAAGGTCCTGTCGAAACAGAACAAAATGTGTTACTTGTGTTAGAGATGCTCCCGAGGGCGATCCCCCACCTCCTTCTTCCCACTATATCAACTGCAATGGCAACCATGCAGCATTATCCCGAGGATGTCACATGTGTCTCGATGAGGGGACCGCCTGTGAGATCTGGCTAAAGAAAAAGTCCTTATGCTGTCTCTCCCAAGCTGTTCGTTACTAGAAAACCCTGTGTTTTACCATCTGGCACTTACACTACTGTTCTTGCTACACCTCGCTCCACGAAAGACACATCCACGCTGGCTTGAGACCTCAAATTCTGCACCAGAGTTGTAAAATCGCCCAGTGTAACGGTAGCATCCCCATCTCCTTCTCTTTCCAGCTGTGCAACAAGTAACTATACCTTCACCTTTTGGGGCGAATTCACTGCTACACAATCGAGAGCCTGGAAAGGACAGAAGGAAATCTCCCATGAACACTTTTTACATCCCTCTGACCAACAAACATGCGAGTATTCCTCCGCCAACCGCAAAGGCTCCCAGAAATCTTACAAAGGCAAATGGTCTCTTTTGCCTAATCGACTATCCTCTACAACGGTGTCGATGGTGCGCACCGCCAACCGCTTTTCCGCCTTGAAACCCGCAGGCCAACCCAGTTAGGATGCTGATGTCTTTGTAGATCTCATGGAACAGAATCCTCCAGCCTCTGAACCCTGTAGCAGTGAGTCTTGGAAGGCTGGCACTCGGTGACTGCCGAGGTGACAATCCTTCATTTGTTTCCCTCCTCCGCTTTCCCTGTCGCGACTCTTCCCCAATGGAATGTTCACAGCATTAGATCCAAGAGGAAGGGATTACGGCTACTCTTGAAATCACGGGGTCCACTTCCTTTCTGCCTCCAGAAAACTAAATTGCGTCCTTGCAACTGCTTTGACCTCACGCATTCTTTTCCAGTCGGCTTACACCTTCCCCCAAGGACGGCATTCTGTCTCATAGGGAAGTCATGCTGCTCATCCAGGATTACATTTATAGTCAAACCATCTCAATGAACACCCAGTTGCATGCTGTTGCAGCCCATATTTTCCTTCCTCATTTAAACTTTTCTCTTTGTAATGTCTACATCCCTCCATCGTCAGGTGTTGAGCCATGCCGGTGTTGCAGCTATCGATATCCGTTCAGAGATGCTGACTTTTCGGCGCTTGTGTCTCGGCCGCGAGTTGGCGCGGCGGTGAGTGGGTCGGCGGCCGACCGGGAGAGGTTGTTTGGAGGTGGGGAGAAGGCGGTGCGACTGTCCGAGGAAGGGAGGTAACCCGGTCGGTGAAGAGGTGTTTTGAAAAGTTATTGTACAGGCGACAGTTGTAACGGTTGTCTCTTGAGGTGGTCTACACAGCCAAGCAGTTGGTGGCCGTTAAGCGATTACATTGTATTGGAAGACTGTACTGGCGACCTACTTCTCTGACGATTATTTCGCTGGCGTGATAAGGTGACATCATTCTGTTTATGTCTTTCACTGGCCACGCACTTTTCACCTTCCGTATTGCAAGTGCTCAGTTATGAAATTCTGTTAGTAATCCATGTTGTGGTCGGACACTACGCAATTTGTTGGACAATTCTAATCGAACTGTTATTGCTCGGTGTCTAGTGACGTCGGTATTCTGCCTTACCACCCGGGCCGTGGGGTTATTGTGTATAATGTTTTAAAACTGAGTGTTTAGTTTGTTCCAGACACTATTGTAGATCTTGAACTGTAGGATGTACCAAAGTACGCTAACTCCATGAGATACTTGTGCGGAGGTTTGAATGTCGGCACCAACCAAGGGCTCGATTTACCTAAGGATATAATATCATTCGGTGTTTTTTTGGGGCATCACGTGTGCAAGTGATCTCAATCGTTTACTTGAAATATCTCATCCGGACTCCTCTTTAATTATTACTTGTAAGCTATATTTAGCAGTCGCAATTTGTTTTAATTCTTGCGATACTGCTACCATGCCCTTTTATTTAAAGTTGTTTTAAGTGACTGATTTTGGTGTTATTAACACTGTATCAGACATTTGGTTGTAGCATGTAGTTGCTGCATCAGCACAAGCTATTGCTTGGACTATAATTGTTGACAATGTGTTCTACACCTGTGCCTAGGTGGTTGGTCTGAGCCACCCCTCCCAGGTGCACACAATGAGATGCGTCTGAGTTAACCGTTTGTGGTGGGGGGGGGGGCGTGGGGAGGGTCACGCGTAAAGTGAATTCGGACGCACCCACTGTGCTTCGCGCCCTCCGTCGGGCCGACAAATCGTGCCCGAGCGACACAACCAGGTGTGGCCCGCGTTAGCCGCTCCGACGGACGTTCATATCCGCACTTGGTCGATGCCGAGAGCTGGGAAATATTTGTGAGAGAAGTGTCTGATGTATATTATTTCCTGTCTAGTTGGGAGACCGTATGTAAGGTTACTGTTTGTTTTAAACGAATATATTTCTGGAAGGATTCAAAAATGTCTAAGTGAATTGACGATAGCCCTTTGGGAGTGCAGTATTTTCTATTTTCTATAAAAAGGGTATTATATTTCTCATTTGAAAAGTTGTTATACATTCATTGTTAACTAAAGCCAAGTGATAGGCTTCATGTATAAATGATCTCTCACTGGGAGTTTATTATTATAAATGTTATTTCTTCACTATTTTTAATACAAAACATAGTTACCCTTTCTTTTATAAACGAATATGTCTGGGAAAGCTTTTAAATCTGTCTCTAAGTGAATTTACGGTAGCCCTTTGGTCGTTCAGTGTATCCTATTCTTTGTAAAAGGATATTATCTTTCTGATTTGAAAATTTGTTACACTTTCTTTGGTTTTTAAAGCCAACTGAGGAGCTTCATGTACAAACGTTCTCCCACTTGAAGTTTATGACAACTGTTGTTTGTGTAGATTGACTTCCATAAATGCTGTGATCAATAAAAGGTGAATGCTCCTCTGCCCAAAGGTCCACTCCTTCCACATAGTCCTTTGGGTGTTTTATGATACGCCGAGGTAATACCGGTATAAGGTGTCACCGGGGAAGACTTCCTCCAGCTTATTGGTCAGCTGCCTTACCCCTTGTACCTGTCGTCTCGAGTGGTCTGTTCTCTTTGATATGTACTCGAGCGATCATTTCCCGTGTGTTATCCATTTACTCCTCCTACCCCACCAATGTGTAAACCCAACTGGCAGCTTTCTAAGGCTAAATAGGGGCTTTACTCCTCCCTGCCGATCTTCGCCAAGCAATATTTTCCCAATTCTCATGAACAGGTACAATACCTTACAAACGTTATCCTGACCGCCACAGAATGCTCTATTCCTCGCACTTTATCTTTACCTCGCCGTGTCCCGGTCCCTTGGTGGACTGAGGAGTGTCTCGACGCCATTTGCGCGCGAAGACGTGCTCTCTGCTTTCCTAACCCTCATCCTACAATGGAGAAATGCATCCATTATAAGCAGTTGCGTGTGCTGTGTCATTCTATTCTTAGGGACAGTAAAGAAGATAGTCGAATTTCATTTACTAGATCTTTTGGCAGTTCCACTCCCTCTTCAGTCGTGTGGGTCAACCTCCGGCGGCTCTCTGGGACCAAGGCCCATTCCCCAATTTCTGGCCTGACCATAAAGGATCTCACTATGGACCGCATTGCTCTCTGTAACACCCTACACCGCTATTTTTCGGAGATTTCGAGCTCTACCCATTACAGCCCTGCCTTTCTCCATCGGAAACGAGTGGAGGAGGCCCGGGTGATACCCATTTCTTCTCAGAATCGTGAACACTACCATGCTGCCTTTACTACGAAGAAGCTAAACCACCGCAATCTTCTGCCTCGGGGCTGGACGATGTTCTCATTCAGATGTTGCAGCACCTTTCTCTTGTGGGCAAGCACTTTCTCCTCCATACATAAAGTCGCATTTGAGCAGATTGCACGTTTCCCAGACACTGTCTTACCAATATCTAATTCCTGTAAGGACAAACACCTTCCTCCTACTTACCGCCCCATTTCTCTCACCAGGTGTGTTTGCAAGTTGACGGAACATATGATTCATGCCCAGCTGTTATGGTTTCTCGTATCTCGCAATTTATTAACCACTGCCCAGTGTGGATTCCGAGCGAGTCATTGTGCATTCGACAATCTCGTCACTCTGTCAGTCTATTTCATTTACGGTTTTCTGCTGAAACACCAGATTGCGGCTGTGTTTTTTGATGTGGAGAAAGCCTAAGAGACCTGCTGGACGACTGGTGTCCTCTGTACTCTATACACTTGGGGTTTCCGACGTTGCCTGTCCTGTCTCCGTCAGGAATTTTTAAAAGACGGAGTTTTCAAGGTCCGGGTAGATTCTGCCTTGTTGGACACCTTCATGCAGAAAAATTGGGTGCTTCAAGGTTCTGTCCTAAGCGTCGTCCCCTTTGCTGTAGCCATTAAACCTGTTATGAACTGTCTCCCACCGGACATCTCTTTCTCCCTTTACGTCGACGATTTTGCTATCTGTTGCATTTCTCCTCGGACCTGTCGCCTTGAGCGTCGTTTTTAGCGATGTCTTTACTCGTGGAGTATCGACTACGGTTTTCGCTTTTCTACTGACAAAACAGTTTGTATGGGTTTCTTCCAGGGTCTTTTCGCCTTGGGCCCATTACCCTTACGTTCGCTGAAATTACGAAATTCCTGTGACTCATTCGTGATATAAAACGTCCTTGGTCCTCCCATGTATCTGATCCGACCGCACACTGCACCCGCTCTGCAGTGTCCATGTCGTAAGCAGTACTTCCTAGGGAGCGTATGGGACCACTGAACTCCATTTGTATCGATCCATTGTCCGTGCGAAACTAGACTATAGGTGTTTCGTCTATGCATCTGCACGTCTTTCCATCTTACACCGTCTGATTACACTCCACAATCGTGGAATCCGTTTGGCCTTTTACACTACCTTGGTTGAGAGTCTCTATGCTGAAGCTGCTAAACTACCTCTCTCCTACCGCCGTGACTTCTCCTCTGCAGATACGCATGCCGTTTGTGTGCCGTGCGTGGCCACCCATCCTGTGCCTCCTCCTTCGATGACTCCTTTGACTGCAGTATGCAGCACGTCCCTCCTCTCTGCTACCTCCTGGAGTTCGCTCTCGGCTATTGCTCCAGCAGCTCAACAAGACGCTACTTGCCACTTTCCCGATTGGTGTGAACCCTTCACCACATTGTCTACGTACGGCAACCCGTGTTCACCTTGGACTTAATTCACTTCGTAAGGAAACTACTCCAGATTCGATCTATCGCTGTAAGTTTCTCAACACTAGCACAGAACTCACAGATAGTACATTTGTATACACTGATGGCTCTCGTACCGGCCATGGTGTCGGGCGTGCCTCAATCAGTGGCACCGACGACTTTCTGTATCGGCTTCCGGAACACTACTCACTATTTACAGCAGGACTCTTCGCCCTGTATGAGGCCACACAGTACATCAGGCGACACAGACTTTTCAGTTGTCATCTGCTCTGACTCCCTGTACCCTTCAGAGCTTCTAACTACTGTCCACCGTCCACCCTTCAGTGCAACCGGTCCAAGAAAGCTACCACTTGCTCCCTCTTGAGGGAACCATCGTGACGTTTATGTGGGTTCCTGGTACGTCGGTCTGACGGGAAATGAGGACGCTGACGCTGCTGCCAAGCCTGCAGTCCCCCTACCCCGCGCCGCTAGCTCTTCCATTCCTTCCCATGATCTCCGCGTTGCCATCTGTCAGCAGTTGGTATCACTTTGGCACCACTGCAAGTCTTCCCTTCATGGCAACAAGCTCCGGGGAATAAAAATATCCTAACGGGCTTGGCTGACGTCCTCTCGGCCCTCTCGTCGCGAAGAGATCATTTTAGCCAGATTCCATATTGAAGACTGTCGTTTTAGCCATCGCCATTGGTTAAGTGGAGATCCCCCACCGCTTTGTGCTCGTTGTCATCAGCCATTGACAGTTCGCCATTTACTGACAGAATGCCCTCTTTTTAAACCACTTTCGTTCTAATGTATGTATGCCGCCTGAATTACCGGCCATTCAACCGAGCGACGCGCGAGCTGCCACATGCGTATTACTTTCTATCCGTCACAGCAGTATGGCGAAGCACATTTAATCTTTAGTTCGGAACCTCCACTGTCTCTACTGAGCATTTTATTGACCTTTCTCCTTCTTCTTAACGTTCTTTCCTCCAATCGATTGAGCTTAACGTGTAGTCATTTTCAAGTCCTTTTTCGTATATGTGTACTAAGGTTCTGACATGGTCGCGTATGACCTTGGTTGTTTTTTCGCCCTAAAATAAAGCAAAAGAAACCTATGACCGTCCTTTCATTTAGCAATTGTGAAGCATTGCCGGATTCACTAGGGCATTATATATGTAATCATTTCTGTACGTCATTCTCGTATTCACAGTGCCGGATCAGCACACGGAGACCAAAATTGGAACAAATTTTTTTCAACCAACATTGAATAACTGTTAAATTCGTGGTTTTTTGATTTTATCCTTACACCACTTCTGATGTTACTGACTCTATTGCTCATTAAGTACTGACACATTAATTGATAAACATGCGTATGCACTTCTGTTCTCCGCTGTTAGTCGAGTCTGTTGAGTAAACTGTAAGTGGAATGTTACATTCACATTTGGCGAAGTGCAATTACGCCGCTTATTGCTAAACTATTGTATTTCTGTTCTTTTGTGGTAACATACGTTTATCAGCAGATAAATTACTATCTATCAGGGCTGACATATTAACACGTTGGGCTGACTTCATGAAACCAGGTTTCTAGATGGTACAAAATGATAAATGTGTATTGGGATATTTTTATCGTTTCTATTTGTGTTTAGTTGGGAGAGGCAAATGTTCGTGTGCTTCCCTGCAAAAGGAACATGTAGTTCTGTTGAGTGGTCAACTGTGAGTTGCTAGGCCACTAGTTCCCGTAGAGAAATCCTTCGTCAGGTTCGTGGCATTTAAGATGCTTTTGAATGTTATTAGGAGTGTGATACTTCGATCTTGTGGAATCGGTACTAACTTAGTTATACATTAAAAAAGCATTTGTGATCAATAATTTTTGAAACTGAACACTGTATTTAACGTTGGGGTTCGCTGTGTGGATATCTGTATTGAAGTTCTGCAGGCAAAATCCTTTCCTTATGCTGATTATATGAACTCTATTACTGTGGATCAAACGTATATAATTGTACGGAACCTTAGTCTAAAACTTTCGACGATTATAGACTGTAGATATGTTTTTCCCCGTTGGTGGCTATATTGTCTGTAATGAAACTTATTACTGGGTTGCTGTGGGCTGTTGTAATAGGCAGTTTAATTAGAATGGAATCCTATGAGTAACTTTGATTGCCAATTTCATCGTTGTAATTTGCAGTGATAAGTCGTAGCTAGAATAATGGAGCAGTCCCCATCCTTCAATCCTCTCGCCTTCCCAGCACCCTCCCATCTCGATTATGTTAACTTTAATTTTGACAAAGTGGAGTTTATAATCATCTTCATATTTCTTAAGAATATTAAATACTTTGCAATCCATTGATCTGATGACTTGATTCATTTGCTTGGAGAAAGTGTATACTGGACTTTGTAAATGTTGTCGCATGAGCAACTTGAAGCCACAAAGCTGAACTGTTTCAGATTTCTAATACTGATTGTCTACTACTTGTGTTCAATATTAACGCCTTGCTGAATTATCACCCTGCGCTTTAGTGCGCACTTGCACTGAAACTAATGCTATGTTGTAGGACGTTCGGTTGGATTCAGCTCAATGTTCTTTATGTTACTTCAGTCCCCAAGTTATCCCTCATTAGAACTTTGTTTGCAAAATTTCTGCATTCTACAGGGGATGACATTCCCATGTTACAACAGACTGCACAGGACTACAAGGAAGTGTTACAACCAAACAGGGTAATAGCACTTGAGGACGACAATCTTAAGCAATATAACAGTCATAGACCAGTAGATAAGAAGTGAAAGACCAAGACGATAGAATCTATGGAAGAAGGGAACAATCTGAGTTACATCATAGGCTAGAAACTGCTCTAGAAATAATGTTTGAGGGAACAGAAACGGCTGATGAAGTTGTTACTGTTGTAGCCCAACTGGCTATTTGCTGTAAGCAGAGCTTGGATAGCCCAGTAATCTGGACTCCAGTGGTTGTGACTGAGCTCACAGTGTGTTGGGAGCACCTGGCGACCACAAGGCACATGTCAAACCAGGGTTAAGAGATGAATCTGCGGTAAGATTATTTTCAGTCTATATACAACATGTTTGTCACGTCTTTCTATGAAGCATTTGCATAACGATTGGAATTTACGATACCCAGTATTTTATGGCGCTTTACGGTAAGTTCGTTTATTTGGATAAAAGCGTGTGGGTCCTGAATGTGGCAAAATGATTCGCCAAGACCAGTTGCTTTCAGGATAAAATAAAATATCTTAAAGTATACGGGTGTTGGTGAAGTTTATTGACACTGAAATGTCATTGGTGCTGTTGACAGTGGATTATTAATAAATTAGGAGCCAGCAGTCCAAAGTTCAGTGAGGAGAAGCAACTCCTCACCTACAGCGGTTTCGTGCATGCTGTCCCAACAAGGAGTAACGTTTCAAAACCGAAATTTTATTTCTGCAAACTAACATGTATCTGTTTCTGTTACGAGATGACCATCTCCGATGACCTCAATGTCAATGGCAAGTTAAACACTAGTGTTAGAACCTTTTGAACTTACGCATGACCAAGTGAAGACCTCAGTGTGTGGTAGTGTGGAGGTACCACATTTCCTGATATTCTGGTATGCAGTCTAAAATATCTAGTGTTCCTGCTTATGTGTTAGTTAAGTTTCTTTGATTAATATTACCACAAATTTATAATTTCTTCTGGTTTTCCAGGCGCCAGTGGATTTGGAAGACTTGGACTCGGCTGTTGCACAATATAATTATTGTTATTATAGTGGCAACTTGTAATGAGGGATTTAGTATTCTTGAGGAGTACTATGGATGAGAGTGTACAATAATGTTAATTATGAGGACGAGTGAGACAGTGTGCAGTGCTGGAAAGATCACGATGACATTAGAGATGTAGTTACCATATGTAATACACATATACATATATTTTCTTACATTTCGTTTATACTGTTGTGACTTGGCAAGACAGCCAAGCCACTAGGAGGTGAAGCCGAAAGGCACGCGTTTAAGCTCACGCAGGCTGGCGTGAGGTCTGGAACAGTAAAAGGATTTGAGTCTAGCAAATAAAGTACGTAGCTGTTGGAATACTGAACTATCGTCTCGGCAAATGAGAGCGTAATTTGTCAGTGAACCATCGCTAGCAAAGTCGGCTGTACAACTTTGGCGAGTGCTAGGAAGTCTCTCTAGACCTGCTGTGTGGGGCGCTCGGTCTGCAATCACTGACAGTGGCGACACACGGGTCCGACGTAGACTAACGGACCGCGGCCGATTTAAATTTTAACACCTAGCAAGTGTGGTGTCTGGCGGTGACACCACATATACACTAATGAGGTAATTTTCTACATACATTGCGCAGTTTCTTCTTTGAGTGTCAGGTCTGATTTGATGAATGACAAGTTACATCGTATGATTTTTGTGAATGTTTTGATGTAGTGGTATTAGACTTATATGAATAATGTATGTTATAATGAGATGATGCAGGGAAACAACTTTTGTTTGTTGTGAAGCTGACACAGTGACACTTGTTTATGAGTGCATTTTTTCTATTAGTCAGCAGCTCCAGTACATGCTGAGAATCATATGTAAGAGGATTTTGGCAAGTTATGTTTAGCCTTTAACGGATGTTTTATTTAATGATGTTTTGCTTGAATGAGCGACATTTTCTTTGATAGAATCCAATCCATTTGCAAGTCGTGTATGCACGATCTGACATGTTGTGGATCTTATATTTTCCAAAAGTTTCAATTAGAGCTGTGTGATTACACAGTTTTCTGCTTGAAGAGATGCTGCAGTCCTAGTAGGCTGGAAAGTGAGTTTTGATTTGCAGTGGTTGTCTTGGTTTGTGAGATTAGTATATGATGTGAAAAATACCTCGTTTGGTCGATACGCTCTGAGGATGAAAGTGAATGTAATGTGTAGTGAGTTTATCATTTTAGCGCCCAGCGGCTCATTCTGACTGTGTGCATGATGAGTGTAGCAAGCTCAAGGTCACTCCTGCCAAGGCAGTGCACATTTTGACATTTATTTTCTGTGCTGTTTCCTGCTCGGGTTCTGTCCTATGTTTAAATGTATGTAGCTCTGTTACAATCACTGTCTTGGTATGAGAGTTGTTTAAAAAGGTTGGACATATACGAGAAAATCTGTACGTCACATAATACAAAAGTAGAATGGTTCATTCGGTTGCGTGAGACACATTGGGTGGTATCAAGGGAAGTAATAACTCTGATTAAGGTCTCGATATGGACGTAGTTTCACTGATGCTTGACTATGTTTTACGATGATTTCTGCAGGCCGTCGTGGCGTATCAGACTCTGATGGTCCCATTTCTCTATGCAACAAAGCGAGTAGTAGTCATCTTTATGTCCGAGATTAACACTAGTATAATTTTTGTAGCGGTAGCTTTTTCGAGCTGCAGTAACTCATAATTGCCGTGCGATAGAAGACAGCGACGAAACACCGTTTACATTCTCCTAGGACAGATAGTGTTTGTGGCACTCTTGTGTTGCCACGTCCTGTTGTTGGTTCCTGTAGCTCCGTGTCGTATTGCCGCCGCTTTGTCAAACTTCCGCGTTCTTTTGAGAAACATTGCCTCTCTTGCAACATTCTGTGCCCACTAAGAACATTCCAGTTGTTGCTCCAGAACTTTTTTCTCTTTCACTTAAATGCAGTGACTTTTTATACCTCAATAATTACAAATTCGTGCAATTTACATCTTGATCTAAGAAAAATCACTTGTCTTGCTATTAATAATTATCCCTTGCGTGAAAGTTAAACGTAGTGAAGAAAATATTGCAGTTTTGTCTCCTTCAGCTTCCACCGTTGGGAGGATATATAGACTTGAATACGTCCGTCTTCGTACCCCTTGGCTGTGTTGTGCAATAGTAAGCAAGGAAAGATTTTCAAGCAGAGAGGTCTCATCATTCACAATACTACAGAGTTTTAATAGCTATCTATGGTTAAGGTAAAAGTTAATTTAATAGGCATGAATTTTACAAGCTCGTAATCAAAGTAACACAGTTACCGATCTTAGTGTAGAACAGTCCATATTCATCAACACTGCTGTAATAATTATAGCACACTGTTTTCTTTTTGAGAACGCTTCCCAGAAAGTTAACAAAACCACGGTATAAGTTGTAATGAAAGACAATGAGGCCACCAAAATCCTCATATCCAAAGGAACGACACCGTAAAGTCGGTGAGATGGACTCTGGCTGCGGGCCTGGCGGCAGAAGTGGCGCAGCTCTACAGTTTCTGAGCAGCGGAGAGTCGAACCCAGGAGTAGTCGGCACACGACGGGAGCTGTCTGCGCCGCCTCCCTGGACAGCGCGTGCGAGGCCGCTATCACCATTGACAATTGCGACAACTGCCACGACAGAACCAAAATATATACCACCTCTGGCCGTCTATGCGGCAGTGATAAGGTTATCGCCACAACGTTCCAACAAATAGTGCACAGTGCTGTCACGATGAATGAAACCAAGAATGTCTCATGTGCCGAAAGAACCTCCTGGGACAGGTGGCACAGTGCGGAGTGGACTCTCCTCAGTTTCCGGTAGCGGTCTGCAAGTGGTCGGCTCTGGCATCTCATTTGATCCGAACCTCCCAGACACTGGTTGAGTTGACTTAAGTCGTCCTTCACCAGAAGAACAGGTCCCACGTACCTGAAAACAGCTGTTGGTACAACACTATTTGTGAACAATATGGGGAAAAATGACCAGAGGGTGCCGTTGCTCGGACAATCCAGCGTAACAACAGCTATAATCAGAGCAAGAGACATGACGTAAACTGCAACGCAGGAGATCTTTACCGCCCCACTGGAGGTACGATGAGACTCCAAGACGCCACTGTCCCGATAAGACAGCAGAGTGAGGATCCTCTGGTACTTGCGGGTGTTCAGAAAAAGATCTGCGACGACAGTCATCACGGTGGTAGCGAAGCGTGTCGTGACATAAGCAACCAACCACACAAAGGTGATGGAATCCTTTTTTCTCGCGTCCACAGCTTGCAACCGGTTTTCCACAGGCGCTATTATTACTAGGCTCATGACAAGAACAACAGCCGCGTATAGCGTTCCAGCACGTGTCCTCCGTAGCTCAGACTTCTCAGTGTCCACTATGAACGGCGTCAGCCCGGAAACCCTGCAGATGGCGTGGTATGATGCTGCAGATGTTAAGAGGTCTCTTCTATTCGTCATGTCAACATCGGCTAGCACTCCAGTATACCTCTGTTGCCTGAGAAGAAAGAAAAAGTTATGCAGCTGTAGTAGGCAAGATGCTCGCATTACATAGAGAATTAATCTATAATTTTCTACATAGAACTAATTAACAGAGAAACTCAGCCATTAACACTTCTACGACAAATGATTTTTCCTGAACTCTTGTTTTCACGAACGATTAGGAGAATGATAGAGTAACCATAGGCATGATTAAAAACACCGTCATAGTCATTATTTTCCGACATCTGAAATCTTTACAAAGGTACAACAGTTATGACAAAACAAAAACTTGACCAACCAACACAGTTGCCGCATCTCTGCACATCGCAAATTGTGGGAATTGAGAACTCGAATCACCCATAACTTGAGTATGACAAGTATGTAAGTATTGGTTGTTTTATCGCAAAGTTCTTATGTTCATTTAATAAAATTAATGAGAATGGCCTCGCCGTAACACGTTTATTAATTACTACAACTATTATTATTGCTACATAAAAACCACCTATCAAGCACATTGCAAAGTCTACTCTTCTGAATGTCTTTAAGGAGTCTTGCTTGCATCTCAGACAGAACCTTAAGTATTTAATAATTGTGGGTTAAGTAACTAAATAAATGAAAATAAATAAGACAGTAAAGAAGGAAAAATAAGAGGAAATAATGGATAGTTATGGGGAACAGTAGAGACCTCTCATTATACACGTTAGAGATTGCCACTTGAAGGAGTACTGTCGACAGTCATCAAGATAAGCCTAGCAAACCTAAATCATCTGGAAGAATGAAAATTCATGTTCCGTTCCTCCCATATACAAGTTTAGCAACTCAAATTTTTCCTGAGCTTTTTTATTATCATGTTTCCTTGTTACCGTAATGCTGTCTTTTATTTTACTTCTACTTACGTGTAGCTTTTAATATCCGTTTAGTCGTCTAAAGTGCTATTTAAGTTAGATCTAAATAGTTCATTTTATTATGATGTTCACTCTCAGTTGTAAATCAATTTTTGCATGAAATCAAATAATGGCATAACAGCAGTACCATATAGAAGAGGCATTGAGTTGCAGACATGCACAACGAGAAAATAGCCTAAATACCGAGCTTAAAGACGAAGTTCTTCTTCAAAAATAGGAAACACACACATACTCACAGAGCTACAGTTCACACAGTAATGGCCATTGTCTCTGGACACTGGAGCCTGACTCACGTTAAGTCGTGCTCCAGCGCCTGTAGACAGTGGCCATGTCTGTGTGGATTGTACCTGTGTGAACGTGGGCGTGTTTCCTTTTACAGAAGAATTTTGTTCTGAAGCTCAGTATGTTAGCAGTCTTTCGGATGAAACCTCTTTGTGACTCATCGCCTCATAATGTGGTGAGTAGCGATGTATCCTTTCCATACTGTTCATATTTTTGGATTATTTATTCAATTCAATGGAGTATATTTATTTTTCTCATCGCTCTTGTAATATTAGTGTGTCATCTACAAAGAATTTTTTATCCATTTGGGATTGTTATAAGGAAATTAGTTCTCAATATGGCGCAGTAAAATATGAGCTAGTAGACCAGCAAGATAGTGTCACTTTACTGAACCATATTCTAGTACATGTATTTGGTTATTTAACTTGGAATAGTTATGGGAGAGTTGTAATCCTAGTAAAGCAATGAAATTCGTCTACTACTATTGCGTTCCTCTTATGATACGTCGGTGTATTATGTTCGACAACTTGAATGGTCTCTTCAATTGTTCTGTTGGTGTACATGGTGATAACATAAAAAAATTATGTTTTAGGCGGGATAAGATGTCGACGTCTGTAGCTTTTTATATCACTTCACTCAAACTTTTCACTGTATGCTGACTTTTGTATGTACAGCCTGAGTAGGTGTATACAATACCCTACATTTGCGGGTCGGTTCATCATGGGCAATACTTTTTTCTCTTTTCTCAAGTAAATATTTAGTACTGTTTAGGGATTTTTAATTATGACAGGTGTCAAATGGGTGAGTGTTTTTGCTTTCTTTGCAAATGTTACTTTCGCTGGAGACTCGATGATTCTTTTTATACAGACTATGTTGAATACTACTCTTCCATTCTCTTGTCAGTTACTATTGCACTGTTAGTGTCTATTTTTTCACAAATCTACTCATATTTTTAATATTTTGAAATTATCAAATAATATAAAACGTTCTTCTCAAAATTCCAAGTTGAGAATAAGTATCAGAGCTTACAACAAAACACAATTTTGTCATTCTAGGGGAAAACGCTGTAAATTCACCAATTCAGGAGTGCATAAATTAAAATGCGGTTGCCATGGGATAACATACACAGGACTAACAGAAATATTTCGAAACAGTATTCATAGAAGGCGTGAAATTCACTGCCATGAAACTGTCTTCATCTGGTTCACACCTTCAGCTACAGAAACTCAGGCAGTGACATAACACAATGGCTGGCAGTCCCAGCCACTGGTGAAAAACATAGGCAACTAAATATTTTAGATGAAATATGAAGTTTCACATGTTGGACAAAACATCCTGTCATTGCTTGGAACAAAGAGACGGAGTGAAAGAAATTCATCGAACTTTTTCGAATGCTTTTATAAATGTCTGTTGTTGAAATACATTCCCATGTAAGATATTGTCTTAACAAAGATAACATACAAATGATTTTGTAGAATCTGAGATCATTCAAGGTAATCTTTACCTTTGTATATAAAGTACTTCACGTTTGACAATTAAATATTAACCAAATCTATAGGGTGAGTCAAAATTATGTGAAGAATCTTAAAAATGGTTCAAATGGCTCTAAGCGCTATGGGACTTAACATCTGAGGTCATCAGTCCACTAGACGTAGAACTACTTAAACCTAAGTAACCTAAGGACATCACACACATCCATGCCCGAGGCAGGATTCGAACCTACGACCGTAGCAGCAGCGCAGTTCCGGACTGAAGTGCCTAGAACCACTCGGCCACAGCAGGCGGTGAAGAATCTTAACTTTGTCCCGTTTTTTAATCCAGATTGTTAGAGCCTATTGCTGATAGACTCTCATTTTTGCAGAGATGAATGTTTGCAAGCTTACTGGAAATTGTGCTGCCGGCGAAAAAAGTGGCGAAGGTTTGCAGAACGATTTCGAAGTAGACGGTCACCAACTCGTTTACCAGATGGTTTGTAGTAACTGGATTAGTAGCAGACAATTATCACTAAACTGTACTGTTGAACGTTGAATGAGTGCCTTAATCGTGTTGATAAGGTTGGGACCCTATTCTCCCAAAAAGTATTCACATAGTTATGACTCACCCTGTATATTCTGAATACCACAGACATGTGCTAAGGTGATAACATGTAAATTATTAACATAGGTTTTTGGCATATGCTAAAAAGTATACATAACTTGATTCTCATATGAAAATTAACTGATATGTGACACTGTACCCCAGAGGTAAATGTATTCTTCAGCGCCAGTGCCACAGTTAGTGGGTGTGTGTCTCAATTCGAGTCTGGAAATAAATAAGAATACAATATATTGGACAATTTATGACAGTCTCGTTCTCTTACCAGTCCCTGACAAGTTTGTTCTTCTACCCTTATTATATTTGCACATTCCATTCATCTTTCGTATCCCAACAAATAACAAACTTTTTCCACTTCAGTTTTATTACTCTGCACCTTACAAGATAAAAAGTAATTCCACAGGGCAAAGCATCATATTAACATTAATACAGCACACTCGTCCCGTCAAGAGCGAAGACCTCAATCACTTCTCCTGCACAGAACTGAAATACCGCGTATCTCCTAGTTCTTCCTCTTCACTTCTTCCATTTACTAGTTCCCTAGGGGATCGACATTGTTACGTGGGTTGAAGCAATGTTGGTAACTGTTGGTGACTGGATACCCTTCTTGACGCCACCACTCCCTGTGGACAGAGTCTGCTTACCAGATCTGTCTGCATCTAGTGTACAGCTCATGTTCAAGTGTGAGAAGTTTCTCCTAAATGCTTACGTAGCAGGTATATGGCGCGGGACAGAGGCTGCTGGCCAGTATTTATCTCGGTTGATGTGGGGAACCGCATAAAAGCCACCTCTGGGCTGGCTGGCTGAAGAGCGAGGAGCATTCGATCTGAGACTGGGTCACCTTCACGGCAAACTGAAGCGGTGCATTAACGCACTCGGATATCCGGGTGGGTACATTTCTCCTTGTTACTACACGCTAGATATCTATTATTACCGGCATAAGTATCGCACCTCCTTTTACAGGCAAAATTTATCCCAACACTTTTCTACATCATCATTCCATACCCATAGCTGTCCACACTGTTTGTAGCACACACAATAATTTTGCAATTAGCTCTGTTCCTACATTCATTCAAAGTAGCTCCCTTGTATTATGTGGTACCTTACCACATAAACTAACCTTAATGACTATGCATGGAATTTAATTCGTTTTTCCTTTATGACAGATAAACTCTGAAACTATACATCATTGACAGTAGTTTCCTCTAATAGTGACAATGGTTCCCAGTTTCCACCATGCGTCTCCAAATATCAACTTTAGCATGATGTGCAGGACCCTTCACCTCTGTGGGGCTACACTCCCTGATCCCCAACCTTTGCATCGTTCCACTCCTACCTAAAAGCATAACATTGCTGATTCTCGTGATTGCACATTATAATCCTCAAACCACAGAACGTGTAACGTGTAAGGTCGACTCACCACTGACATATGAACCTTCTGTCTGTTGTGCTAGTCAAGAAACGCCCCATTTCTTACAGCATCAAATATTACTGGGAACGTCACTCAGTGGATTTGAAGTTGCCACTCTCATTTAACAGTTGATTATTTGCACTTCATCTTCTACCATTGTAGGTCTTACTCCTTCAGTCCAACTTCCAGTGTTCCACTTGCCCACATTTTATACGTTGTGGCTGGCGACATTCCTTTCACATATGACCCAAACGTTCTCAGCGATAGAAATTCACATCAGTAGAGGATGCATATCTCCTATCGAGGACCTTTGTCGCTATACCTATTTCTTCCAGTATACTGGGTACGTGAACAGGATTAGTCAGGTCCTTCAGAAATACTTCACTCACCATCCTTAACGCACTACGTGGTAGTCTGCATAAGAACGCCACTATTTGTTTATGTTCTGCTTGCTTTTGAATGATTCCATTTGCCTCAACATTATCTCTACACTAATGTGTGTGTGTGTGTGTGTGTGTGTGTGTGTGTGTGTGTGTGTGTGTGTGTGTGTGTGTGTGCGAAATCTTATGGGACTTAACTGCTAAGGTCATCAGTCCCTAAGCTTACACACTACTTAACCTAAATTTTCCTAAGGACAAACACACCCATGCCCGAGGGAGGATTCCAACCTCCGCCGCGACCAGCCGCACAGTCCCAGACCGCTCGGCTAATTCCGCACGGCCACTGGGAGGTATCAACATGGATCCTCCATATTTTATCTACAGGTTTCGACAGACTCCTTCTGCTTTTGTGATACAACGTTGAATGTCTCTGGTAGAATCTCGTGTTATCCAGTTTCTTATACCATTGTACCCACTTTTCTTGAGTTCCTCAAACCTAGCTTCTTAAGCCATCGTGGTAACGCAACTTGATGATCTTTAACAACTGCGCATCAGTCCAGAATCCCGTATTAGCAACCGCTAGTAGATTACCTACAAATGCCAATACATCCTCTCCTGCCAGGAGCAGTCCAAAAGACGAGATTATTTCCTCCTTTGCTGTACTCAACTCTTTATGTACTTCTTTATTCTCTTCTCTTAAATAAGCTAGGTGCTGCTACAAGAACTGATGTGCTTCCTCAGTGGTAACTGTCTGTGTTGCTCATTCAACCATTGCGTGGTTTTTATACAATAAAGATAACAAAACTCGATCGGAGAAAACAGTAAATACCAACATGAAGACTTAATATATAGGTAATAGTAAGATTCAAGCACTATTTCCAATGCTTGTTGCGGGCCATAAGCCATTCAGACTGATGTCGCAGCCATTGTGACCATGCCTATGGCATGTACAACACATCACCGGGGCTGATAGTGTACAGGAAGCACTGTAGCCTAACAGTTTACATGGTGCACACCACACAGGACACATGCCTTGATGTTCCTCCCCAGTATTCTCCCAAAACTAAGGCACCCTAATGTGTGACTCTGGCATACTATACGCTACCCTTAAATTCCAGTGCCAACTAAAGTTTAACCATCACACTTGCCATCAACCCGAGAAGGCGAAAGAACAGTCTCTGGACTGGCGCTACAGTCGTGATGACGACGTGTGATGCGACTGTAGACATGTTCCAATAATTCTGTCATCATTTGTGGCGATGGCTCCAGCACTTCTCACAAGAGTTGTAGTGGAACATGGGGATGGGGCTTGGATCAAGTACCTCACTACCAGTTATAGTGATCATTAGCGTTGTTTACCCAGATGGAGGATTTGAAGCCAATTGGATGTGAACTGGTAACTGCTTCCATACGTTGAAGCCTGCTAAGAGTCTTAGTAATGACTGTTTCTCAATGAAAGTATCAGAGAAACATACAAGCCACAATAATACAGTGAGGCGGTGAAGAAAGTATGGTCGTTTCTTATAAGATATTAGGAACTCATTGTATCATACCTATACTGGTTGAGTTGCTTTAGGGGAAGAGAGAAAACAGCGAGGTCATCGATCTCATCGGATTAGGGGAGGATGATGAAGTAAGTCGGCAGTGCCCTGTCAAAGGAACCATCCAGGCACTTGCCTGAAGCGATTTAAGGACATTACAGAAAACGTAAATCAGGAATGAACCGCCGTCCTCTCGAATGCAAGTCCATTGTGGTAACCACTGTACTAACTCGGTCGGTTGGCTATATTCTAAGTACTACTAATATGCTGCTGGGCATTAAAAACAGTAGAACAGGAAGTATAGCAAATCATTTAATTCTGTTTGTAGTGAGACAGAACGAATACAGTATGGCAGACGAATATTTGATCAAATTTGTTCATTATTTGAGGACACACAAGGTACAGAGTGGCGGCAGGATGGGGCTAGTATTCTGGTACCCTGCTACCGATTATGGTGATGGTGAGTATTTTTTGTTTGGACAGCAGAATTAGAGGCAAGGGATGCCAGTTGGTAAGTCAGGGAAGCGTGGCAGAAACATTCATTTATTTATTCCATTAGTTATAGCGGATGTGTTGTCGCTCTCAGCAACGAGTGTCAGACGTTGGCCCTAGAGTGTTAGTAAAGGGCTGAACTCAGCAAGCAGCCTTCACAAACAGGCCAGTTTACAGTGTCGTTAGACCCAGGTGAGGAGTCGTGGCGTCAGTACTTCGGCAGGTGGAGAAGTGCAGAGTCAGGCTCCTGGCCCAGGGTCACTCTCCTAAGGAAGGAAGGAGACGTAGACGCGATACAGTGAGTGCGCTGAGATATCCAGCGTGGGCAGCAACACAGTGGCCTGCAGAACAAGCGACCCAGCAAAAGAGAGCAGCCGAGTGTGCAGGCAGTAGGGACGGAGTGACTCATCAGCCGGTCAGTCTGAGGTGAGAACCCTGATCTCTCGGCTGGGCGTCGTAAAGTCGCCAGCAGTCAGCCAGTGGGTGGTCCCCTGGCTGAAGATGCCAGGTCGACGCTCTGCAGCATCGGACCTAGACCCGGCCTGTAGCAGCTAATGGAGGCCACGTCCTGTAGTGGCAGCCAGATGAACCATATCTGGCTGGTGAGGGGCATTGACGATTTCTCGAAATCTGCCGGCAGTGGCTAATGCTGCCTGGCAAAAATGGGCAGCATTGATGGAGGTTTTACCCACGAATGGTCTTCTGAGGCAGCATATCTTGTAATTTGGGACAGGGAATAGCTAGGCGTCGCGCCGTGACATTTGGTAACGCGGGTCGGCATTGCTACAGACTGTCTCCTTTACTGCAGCAGTGTTCGGCTCTGATGGAGGCAGCGAGTCCTAGATGTGAGGTGAATTTGTATATGGCAAGGCCTGAATGGTGACTTTTGCTGTGATACCAGGCCATCCAGAATTTGTTGACAAAGAACGCATCGGCGGCCTTCTTTCTCCAGCTAATCTGACAAAAACTCTGCCACAAGACATGCAATGAAATCGTGACACAACAAAAGAGTGACATTTAGAGCACAGAGCTTCCACCGCTAATGGCAACAATGGCTTTAAACTCTCAGGTTACCGGGTCGAAATGGAGTTGGATGACAGATGTACGTCATTCCACCGTGCTTCCACTTTGTCCTGGAGTTCATTACCACTGTGGTTGGTTAATGACGACGGCATGCCAGTCTCTCGGTAACTCATCACTGAGTGACGCATCCCAGACCATGCTGAGCTGGACAATGGTTACATTCGAACAGTATCATCGTAGGTCATGATGGAACTGGCAGACTGCAGTTTTGTAGTATCTTGTTTAGATACAACGTCATGGGGTCACTACACGTAGAATAGAGACTCGTATCAAAAAATGCCGTAATGTCACTCTTGTGTCTATTACTGCCATACCTCTACTGGCGTATCCCTCTCTGCTGCTCCAACCATGGTCACAGTGCTGCAATCCCATGATGCTCCAGATGTCGTCGCAGTATGCTATACATTCTTGCCTTGCTGGAAGCAGGCCCATTTCTTGACTCAGGGCACGTGATGTTGCAGTGCGATGCTGTAGGGTCGCGCAAATTCTCACGCGCTCTAGTCCCATGCTACCATTGAGATCTTGCGTGGTGTTGAGTTAAGACGTACTAATTTCGTATTTACGTGGCAATCGTTGAATACCAACCAATGCGTGCAGTAACACTGCGTAGCTGCAGACCCGATAGGTCATGATACTGCTGCAGATGTGTTGGTAGGCAGTCCTCCTTGTTATACGACGTACAGCAACCAACATTCGATATTTGGATAAGAAACCGTTTGCATTACCTTTCCTTGTACACAGAATGCAGCTGGCGTTTGTGCTATTTACATTGTATTTTTGCACTGTAATGGAAATCAACTTCATTTAAAAGCAGCAATTCAAAGTGCCAGAGGCGAACATTTGATCTAAAGTATTCAATTAAACGGAACATGGGTGGTAATTATCGCTGAATATTACTTCTTACGAAAGGCACTGACCTGTTTCCAGAGAGCCCCTTTGCTCCACAGTTAAAGGTTTTGTGTCCTTACTCCATGCTCCTCGGCAGCTGTGATCGCAGAAATAAGGCATAAAAGCTGGCGGCAGATAGATATCTATGTTTCGATTGGCCAACGACGCTGGTCGTTTGGGCTATCACTCAGCTGTACATTTGTAATGAATGAGAATGATTTATACAGAAAGTGGAAATAGTCAGAAACTGACATGGCGGAGAGCGGAGGTCATTTTTTTCAGGCGACTGTCACTTTAACAGCCTTCGCACGGACTATGGAATCAATACGAAGAGGTAAACGCCTTTCCATACGTTTTCTCTGCTATTCAATTCATTTGATCGCGTACTTTACTCCATACATCATCTTTTCTCAAAGACGTTACCTTCAGTCAGGTATTTAACCCCGCAGCATACTACCGGAAATATAACCGCCCAGCGAAGTACCCAGTAGAGAGTTTGCACTTTTAATGCATAGAGCGACAACCTTCTACTAGAACACATAACGAATGTGTGACTGGCATGACACTTCTAAATTTTCATTTATTTCTTTAAACTAAAATTCCCATATTACACTAATATACTAATAAAAAGTTTAAAATGTATCCATTTATTTAATAGTAAAGAAGAAAAAGAAGAGTGTTTATGAATAAGGGAATCAAGATTACTTTCTGGTAATGACAATTAATTAGTTTACTTATTATGGGTTGCCCTTCGACATGCAGACACATGCGCGTCAAGAATCGGGAAAGCAGAGCACATGCCAGGATGCTGCAGTGCCCTCCCACTCTGCTGCGCCAACGATTTTTAAATTTACGATTCTACGTCACACTGTAGGTGACTGCTGTAGCGAGCTGAGTAGTATCAGGCTGAAGCAGACGTATTTTTAAGTCTAAATTTGTTGCGTTTCCATTTTAGATAGATGTTTGACAGTTTCATTACAATTTTTATTTTCCTACGTACTTGTCACAAGTTTTTATATTACAGTATAAAATTACTGCAGCCACGCAGTTGCTTGAGAATATTTACTTGCATTTCGTCTGTCTTTCCCTTTTAATGGGCCACGCCAGTTTGCGTTATACGCGATATCTACCTTCTATCTGGCAAATGTGAATGCGTCCAGAGAGAATGGTTGTGTTCTTAAGTCCGTTTTGCGTCATTTCTCCGAAAGTATGGGTTACGTTAGTATCCTACACTTTTAGTTGTAATCTAACTGGACTAACTAATGTAAATACGGAAGCATACTGGTGGTAGGTATTTCATTACGTGATTACAAGTTTTGCAGCCTATAGAGAAGGTTTCTGGAAAACTGACATCAATGAACATTTTTGATGATCAGCCACCTTAAGCCGATGGTATCCTCTTATATCTGATAGCCCTCGCCTATTGACGAGACGGTTCTGAAGTCATATTTCACTAAATTCTTTATTGATACTCTCCAAAAACCCACTAACTCTACACAACATATCTGATTTCTCAAATTCGAACGTACGCCCCTCGCCGAGGCTGTGTTTAGCCGCTGCTGATTTGTCTTTATGCCCCAGGCGACGGCGCATAATGTGTTCCATCCACCATTGCGAGATGCTGTGCTGCATTATAGCGACCTATTTGTGGCGACACTCTTAAGGAATGTCACACACTGAAGCGCCAAAGAAACTCGTATAGACATGTGTACTCAATTACATAGATATGTTAACAGGCAGAATACTGCGCTGTGGTCGGCAACGCTATATATGACAACAAGTGTCCGGCGCAGTTGTTAGATCTGTTACTGCTGTTACAATGGCAGGTTATCAATATTTAAGGGGAGGGAGGGGGTAAGACGTCAGACGGGCCGACTTGGAGCAGGAGAGGCACCACAGGACATTTTAATTTCCACTGTCTATACAAATAAATTCATAAAACTTCGCCAGCATGACCAGAAAGGACTCAGGATTCATACCCATAGCAGTGGAAGTTCAAAAAAGTAACAACTTTTCTTCATAAGTAAGAGAGATTCTTAGATGAATTTTGCACAGCATGCAAACCATACTTAAGGGTGTATGAAACTCTAGAATTTATTTAATTTATGAAATACTGAATGAGCTGTTACATTTTAAACTTCATGTTTAGAAAAAAAGTCAAATTTTATAATTAATTATCTCAATTTTTCCACAGTTTTTAATAGATTTGGAAAATTCTAGAGTTTCATACACCTGTTAGAATGGTTTGTATGCTGTGCAAAATTCATCGAAGAATCTCTCTTACTTATGAAGAAAAGTGTACCTATCCTAACAAATGCAGCAAATGGTAAGTGATAAAATTACGAAATTTCATATGTTAAAAAATTTATTTTGTTACTTTTTTGAACTTCCTCTGCTATGAGTATGAATCCTGAATCCTTTCTGGTCATGCTGGCAAAGTTTTATGAATTTATTTGTAAAAGTATAGACGGTAGAAATTAAAATGTCCTGTGGTGCCTCTCCTGTTCCAAGGTGTCTGACGTCCTACCTCCCTTAAGTCAGTTTGAACGTGGTGTTATAGTTGGCGCGCGAGCGATGGGACACAGCATCTCCGAGGTAACTACGAAGTGAGGATTTTCCCGGACGAACATTTCACGAGGGTACCGTAAATATCAGGAATGCAGTAAAATATGAAATCTCCGTTATCGCCGTGGCTAGAAAAAGATCTTCCAAGAATGGGACGAACGACGACTGAAGATAATCGTTCAACGTGACAGAAGTGCAACCGTTCCCAATGTTGCTGCAGATTTCAGCGCTAGGCCATCACGAAGTGTCAAAGTGCGAACCACTCAACGAAAAATCGTCGATATGGGCTTTCGGAGCCGAAGGCGCTTCAGTTTGGAACCGCACGACCGCTACGGTTGCAGGTTCGAATCCTGCCTCGGGCGTGGACGTGTGTGATGTCCTTAGGTTAGTTAGGTTTAAGTAGTTCTAAGTTATAGGGGACTGATGACCTCAGATGTTAAGTCCCATAGTGCTCACAGCCATTTGAAGCCGAAGACCCACTCGTCTACTTTGATGACGTCTCACCTGGGCCCAAAAACATCAACAATGGGTGTTGATGACTGGAAACATATTGCCTAATCGGACTAGTCTCGTTACAAATTTCACCGAGCAAATGGATGTGTACAGGTATGGACAGAGCCTCATCAATCCATGGATCTTGCATGTCAGCAAGGGACTGTTCAGGCTATTGGAGGGTCTGTAACGGTGTGGGGCGTCTGCAGTATGAGTGGTATGGGACACCTGATAAGTCAAGATACCTCTCTGATTGGTGAAACGTACGTAAACATTCCGTCTGATCACCTGCATCAATTCGTGTCCATCGTGAATCCCGACGGACTTTGGCAATTCCAACGGGACAACGCGACATTCCACATCTCCAGAATTGCTACAGAGTAGCTCCAGGAACAGTCTCATGAGTTTAAACACTTCTACTGGCCACCAGACTCGGCAGACAAGAACATTATTGAGCATATCTGGAATCCTTGCAACGTGCTGTTCAGAGGAGATCTCCATCCCCTCTTACTCTTACGGATTTATGGACAGTCCTCCAAGATTCATGGTCAGATTTTAGAAAACATAGTCAGCGATCTTGAAAGTAGTTAAAATTAAAATTTACAACAGTCTTGATCGCAGTCTTATTAAAATACTTATTAATTGGAGTGAATAACCGGTTTCAACTCTATGGAAGAGTCATCTTCCGACTCTGTAAAGATATATTGCCAAAGTAGTAGAGACGTTATATTAAGCATATAAAATGATGTGTCGGCAGCTGGGCCAACACCTTGTAGATCGAGATGGCTGAAAATGCACGCTAGACTAACGCAGACGGGCGTGAAGTACTGGAACAGGCTACGTAATTAATGCTATGAAGAAAAGTACGTAGCTGGATTAATACTTATCTTTAATCAATCATTGTGGTACATCGCTCTTGACTATACACAGGAGACTTTAATTACAATCACTGTAAGGCTAATGGCGCCTTGCTAGTTGGTAGCCATTAACTTAGCTGAAGGCTATTCTGTCTCTCGGCTAATGAGAGAGAAAGGCTTCGTACATCTAGTCGCTAGCTAGGTCGTCCGTACAACTGGGGCGAGTGCTTGTTCGTATCACGAGACCTGCCTTGTGGTGGCGCTAGGTCTGCGATCACAGTGGCGACACGCGGGTCCGACATGTACTAAATGGACCGCGGCCGATTTAATCTACCACCTAGCAAGTGTGGTGTCTGGCGGTGACACCACATAAAATATATATAAATATAAGATAAATAGTAATAAATTACACCCAGAGCGGTGAATGGACACTGCTCGATGAGTTCCGTCGACCCTCGACGCTCCTGCAACTGCTGACTGTGCATGGAGGGAACGGATATTAATAGGGCTGGTCACAAACACCGTTCTGAGTAGGACATCAGAAAACACGTTCATGATTACATAACTTAAAACATAACTACAAAGGAACATTTACAGTTGGAGTAAATCGTAATGTAAATTATTGATAATTAATCGTCAGTGAATATAAATTATGCTATTAAAATGGTTCATTGGTATGAAATAAGTCTTAGAGCATGCTGCCTGCCTTCTAAACTCAGAACTACAAAATCTGCGAAAAGACTGTCGTTGCCCCAGCGTTTTCGTGGATTTCGTAGAGTTGGCAGAAGAGCCAACACTGTGTTGCTAGAGAAGGCCGAAATGCACGCGCTTAAACTCACGCAGGCTGGCGTGAGGTCTGAAACAGGATACGTAATGAATGCTATAAAGAAAAGTACGTAGCTGCTGGAATACTTAACTTTAATCCATAATAGGTGTACATCGCTCTTGTACAGATATAATCTCCATTTTAATATAACTTGGTGATGGCGCCTTGCTAGGTCGTAGCAAATAACTTAGCTGAAGGCTATGCTAACTATTGTCTCGGCAACTGAGAGCTTATTTGTCAGTGAACTGTTGCTAGCTACGTCGGCTGTACAACTGGGGCGAGTGCTAGTAAGTCTCTCTAGACCTGCCGTGTGATGGCGCTCGGTCTGCAATTACTGATAGTGGCGACACGCGGGTCCGACGTATACTAACGGACCGCGGCCGATTTAAAGGCTACCACCTAGCAAGTGTGGTGTCTGGCGGTGACACCACAGATTTTTGCTCTCTTCTGATGTCAGCGCCATGGAAAATAATTGTACTATCGCGGAACCACACCAACTTTTCTGTAATAACAGCGGAACGATGTTATTAAAGTGCATCGATAGTTGCCGTGGAAACGGCGTCCTAGCCCGGTGAGGTAGGCATCAGATGATCAGAGATTATTGGGTACTGCGAAAGATATCTCAAGGGTTGACAATTCGACAACGCAAACAGTGTTTGCGTAGATATGTCGGCGGTTGCCATGGAAATAGCGTCTTATTCTCACTGCGACAATCTATGGTGCTGTAACAAGGTTATAATTGCCGGAATTTGACGCCTTTTATCAATATTAGCGTAGTATACGTCATAATGACAAAATTATACGTCATAAAAGCTTAAAATTACGTTATTTTCTAAGATCTGTTCACAAGAAATTGCCTATGTCAGGTTGGACATAGTATAGGCTGTAATATTGGCAACAGGATGCTAATGAGTGTGTATGGTGGTCGGTGGGAACCAGGTGCCTGATTTCGCTATGGCGAAGTACAAAGCGGACATCAAAAATAAGCGACGACTAGCATCCTTTGATGGTAAAATATGGATAACAAAATAAAAATAAGAAAAGTGTGAAGTGACATTTTACATGTTGTTGTGTTGTGGTTTTTAATATAAAAACCATTAGAAAAATGAGATCCACATAGTTAAAAACGTAGTTGTAAAATACTAATGATAAAACAAGCGTCAGAAGTGAAACTTGGACGTTAAATAGTTTGGACAAGAAGAGAATAGAAGCTTTCGAAATGTGGTGATGCAGAAGAATGCCGAAGATTAGATGGGTAGATCACATAACTAATGAGGAGGTATTGAATAGAATTGGGGAGAAGAGGAGTTTGTGGCACAACTTGACAAGAAGAAGGGACAGGTTGGTAAGACATGTTCTGAGGCATCAAGGGATCACAAATTTAGCATTGGAGGGCAGCGTGGACGGTTAAAATCAGAGATGGAGACCAAGAGATGAATACATTAAGCACATTCAGAACGAGGTAGGTTGCAGGAAGTACTGGGAGATGAAGAAACTTGCACAGGGTAAAGTAACATGGAGAGCTGCATCAAATCAGTCTCAGGACTGAAGACCACAACTACATCAATACGAAAACAAAAGAGCAGTTCTTTATAATAGGTCTTCAAAAAGATCATAAAAATATTTTTCCCTAAAGTCTAGCTTTTCACTGAGTAGAGCTAGGAGTTCACTTTTACGATGTGCATAGATTTCAATTTTCTCTAATGCATTAAGTAACGGTCCTTTTGGGGCAGAGTGAAGGATTTTAATTCGCATGAATTAATACTTCGGAATGGTTGCAGTCATGCAAATGTTGGCCAAACAAGGATTTACTACGACTGGTACCAGCCATATGTTCTTTAAAACGAATAGCAAAGTTACGGACAGTTTGTCAGCTACATTGTTTTTCGCAGCCATCACATTGTATTTTATACATTATTGAATTTTGATATTTAGTGTTGTTTTTTTTATTAATATTGTGTCTGAGTCTATTTTAAAGCTGATTATTGGTGACGAATGCTATTGTGAGCTCGATATTTTTAAATAATTCATTTATTTTATCGGAGATACACCCAATGTATGTAGTTTGGGACTATTTTCGATGACCGGATTCAGGTGCACTATGTGTATCCTGTATCTTATTAAACATGAAGTCAATGTGATTGGGATTGAAATCATTTACACTAGCAATCTGCTTCAATATTAGTCTCTCTTTCTGTAGTTCCTCCGTGGTGAGTGGTAATTCATACACAGTCAGCTGTTACACGAGCGTCCAAGGACGACGGACCTCATCGAGCAGTGTCCATCCACCGCTCTGGCTATAACTTATTACTATTTACCTTATTTATATATATATATATTTTACATGCTTATTATAACGTCTATACTACTTTGGCAATATATCTTTATAGAGTCTGAAGATGACTCTTTCATAGAGTCGAAACCGATCACTCACTCCAATAAAAGATATTTTAACAAGATTGCAATCTAGACTGTTGTAAACTTTAATTTTAAGATCCATAGTCTCAGCTCCCCCCAGCACTGGTTCACACATTAGTCGAGTCCATGCCACGTCGTGTTACGGCGTTTCTGCGTGATAGAGGAGGCCCTACACGATATTAGGCAGATGTGCCAGTTTCTTTGGCTCGTCAGTGGAAAAGTGGTTTGTAATGCCACTATGGATTTAGAGGTTGATGTGAGTGAGGAGGAGGAGGAGGCGATTAGAGCTACTGCATTCTCGATGGGGTTAAGCCAGAAGATCGATTGCACTTGAAAGCTCTGAAATAAGCCGATGACTTTTCCGGAATTAGACGGATTAGTGGTTAACATAATTCTTTTTTTTCTTTTCGTTATGTCGATACGAAGTGGGAAGGAGGGCCGGGATCGGTTGTCAGAAAAACCGACCGGTGGGCAGGGAGCAGAGCGTAGACGGTACGCTGGCTTGGTTAAGACCGAACAGGCACTCCGTTGCGGTGATCCCAGACAGTTGGTGAATCGGTGTCCTACACCATGTAACGCGTGTGTGGCCAGCTGACGCCAGAACCGTGCGGGCGCTTTGAAATTCAAACTTCCTATTTCATGCTACAGCGGAATTAGACCTTCCGTCAGTTCATTTTGCCCCGTGTTTACACTGTAGTAAATCAGGAACTGATTCAGGCAGTAGCCTCTCACTGCTTGAGTATGATATTTGTAATCGCAGCATTTGTAAGTTTCCTAGCCTACAACCGGTCTTGCAGGGATGTCGTACTGCCAGTGGGTAAGTGTTGCTTATGAATGGTCGCTGTAAGGCGAGTATTTCTGTGCAAGGGTTTTCTCGGCCCGTTTAGTTCGTTATTGTCAAGCATTACTAAAGTGATGCTTGACTTCTCCTTGTTTATTTTACTCCTCTAAATAAAGCATGTAGAATTTCACTATTTATCACACAAAATCACATACTTCTTTGCGATTTTTAAAATAATACACATAAATGGACTGTTAGAGAGCTGACTTAAATTTTCTGAAACCTTATACGTGTCTGTAGCAAGTAAATTTCCATACAAAACTAAATTCCAATGCTTAAATTTGGACGTAAAAATTTTTCTCGATAGGTACAAAAACAAAGTCTACAAAATGGTTGAGGTGATGATACTCACGACTCCAGAGAGTAGCGCACCACAATCGATAATTCGCTCTCGGAACACTCAGTGCACCAGCTGTATGGGTTGGTACTACACCGAGGACTGCCACTGGCTGCAGCTGCCAAACATGGGCATCAGGTGTGTGGATGGAGATTGGTCGATGCCCCGTTAAACACCGGAGCACTGAGCTATGGCAGCCGGGAATCCATTGCCTCACAGGTCGGAAGTTACACCCTTACCTTTCACCGCGCCACTGACATCAACCATGCCTCTTCCTTCCTCCAGAACGCCATCACTGACGCTGTGGAGGCCCCAGTTCCTGTCAGACTCATTCAAGCTCACCGCCCTATGTGTCCTCCACGGGCCGCCCTTCTTCTTTGTGATTCCTGCAGGCTTTACCGCTCCTTCCTCCACACCTGTGACAAAGATACACTCCTCCGCCAGTGGCAATTACAGCGACACATCTGTAACCTTCTTACAGCAAAGAAACGCCGGGACTGGCGCCACACGCGTACACGCCTCAACTCCACTCTCAATGTCAAGTCCTCCAAGTACTGCTCAGTCTTCCACTGCCTTACTGGTAGCCATTGTACCCCACATTACTCTGTCCTCCACGAAAATCACAACACCTCAGTAAGGCTAACCATTTTGCTTCCCACCTATCTGAGGTCTTCTCCATTCCTGTTGATCCCCATTTTGATTACTCCCTCTTCCCCACCGTCCGTGAATGCACTGATATCTCTGTCCCACAGCTCGCTCCTAGTTTCCAGTTCTTGGATCAGTTACCCTCTCAGACATAAACACTCCCATCACCGCACATGGCGTCACACTCGGCCTCTGCTCCAAATGCAACACCACCCCTGGTTACGATGATGTCACCTACAGCCACCTCAAGAAATCCCCCCCGTCCTTCCTGGTCCCCTTGCTAACCTGTAAAACGTCCTCCTCTCCACTGGCTTTTACCCTGACCTGTGGAAGACTTGCTGTGTCCTGCCGTTCCCTAAACCCAACAAACCCCCCTCTGACGCCTCTTCCTATCGTCACATATGCCTCACCTCCTTGTTTAGTAAGGTCTTAGAATCCATCCTCTCCTGCCAGATTCATCGCCACCTAAACTAGTAGCACCACCTCCTTCGCCCTACCCAGTGTGGCTTCTGGCCCTCCTTCTCAGCCAATGACCAACTCCTTAACCTTACCAATCCTCTTTCCCTCCATCTTAACTCCCGCTGCTCCATTGTCTTTGTTTCCCTCGACTTCAAGAATGCCTATGACCATGCCTGGGATCCCAAGCTCATCTTCAGACTCCATACTTATGCTTTCCCTATCAATTTCGTCTGTCTCGTTGCTTCCTTGCTCTCCCTTCCCCCTATCTATGTCAATATCCACAATTCCCACTCCTGTACTTTCTAGCCCACTGGAGTGACCCAAGGCTCCATTCTTCCCCCCTCTCCTCTATTTCCTGAATTCTGACAACATGTCCAAACCTTCCCTACCTGTCCATCTCCTCCAATTTGGTGATGACACCATCTTCCTGGCCCTTTATCTTAACCTTCAAAGGAAAAGATCTCAATGTACACTCGAAACCCACCTTGACCAGTTCACTACTTAGTGCAACCAGTAGTTCCTTCGTATCAACCCTTCCAAGACACGGTCAATCATCATTGGCTGCACCACCCCCTCCTTCCGTCTCCATGATTTCTAACTAACCATTTATGATCGTACTATTCACCTCACTCCTGCCCTAAAATACCTTGGCCTCAGTCTTGATCGTCATCTAACCTGGACTCCCTATCTCCTTATGATCCAACACAAAGCCCACAATAGATACCTGTCTGGCCGGAAGTGGGGGCTGCACCCTTCCATCATCCTTCATACCTACAAGTCCTCGATCTGCCCCATCCTTTGTTATGCCAGTGTCACTTGGATTTCTGCACCCCCCCCCCCCCCCCCCATATTCTATAAAGCCTTCCTAATCCTGGAACACCATGCACTTCACAACGCCTTCCGCCCCTCATGCTCATCCTCTATGACTTCATCCCCTTACCCACCTTCTTCTTTCCCTTGAACACATCCGCACCCTGTACATTGTCCACCGATTCGATATCCCTATCATCTTGTGTCCTTGTGTCCCCCTGTACAATTGAAAAGTGTAAATATCACACAGAGCGAGACAGTAATAAAAAAAAAAAAAAAAAAAAAAAGGAAACACTGGAAACGATGGAGCACTCATGTAGAATAAAAACCACCGAGGGACTGTATGCCAGAGAGGAAGGGAAAAAAAGCTATAGCAGGCAGTTCTCTTCAGTGCGCCGAGTCGTGTACAGCTTCCAGTTACCGCCGCGTCTACAAGCTGCACTGTTCGTCCGTCGTCTCCGGAATTTAGGCTCCAAAAGCATCATAGACCACGTCTGGACTCTACATGGGCGTCACTCAGAGGCACAGTGACAGAACTTCAATATTTTACAGGACTTGCAATAATTTCAAATGTCTAATTGTGCTGGACATTTCACATGAAGAAGCATCATTTAAGTCGAGTATTTCTTCGTATTTAATAAATACCATTTTATTACTATATGTTGAAAATCTTTCTGATCGAAGATAACGTACGCCCCCTTCTTGCACTCCCAACTATGGATATTAAATGCGGGGTTCTACAGAACTGCATTTGATTTTAACTGACACACTAAGTATTTAATTGGAGAAACAGACAAATCGCCGCCACAGTTTTCCTGAGGTTCTTCCTCTGAATAATGCTCTTGTTCCACAGCAGAATTGTGATCATCTTTTTCGTCTATTTCTTGACCTGTATCAGTGACACATTTCTCTATCCACCGACTAACAATTTCATCAAACTCGAGGAAATTAAAAGTGTCACGTTCCTGCGACCAAATTTTGTAACGCACCGTACTGAAGAAAACAGGCACTGAGTTCGCGAGGCTAGATCTAGGAGACCCTAACACCTGTCAGTAACACGTGTAACAACAAACAAAGAACGCAATAACGCAACCGACTGTAAAACATTGTAAAGTTGGCAGTTTATGGGGGATTGGGGACAGTATAGAAGCATTCCATTACAGCTGAACTTACAGAGAGAGTTCGAAAATTTTCACGCCATCTGGGAGACCACACCTTGTGAGCTGAGGATTAAGGATCTTTTGGGCTGGGACTGAATTCAGCTTATTGGTTTTATCCTCTATTATGTAGACAGGACGTTTTCTTTTAAATTTTACCGCAACTAAAACGTCAACTGTACCGGTGTTTTCCTGTCAAAGGAACCAACGCCGTTACTGTGCAGGATTGTAAATTTAAGGCAGGTCATTTTGGTGATTGTGAGGCTGAGGCGATGCTGCTCCTTCTGGACGAGTTTTCGGAGTCTTTAACTGACAAACCAGGTGTTATCAACACGATACAATACAGAATCTGCCTTGCTGACGATTTTCAGTGCGTCAACCCCAATATAGATTGACACCACCCGAAATGAAAATATTGCGTCAGCTGGTGGAGCGGATGATCTGTGATGGGGTTATTAAGTCTCCTAACTCACCTTACGCCTCTCTTATCTTTCTAGTTCCAAAGGGTGACTGGTGGTTGATCATACTATTAAATAAGAAGTGTGTTCGTGAATCTATGCCACTATCCAACTTGCACCACTGTTTCACCTGCTTTTCTGGTGCTCGGTATTCTCCTATTCTCGATCTTAATCAGGCTTACCACCAGACCCCATTAGCCAAAACTGTAGACAGGTGACAGCGTTTTGTATGGATTGGAATTTATTCGAAATTATCGGTATACTAATTGGCATATCAACTTGGGCTGCTGTTCTCTCTAGACTTTTGGATAACGTTTCCGGAGATGTAAAATTTAAACCTTAGATGACGTTGTAATTTACAGTATTACCTTCCAACAAGATCTGAAACACCTGGAGGAGGTTTTGTGCCGAATTCTTGCCACTGGTCTTGCTGTTAAGCCTTCCAAAATTAATTTAGCTTAGTAGAAGATTTCTTTTCTTGGTATTTGGTTTCTACTGGCGGGACCCAAATGGATAGAGAGAAGACCAAGGTCTTACACAAGAAACAAGCAAAGACAGTTGTTGTCGAGTTCATTATCCATTATTTTGTTTAGAAATACTTTTATAGGAGAGGGAGATGACCATTCAGATTTGGCACAACTCTGGAATGTAGAGAAGTCCTGATCGCACAATCCTTTATTAAGCGTCATGCGTTTAAATATTTTATCGTCAGACTGAAGCTGTGGAATGAACTGTACAAGAAAGTAATGACAGAAAATATACATAAGCGTGTATCTAAGTACGTATTCCAGTACACAGATATTCCAAATAGTATCGTACTTACATAAAAAACAAATTTTAGTTCAAGTTCACCAAAGCGAGCACATAAACTGAATACAGTAGAAATCTCATGTCATGTAGGCATATTTTTCAGTCCCATCGTCTATAGAATCGAACCAGTGCCAAACAGTGTGTGGCGACTGAACTTACGAGAGGTAAACGATGGCCTGTAGGTGGTGCTAGCATTGACTGAAGAATGCAAATCAAACAGTAAGTTTACTTACTAATGCGATTAAATACATGCCAGCATCGCGTGAACAAATTTGACAAAAAAATTGTAACTCTTATAGAAGAGATACTCATACTAACGCCATGAAAAGTGCGTCGTTAGGTAACATCGTAAAAAACGTTGCAGAGGTAGTCTTTAGTCAGTAATCGAAATAGAAGACAATTTTAGCCATTAACTGGTGAGGTAAAATATAAATGTAAAATCAATATGAGCAATAAGTAGAGAAGGAATAATAACGAATAAGTTCACAAGCATCACAAAGTAAATGTACGTAATTGTCACAAATTGTAATGAAATGACATAACAGACTCATTTAGATGAGCTAAGATTAGTGGTTACAACTTGAAATGAAAGAAGTATTACGCAATAAATGGATATTTTTTGTTTTTCAATACTATTTAACTTAGTGTTAGATCGTGCATGTATAACAACTCTCCTTAAGCTGACGGCTGAGGATATCCAAAACGTCCTAGCACATTGTGACCAAAGATGTAAAGTTAGGATCATTTGGTGACAAAAACTGATGCCTAGGCAATCGTAATATTGGTCATACTGTTTCGGACTTATACGGAATGCATTGCAATCGTGTATAACAGTATGGGATTGTAGAGCTATACATAACAAAATAAGCTCTTTGAGTTGCTAGCGAAACCCAAAACTTCACCTTTCGTAATTTATTTTCTATACTGTAATTTCATTCCTACGGCCCCATATGGGTAAGGGAGGGTTGGTAGTGGCACAATCCGCTGCTCTTCAACCGAATGATACAGTTAAAAAGGATAAAACATACAAAAGGCGATGAGATGGGAGACATAAAAACATAATAAGGAGAGACAATGGGGGTTAAAATATACACTTACACAGAGACGTTAATTGTAGGACAGCTAAAAAGGTCCACATAAAGATAAAAAAGCACAGTTGGCGATTTTTGTAACACATCAAAATACACGGAAGTCACACAAACAAGTCAAAAGTTGGCCACAGTCTTACAAAACGCCAGAACGATGACACTTTAACAACAGCACGAGATGAAGGACACACGACAAAGATTAAACAGTGCCAGGAGGATTCGGCCGAGGGAGGGGACATCCTGAGAGGAGGGAAAGATGGGACAAAAGAGAGCAGTGGTAGACGGCGTCTAGAGAAGGTAGTGGAAAAGGAAATTGGGCGCAGGGCGTACCAAGGGCCAGGAGACGAGCGGGATAGGAAGGGGGGAGAGAAGGCAAGTCAGGAGGGAGTGCAGAGATGCGGAAGAGATGCACTAGAAAGGGAGAGGGCGTGGCAGGGAGGAAAGAACTACTCATGGGAAGGCAAAAGAATGGGAGTAGGAGCCATGAGGAGGGGGTGGATGGTGAAGTTAGAGTTCGTAGGAGGAGTAGACATAAGGGCGAAGCTTATCATCTGGGAGGGGTATGCACTGGAAGGCACGTCAGTAAAGGAGGCTGAGAACGTGGAGATGGAGAGAGGGTGGCACAAAACAGTAAAGGCACAGCAACAGGCTCTGGGTAAGGAGGATAAGAGACAACAGGGGGTCCGAGCAATCCAGTCTGTGGACAATGTACAGGGTGTGGATGTGTTTGAGGAAAAGGAGAAGATGTGGGAAGGGGTTGATGTGATAGAGGATTTGTATCGGGGACGGGAGACTGATGTGGAAAGCAGGGCGGAGTGCATGGCGTTCGAGGATTTAGAAGGCTTTATTGAATATGGGTGTGGTAGAGATCATGGTGACTCTGGTATAACGAAGGATGGGGCCGATCAAGGATTTGTAGGTGTGAAGGATAATGGAAGAATGCAGGCCCCATGTCCAGCAAGACAACAGTTTCAGAATGTGGAGTCTGTTGTGGGCTTTGTATTGGATCATAAGAGGATGGGGAGTCCAGGTGAGGTGACGGTCGAGGGTGAGGTATGAGGGAGGTGGATAGGACAACCATAAACGTGTGGTAAAAATTGTGGAGCCAGAAAGTGCGGGTGGTATGACCTGGGTCTTGGAAGAGTTGATGTGAAGAGTCACTCGTTGCACCAGGCAGTGAACTGATTGAGGTGGGTTTGAATGAATACTTTGGCCCTGTTCAAGGGGAGGATATAGGTCCAGAAAGACGGTGTCATCAGCAAATTGGCAGCAAATTGGCAGCAAATTGGTAGAAGATGTGAGGCAGGATAGGTTTGGGTATATCTGCAGCATAAAGGAGATAGAGGAGAGGGAAAAGGATGGAGCCTTGGGGCACGCTCATGGAGGGATAGAATGCATAGGTGTTGGTATTGTGGATAGTGACATAAGAGGAACGACAGGAGAGGAAGGAAGCAACGAGACAGAGAAAGCCCTGGAGTTTAAGGAGTAGCCTGGGATGCCAGACATGGTCAAAGGCAGTCTGGAGGTCGAAGGAGACATAGAAAGAGGAAGAATAGGATTTACGTTGTAGGGAAAGAAGACTGATAAGATTAAAGAGCTGGTCATTGGCTAAGGAAGAGGATTGGAAACCACACTGGGTAAGGGGAAAGAGGTGGTGCTGATTAAGGTGGTGATGAACACGTCAGGAGAGGATAGACTCAAAGACCTTAATGAACATGGAGGTGAGGGAGGCGAGATGATAGAGGGTGGTCTGTCGGGATTAGGGAACAGCAGGATGTGGGAAGTTTTCCAAATGTCAGGGTACAAGCCAGTGGAGAGAATGATGTTGTCAAGGTAGCAAGGACAGCCAGGACGAAGAGGGGGGATTTCTTGAGGTGGCAGTAGGTGACACTGTTGTGACAAGTGATGGCATTGCACTTGGACTGGAGTATGAGTTTGATGTCATTTGCTGCAATGGGAATGTTTATGTATGATGAGGGTCCAAATACTAGAAACTGTAGGCGAGTGGCAGAACGGAGGCATCAGAGTGTTCATGGCTGGTGGGGAAGAGGGAGTAATCAAAGTGAGGATCGTTGGGAAAGGAGAAAAACTTGGAGAGATGGGAAGCAAAATGGTTAGCCTTACTGAGGTTGTCGTAGAAAAGGTGGTCATGGTGGAGAAGGGTGTACTGTGGGGCAGGATGACTACCAGTTAGGTGGTGGAAGACAGAGGAGGAGTTGACAGGGATGGTGGAGCTGATTCATGTACATGTGAGTCGCCAGTCCTGCTGTTTCTTTGCTGTTCAGAGGTTGCAGATGTGTACTTGCCAGTGTCTGGGAGGGTATCTTAGTCACAGGTGCAGAGGAAGGAGCAGTAGAGCCTGTGGAATCCATGGAGGAGAAGGACAGTGTGTGGAGGAAGCGTAGGGTGGTGACGGTGGATAAGTTTGTTAGGAACATGGACCTCTACGGCATTAGTGATGGTCTACTGAAGTAACGAAGAGGCATGTGTGATGTCAGCGGGATGGTGGTAGGCAAGATGGTGGTTTTTGACCTGTGAGGCAATGGATTCCCAGTATGCATCCCAGTCAACTCGTTGGTAGTCATGGACTTGGCAGGGCAGCTAGCAAGGGGCTGGATTGAGGCAATGTGCTGAGGAGATGGTGTGAACCACTGGGAGGTGATTGGTACCAAAAGGGTCAAGGATATCCGTGGCAATACGACCAAGGAGGTAAGGGCAAGTGATGATGACACCTGGGATGGAGTTACTTTTAGAATGGGTGATCTGTGGGGTGGGGGGAACTAGATTACCATGGAGGGTAGTGAGGAACTGATGCCACCACTGAAGGTATCAGGGTCACAGTTGACAATGTTGAGGTATGTGGTAATAACATAGTTGTAGAAGGTGGGCCATATTGGGAGATGAACTCATAGGGAAGAGGAGCTGTGGGTTAGATGTAGATAGTGGATAGTTGCACAGGTGATGATGGGGGGGGGGGGGGGAGGAGAAAGATGTTGAGGATGAGGTGTTCGGTTGTCATTGAGCAGGGGTTGTGGTAGGACAGGGACATAGATATATGCTTCAGGTGTCCAGTAGTGACCCCACCTCCCTCTAGCAAAAGGGGATTGTCAGTGGAGTGAATGAGGTACAAAGAGGTGCGGACAACATGATGATGTTGGAGGAAGGTTTCACTAAGGATGAAGGAGTTGACCTGCTGATGGGACAGGGTACGCATGAAGAGGTATTTGTTGGCAGGGAGGGAGCAAATGTTGATGTATAAGAGATGATACTGTTGGCGCGCCATGGGGGCAAGGTGGAGAGTGAGTGGAGGTAAGAGAGGGGCTCAAATGAGGGTGTCTGGGTGGGTGAAGATGAGGTGGGCCTGGTTGTGGGAGTATGTAGTGTAGGTATTGAAATGAAAGATGGATCGGGTGGCAAGGGAGATCTGCTGGAGGGTGTGGGGGCGTTGGAAGGGGTGGATATTCTGGAGTATGATGGTCAGGAAACAGATGATGTGGTCAGCTGTCTGGAATGGGCAGAGGGAATTGATGGATTGGATGGGCTGATCGATGGTGTGAATGGGAACAGTTAGTTTGGGGTTGGTGGGAAGGAGTTTGGCCTTGCATTTGGAGGTGTAGATGGGGTGGGATTCATTGCCGGTGTTGCAGGAAAGAGGGGAGGCGAGGTTAGGACATTGTTTGAGGAAGTGGGAGACTTTACAGTAGGGGCAGATGGGGGAAAGGTGGTTGAAGCTTTGGGTGATGTGGCCATCATAGAGGAGACAGCATTGGCGGTGATAGCATTGAATAGGAGAAAGGAAGGAATTAATGGGGTGGCAAAAGGTGATGTATGGAGGAGGTGGACTCTGTGAACACATGTGCCAAAAGGGTAGGGCTGGAGTTGTTACAGATACATCAGGCTGAGCAGATTTCCAGGGCAGGGTGGGCATTCAATTCTGCCAATAACTTCACCTTAATTACCACAAGGATGAGCTTTGCAATCACAGTGGTGAGGGTTTCTGGATGATGAGGACCTTAGGATTGACAAGAAAAGGAGGTAAGTAAAGATGTGAGAGACATGTGGGCTAAAGGTGATATGGAGAAGTCTCTGGAAGAGGTCAGTGTGGAATGAGAAGGGGAGTGGATAAGGACAGAGCCTCTGTGGGGCATAAGCTGAGCAATAGGGGCACTGGGGTATACTTGCAGATTTCTAGTGTTTAGGCAGTGAGGGTTTGGAAATGACGAATGTATGTATGGTGGGGGCTGGGCATGCAAGAGGGGTGGGCAGTGGTTTCTTGGAAGAGGGGGTGGAGGTAGGGTCAGCACTTGGGTGTTTGGAGGTTTTTTGGCAGGTGTGGCCTGGAAGGAGGGTGAGGGACTGGGAGAGGTGGCGGAAGGCAGGGCCCTCATGAGAGGTGGAAGCACTTTGAAGGGAGGGTGTGTGTCTGTGGTGGCGACTGTGGAGCGATGGTCCATGTCATGGACAGGGGAAGTAGAGGAAGTCATAGCATGGCGAGTGGGGAGTTCATGAGAGTCATCCCTACACGTGGTAGTGGCGGGAATGGCGGCAGGAGCATGAGCAGGAGCAGGGGGATGAGCAGAAGCAGAGGCAGTAAACAGTTGGGGGTACAGGGGATAGGTGGATATGGCAGGGATGAAGCTGTGAAGAGAAGAGGTGGGGCAGATGGGGGAAGCTGGGAGGAGAGACTTACAGAGGTAATGCTGGGAGCAGAGGAAGGAGGGGTGTATATAATCGTGGTGGTTGGGGTGTCCATGGTGGACTTGCAGCCTAGCAGGTGGCACGAAGATAGGGAAAGAGAACTTAGCAGGAGCATCTTCCGTAATTGTTTTGTCTTTATTGTAATTTCATTTCCCGCCCACTTATGGGCAGGAGACGGCTGTCAGTGCCACAGTCCGCCACTCTTCAGCCAAGTGACACTACGTATAAAAAGATGAAATGACACACATGAAATGTGATAAAAAGTGGGACATAAGAACCGAAATAAGTGGAGACAATGGAGATTAAAATATACACTTACTTGAAGATGTTCATTGAAGGACAGGTAAAATATTTCGAAGGAAGTTAAAAAAATACAGTTGGTGTTTCGTGGAGCACAGAAAATACACATGCACAAGTTAAAAGTTGGCCACTCCAGCATGAACACACTTAAAAAAACCAGCGTAAGTGATTAGACACATGTGATGAGGGATAGGATCTGTCAGGATGGGCCTGCCAAGGGTAGGAGGCCTGAGAGGAGGGAAAAAGAGGGTCGGTGGAATGGGGGGGGGGGTGGCTGGGTGGGGTGGGATGAAAAGAAAAAGGGTGGTTGGGGAGCACACCAAGGGGCAGGAGTCAAGAAGGATGGGAGTTGGAGGGGGGAAGGCAAGTCAACAGGTGACACAGAGACACAGAATGGCAGCATGGTAAAGGGGGGGGGCGCTCAGGGGAAGGGAAAAGGAGGGGAGAGGAAGCCCTGAGGAGTAGGAAGGGGGAACGTAGGGTTAGAGTTGGTAGGAGGGGTGGAGATCAGGGTGAAGCTTATCACCTGGAAGGGATAAGTGCTGGACGTTGTGTTGGGAAAGGAGGTGGAAGGTGTGGACATGAGAGAGGGTGGTTAAAGGCGCGACAACAGGCTGAGGGTAGAGAGGACAAGAGACAACAGCGGATTTGGGGGATCGAGTTGGTGGATGATGTACAGGATGCAGATGTGTTTGAGGAAAAGGAGATGGTGTGGGAAGGGAATGAGGTCACAGAGGATCTCTGTGGGGGCATGAGGTGGAAACAAAAGGCAAGGCGGATTGCATGGTGTTCAAGGATTTGGAGAGCGTTAAACACTCCTGGAAATTGAAATAAGAACACCGTGAATTCATTGTCCCAGGAAGGGGAAACTTTATTGACACATTCATGGGGTCAGATACATCACATGATCACACTGACAGAACCACAGGCACATAGACACAGGCAACAGAGCATGCACAATGTCGGTACTAGTACAGTGTATATCCACCTTTCGCAGCAATGCAGGCTGCTATTCTCCCATGGAGACGATCGTAGAGATGCTGGATGTAGTCCTGTGGAACGGCTTGCCATGCCATTTCCACCTGGCGCCTCAGTTGGACCAGCGTTCGTGCTGGACGTGCAGACCGCGTGAGACGACGCTTCACCCAGTCCCAAACATGCTCAATGGGGGACAGATCCGGAGATCTTGCTGGCCAGGGTAGTTGACTTACACCTTCTAGAGCACGTTGGGTGGCACGGGATACATGCGGACGTGCATTGTCCTGTTGGAACAGCAAGTTCCCTTGCCGGTCTAGGAATGGGAGAACGATGGGTTCGATGACGGTTTGGATGTACCGTGCACTATTAAGTGTCCCCTCGACGATCACCAGTGGTGTACGGCCAGTGTAGGAGATCGCTCCCCACACCATAATGCCGGGTGTTGGCCCTATGTGCCTCGGTCGTATGCATTCCTGATTGTGGCGCTCACCTGCACGGCGCCAAACACGCATACGACCATCATTGGCACCAAGGCAGAAGCGACTCTCATCGCTGAAGATGACACGTCTCCATTCGTCCCTCCATTCACGCCTGTCGCGACACCACTGGAGGCGGGCTGCACGATGTTGGGGCGTGAGCGGAAGACGGCCTAACGGTGTGCGGGACCGTAGCCCAGCTTCATGGAGACGGTTGCGAATGGTCCTCGCCGATACCCCAGGAGCAACAGTGTCCCTAATTTGCTGGGAAGTGGCGGTGCGGTCCCCTACGGCACTGCGTAGGATCCTACGGTCTTGGCGTGCATCCGTGCGTCGCTGCGGTCCGGTCCCAGGTCGACGGGCACGTGCACCTTCCGCCGACCACTGGTGACAACATCGATGTACTGTGGAGACCTCACGCCCCACGTGTTGAGCAATTCGGCGGTACGTCCACCCGGCCTCCCGCATGCCCACTATATGCCCTCGCCCAAAGTCCGTCAACTGCACATACGGTTCACGTCCACGCTGTCGCGGCATGCTACCAGTGTTAAAGACTGCGATGGAGCTCCATATGCCACGGCAAACTGGCTGACACTGACGGCGGCGGTGCACAAATGCTGCGCAGCTAGCGCCATTCGACGGCCAACACCGCGGTTCCTGGTGTGTCCGCTGTGCCGTGCGTGTGGTCATTGCTTGTACAGCCCTCTCGCAGTGTCCGGAGCAAGTATGGTGGGTCTGACACACCGGTGTCAATGTGTTCTTTTTTCCATTTCCAGGAGTGTAGAATCTGGCAGGGGCGGAAATCCAGGCAACGCTGGCATAACAAAGGATGGGACTGATCAAGGATTTGTAGGTGTGAAGGATTGTGGAAGAATCTTAAAGTTTACTGAAATTCTATTTTACAGTGTGTCGTGATGTATTGTTCTTAGCTAAAAAATGTTTACTGTGTAGTTCGAAGTTCATACAGGAAGAAATTTGCTTTTTTTGTGTCCATGCACTCACTGGTTAAATTGGTACAAATTAATTTTCATCATGCAAACTGTCAATGATAATGCTGTTGCTCGGTTAACCCTCACACTACACAGCATTCTGTGTTGACCTGTCCCAATGACAGTCATTACATTTAGCAATTGTGAGGCATTGCCAGGTTCACTACTCCATGGTATATGGAAACGTTTCTACAAGTCTTTCTCGCAATCACAGTCTCACATTTGCACCTGGAGACCAAAAGTGGAACTAATTCTTTTTCCGACGTAAGTCAGTTCGAAGTAAGCGCATTAGAGTATCTCACAAGTTTCACCGCCGTACGATAATTACAGTCCACACTGCACCTCAACGGGCAGCTGCACTTTAGTTATGACCATCTGGTATTTTCCACTCAATATTTCCACTGCTTCAGACAAGGAAACATAAACTTCATAAATGTAACGTATCTAATATCACAACGAAAATTTGTAGAACTTACTATAGTAATATTGTGCTATAATTAAATTATTTGAATACTTTAGAATTTACTATTAGTGATAGAGTTACTTTGCTTTTACGTATAGGCTTTTAAATTTTATCTAATTTTTGTCTCTGAAATTGGGGATGTATTTACGTGAATAACAATGCGCGATACAAGTTCGCCGAGTTGACGATTGCCGTTGTTATTCATTTTCTTTTTTCTCGTAACTTGAGTGCGAAATAATATTCGGAAGATTGCAGCTTCTAGTGTAGACGTCGATCTACTCGAAAACAATTATTGTAACCCACTAAACATACGTAATAATATTTTAAAATACAATGATTCTGCACCTACAAGAAGAACAATTTTTGTGAAAAAAATATCACAGAACATGTCCCGTTTATTCGATGCAATACATAGTTTACAATATAGCGTTTCTCTTACAGTGCATTCTTTTTTCATCTGATGTTTGAACTTCATTTTAGTTGGTCTGTGTTAGTGAAAGGTAATTTATACACCTTGAAATATACTCTAGTCAGTAACTGTTACACTCAAGCATCTTAATTCGATCCTTACACTACTTCTCATGTTAGTTATGTTTTTATTGCTATGTTGCTCATTAAATACTGACACAATAGCTGATACACATGTGCATGGACCCCTGTTCTCAAGTTGTTAGAGGAGTCTTTCGAGTGCACGCTAAGGGGAATGTTACATTCTCATCTGACGAAGTGCAATTACGTTGCTTATTGATAAACTACTGTCTTTCTCTTCATTTGTGGTACCATTTTTTTGTGTGTAGAGAAATTACTATCCAATACGGTTGACATATTAACATGTTAGGTTGATTTCATGAAACGAGGGTTGTGCATAACACTACTGAAGTGGTAAGTGTGTACTGGTACATTTTTATGTTTTCTACTTGTGTTCAGTTGGGATGGGCAAATGTTCCTGTGCCTTGCTGCAAAAGGAACTTGTAGTTGTACTGAATTGTCAGATGTGAGTTGCTAGCTCACTACGTCCTGCAGAGATTATTTGTCAAGTTGGTGGACTTTAAGATTTTTTGAATGTTTAGTACGAAAGTGATATTTTGGAACTGTGAACGGCTCAAGGAATTTATTAGGATTAGCAAAGTTAGTGGTACTGGTAGGTGAAGTTTGTCAGATAGTGATGTTTCGATAGGTGGAACTTCATGAGTGATACTACTGACATTGGATTATACTTTCTGAATTTCTAAAATCACAACTATCTTAGTTTCGCACTACGAAAAAGTTTCTGGTATACATTTCTGGAGCTGCACGCTTCATTGGAGATCTATATTGATGTTATGAGTGCAAAAACTTGTTTCTGGAAATTGTATGAAATATTGCTGTCTTTGAAATGTACCCAACTATATGGGATCCTATCCTAGAAAGTTTCCAAACTGATTTGCTGCAGCTGTGTCTATGCCACTGAGCATTCTTATGGACCTGCAGTTCATCTGATGCCTGTTGGAGATTTTAGTACATGTAACGAAACTTATTACTAGCTTTCTGCTGGCCGTTGAAACACACCAGTTTAATTAGAATTGAGCAGTAGGAGTAAGTCTGACTGCCAATTTCATCGTTTTACTTTGCAGCGGTAAAAGTTTCAGCATAGTAGAGTGGAGAGTTGGACCAGTCCCCACCCTTCTATCCTTTGGCCCTTCCGCCTCCCCACCCTCACTATGATATTAACTGTGAAATTGAAGAGTTGAGTTCATAATTTTCAAATTTCTTAAGAATGCTAAATGCATACATTGCGATACATGGATTTAATGACTTCATTAAATTTACTTCTCCAGAGGAGTTGTATACTGAACTTTGTAAGTGTTGTCAAATGAGCAAGTTAATGTCAGAAATCTAAAACGTCTCAGGCTACTTTACTTGGTGATTTATTACTCAGCCTTTTACTGCGCACCTGGGGAGAAACTAATATTGTTTTGTTTTGGGTAGGTGGACTGGATTCAACTTAATGTGGTTTATGTTACTTCACTCCCTCAGTTATCCCTCTTCAGATGTTTTTTTGGAAATTTTTATGGGATGAAGGTTCCATGTTACAATAACAGACTGCACTGGACTACAAAGAAATGATAAAATTAAACAGATTCATTGCACTTGAAGGGAGAAATCTTAGACAATTATAACTGTCAATAACTAGTCGAAAACAAGTGCTAGAACAGGAGAATAATGTTTGTGGAAAAAGGAAAAAACGTGAGTTACAGGATAGGCTAGGAGCTGCTCCAAGTCAGACTATAGCGAGTGAGGTTAACAAACAAGTAGTCATGCAACAGCTTTTTAATAGCTTGAACATGAAGCAGGTGTACTGAAGGCCAACACAGAAAGTAGCATTTCAAGAAACAGAGAATTGTGATGAACTTTCTACTGCTGTAGCCAAACTGGCTGCTAGTTGTAAGCAGAGCTGAGGTATACAGCGTGGTCCATTGATAGTGACCGGGCCAAATATCTGACGAAATAAGCATCAAACGAAAAAACTACACATAACGAAACTCGTCTAGCTTGAAAGGGGAAACGAGATGGCGCTATGATTGCCCAGCTAGATGGCGCTGCCATAGATAAAACGGATATCAACTGTGGTGTCACCGCCAGACACCACACTTGTTAGGTGGTAACTTAAATCGGCCGCGGTCCATGTAGTACATGTCGGACCCGCGTGTCGCCACTGTGATCGCAGACCTAGCGCCACCACCTAGGCAGGTCTCGTGATACGAGAGTGGACTCGACCCCAGTTGTACGAGAACCAAGCCACCGCCCAGTTGTACGCGAACCTAGCTATCGCCCAGTTGTACGAAGCCTTTCTCTCTCATTAGCCGAGAGACAGAATAGCCATCAGAAGTTAATGGCTACGAACTAGCAAGGAGCCATTGGTATCAGTGCCTATAGCTTACGAGTAATCAAGAGAGATGTATTCCAAGGAATAAATAAAAGTTAAGTAAAAAGCATCTACATACTTTTCTTCGTATTCATTTATAAGTTCTCATGTTCCAGACTTCACGCCCGTCTGCTGTAGTGCGTGCACTATCTGCCACAGCATTAGTCTAGCGTGCCTTTCTTTTGGCTACTACCGTGTGGCGTAACAGTCTTGTTACGTCACTACAGATTGGCGACGAGAAAAAGAGTTTGTATTAATTCATTTGCCACGTTGGCGCCGCTTTAAAGTGTTCTGATTGCTTACATTTATTTGTGTCATGGCTTCGCCACATTCTCCAGATGTACTGTCCGAATTTTATCGCTTGCAGAATCAGCAGACGCAGGCGTTACTGGATGCCCTTGGACAGCTCGTCCAGGGTCAACGTACCATTCCACCCGATGCGGCCGCCGCCGCTTCTTCGCTACCGCTGCCACTGAACGCTGTTGCACCTCC